>NC_139027.1:54776586-55136586 GCF_964662115.1 Mustela nivalis | reverse complement strand
CTTGCTCACTTCCAGTGGACAATTCACTACGGCATATGACCTTATGGCAAATATTTCAAAACAACGTTGTCAACATTTTAAGTGCACTCAAGATTGTTTACTATGGCTTTGGGGAAAAAAAATGCCAGGCAAAGAACTAGCTGTTCCAGTATGTCTGAGTTTTTCTGAAGGTCTTTAAAATGATTTCCTCAGGTTATTAGGATTTTATTTCGAAGCAGTTCCTATCAGATACTGCCATACAGCATGTCTTTCCAGATACCTCATTTCTATTCCACAATGCTTTCCCATCTCTCTTTTGATTTGATTACGCAAAGTATCTAGTCCATATTTTTTATGTTATGTGATATCCTCCACTACAAAGAATAATGCCCGTTTTCAAAAATAAATTTCAGATCATTAAAAACAGCTAAAGGGGTTGGATGGTCTTAAAATTCGTAAGATGACCCTTATGCATTACGATGCTATTTCAAAACACTTGGTAAGGTATTAGAGAGAACTTGTCTCATACCAAAAGCCAAGAGCAATTAAGTTAAATGTAACTGAGAGACATGTTGTGACAACAACAGAATGTTCCAAAGAGCAATTCTTGGAAATATATGGAGGAACTGCAACTTTCCTATCAAATCGCTCACTGTACTTTTAAAGCTCCAGATGTATGCAAGTTTGATAGGGTGATTTTACAATAGCTATGATGCAAATACATGAATAAGGCTAAATAAAGTCCAATCAAATAGTGTACTAATTGAAGTGAAAATACATGATATATGGAAATTACAGTGCATTTCAACAGAAATAAATAAGTTCCAGCCAGGTAAGGGGATTCGGTCTCATTTACTTTGTTTTCATCCTAAACTTAAGAGCCGTAAAAAAAGCAAAATGTTCACCTAGATTCTTACACTTTGGTGAGCCACCGGTATGAAAATAGAATGTTTTAATTATATTTTCAGAACTGAGTAAGGTAAGGTGATGTACTCTACAACAGATCAATGCAGGCAATCACCATTTTTCTTTCTGGTTGAAAAATAGGACTGCCAATTGTATGTTTGGGAACTGATTAAAACAACTGAAGAAGCTGAAGATGCTTAATCAGATCTATTTACACACGTAACACATTTTGATTCCAAGTATGCCTGGGACATTTTTCTGGAATGAGTCCAGCTTTTCTGACAATTTTTTAAAATATTTTTCTTAAAAGAGAAGACGCTTTTTAGCTTCCCTGGCATGAAGGCAGAATCTGTCCAACTACTAGAAAGGGGAGTTGGAAATGGCTTTTTTTCCCTTGTTTTTGTGTCATCCTATCAAATCTGCCCTCTCAGCTAAATGGGAAGTCTAACTGGGTTTGTCCCAGACTTCTCAAGAAAGTTGGCATAAATTTTTAATGGTTTGTCTAAATATTCCTATAATTAAGCATCTGAAGATGTTTTAATACAAACGTAATAGATTTGTTTTCTCATGAGCTGCTATTTAAATAGTCATTTATAATAAATATTTATAAGTGTTTATAAATAAAATATTAATTGCCTGAAATGACATTTTAATGTGGTGCTAACCATCAGTGAAATGCTGCATAGCACTAGACCGCCTGACAAAATGTTTTGGAGGTTCTGATTCATCATGGGTTCCACTAAAGTGGTCCAAGGGATAGGTGTGGCTGTGGGGGGATATTTCTAGAGCTACTCTTCGATAGAAGCAGAGATCCTCCAGATGTTAGGATTGTTAGAAATGCCAAGCCGTGAATAGCTCAGCAATCTCTTTCTTCTTCTTCTTCTACTTCTTTTTTTTCTCGCATGGAAATTCTATCAGAAATGGAAAGTTCTAGACTATTACTAATGCTTAATGATGGAAGATTCCACTGTTGCCTCTCAGCCTTGTTTCAAGGCTTCCAGTCTCCCTTTGTCTCTGGCCCTCTGGATTTGAGACCTTTCATAAGGAACAGGACAAAGGCTTGACTGATACCCATGCCACTTGCAGCTTGTGCAACTAGGTGTCCTGCGCCAAGGCCAGATTGGATTACGAAATGGTAGATAAGGAGACAGGAAGAAAGGACTGCAAATTGCCTCTACTAAGCTGTGTTCTGGATTAGAAAGAAAAAAGGACTAATGATAGCCTGTTGAAATTTCTTTTCAGACTGAGGGTCTATTACTCACCTACTCCGAAGCAAATGGAATCTCTATGGGCCTCAAAATCTCCATCTGTGAACTATGAAAATAAATGTATGCTATTTACATATTTTTTAGGGACACTAATGAGAGCAACAGTTTATTTTTATTTATTCATTAATTGATTCAATTCATAAACTTCTGCCATCTGCTACAAAGATTCAATTAACTAATTGTTATATCCCAGTTTGCAAGTATAATATATTATAGAAATGCTAAAATGGTGGAGGCAGCAGGGTGCATGAGCAAGGTTGGATTTTTTTTTTTTTCTTGGAAGAGTCTGTCGCACTTTAGCCTGACACTTATCTTTGCAAATCTTCTTTGAATCTTTGTTAAGTAAAAAGAAGTGTACCCAGTGGGCAATGACAGACTTTGGTTATTGGCTTAGCTTTAATGTGTACCATCTGCTGTCTTGAATGAATTTTCTAGTATCTTTGAGCCTCAGTTTCCGCATTTAATAAAATGAAGAAGTGGAATTAGAGGCTGATACTGGTAAGAATATTAATAACGTACATTTATTTAGGTTTTTGTTATTTAAAAGCTTTTCTTTTGGTTACAATATTTAACTTCATTATTTTAAAAGCCACCTAAAAAGGTATGCATTGAAGGTAGGTCTTAGAAACCCCAGTCTGGGGGCGCCTGGGTGGCTCAGTGGGTTAAAACCTCTGCTTTCAGCTCAGGCCATGATCCCAGGGTGCTGGGAAGGAGCCCTGGATCAGGCTCTCTGCTCAGCGGGGAGCCTGCTTCCTCCTCCCTCTCTGCCTGCCTCTCTGCCTACTTGTGATCTCTCTGTTCAATAAATAAATAAAAATCTTTAAAAAAAGAAAAGAAAAGAAAAGAAACCCCAGTTTGATGAATGAGGATAATGAGGTTGAAAAGCATCAGGATATTTCCATGCATTCATACCACTAGTAGGTGACAGCCAAGGATTGAAATCTAGGCACTCTTCTTCTTTTTTTTTTTTTTTAATTTTTTAGGTAATATTGTTTTTTCTAATTATAAAGCAGATTCCGAATGCATGTTTTCTAAGTAGGTGGTTTCCAAAAACTCCTTCACTCAAAATTTCTATATTTCTGTCATTTCTAACAGATTCTTTTGTCCTTTGACCATAATTTTTGACAGAGTGCTCTGAAAGGCTTTCTTGCTTCTGTCAGTCTTTGAAAGTTTTCTCTTCTCCACTCTAAACATGGCAGCATCCATTGTCAAGGATACAATTCAGTTGATAATATGAGTCCCCGAGAAAGACAACGTAAAAAGATAGAAATGCTCTGTGTTAATTTGACATCAGTGATGTTATAGTTGACAATGCTTGCATTATGAATACCTGAAAATGTTTTTGGCTGCTGCTAAACCTTATTATTTACAATTCATTTCTTATGAGTCGTGTCCCAGTATTCAACGTGCAATCTGCCAATTGCATTGTATCAAGTTTCATAAAAGAAGGCAGTAAACATAGAGTTACCTGTTGCACAGTCCCCTAGAAACCAATCCTCTGCGTAGTGCTCTATGAAATTCTGTTTTGATTAGGTTGTTACATCTGGGACAGAACTGCAAATAGTGTTTGGCGGAGGAAAAATGTGGGCCTGTATAATGCTGAGATTAAAGTCTGTCCAATAATACAAGCATGTCAGCCGGGACGGGTGCTGTATTTATAGCAGAAAGGCCACTGAGTAAGGATTCATCACACAGATTCAAGGAAGGTAGTGTCAATTACTTTGGGACCTTTTTGATAACACTGGATGGACCGCTGAGAAAGCGCCTTATTTAATCTATTTCCTGTTTAAGCGGACAAAGAACTAGTAAATACAACAAGAAATAATACCATTTGGGCAGAAGGCAGAGAAGAGAAAAATGGGCCAAAAAAAAAAAAAGATTTCATGCTGCAGATCCTCTATTCTTCTAATGTTTATGATCCTATGATGTAAGAGTCTAATTAATAGTGTGACTTCTTGGAGTATTTCATGCTCTGTGCCTTACGTAACTCTTTCAGATGGCAAATTATATGGCTAAGCTGCCATGCAAAAGGAGAAGGTAAGAAGGGAGTGAAAGTAATGGGTTCTTAAATCAAGGGTTTGAGCAGGGACACATCCCTGGTAGTGGTTCAAGTTCTGATATCTTATGTATTTGTTACCTTACTGCAGAATGACTTCCCAATTAATCAGTTTCTTAATCAAGCACTGAGTGGTTGTGTGGGTTTGAGAGAAAAAGACTGAAAAGCCATGTGTAAAATAATCACATACTAAAAAGAAATTCACTGTATTTGGTACCCATATACCACGCACGAGGCTCTTTGTAACAGGTCGGATTATCTCCCGGATTTACAGATCTAATAAGCATAAGTGACAGAGCCTGCATATGACCACAGGTGGGAACAGCTGGTGGGTACTTGCCAAGAGCAACACATTTAACCAGCTGCCAGTGGAGCTTGCCAAAGCAGGGTCACCATGGAGCAGCTGGTCTTGTGAATATAAAGCTAAAAATCTGTCACTAGTACTTCTCAATTGTCACCTGCTAACTAATGTTCCAGTAGGTCCTAACTTAACAGGAGGGAGGTGGGGTGGGAAAGTTCATACATCATTCCTGGGCATCATGATGTCCAGAAATGTCTTCGGCCACCAAGAGGATTGTTACTCTGACAGTGGAGATATACCTGTAGAGTGGTCACCATGAGCATCTATCTGATTTTCTTAGCTCTTGTCTCATTTACAAGGATGTACCATCCAGTTACTAGAGAAACTCCAGAAGTCATGCTCTTATCAAACAAGAGAAATCTGGAGACCTCCAAAGTGATGACTTACCTTTGCGGACCCATAATTTTGGCTTTTTGAAAAGAGTTGCATTTTCCAGGTTTAAATAATTAGTTTAAACTTGGATGTAATATGGGATAAGATCTATATGTGCTGCAGGGAAACAGAAAATTACCTTAACATGACACACACTTTATACATTCTACATCTCACCCTCCTAATCACTTTCTCCTGCTTTTGGCTTTCTCTCCTGCAATTTCATGATATAGTTCTCCCAGCTCAATGTGACCCAACTGATGACTGAAATAGAACACAGAATTTGTGTACTATAATTAAGAGCTTTGCCTTCTCTTAATGACCAATACATATCATGAAGCATATCATATAATGAATCCCTCGTTTATTTTTGATGAAGATGGGGCTTCCCTTTACTTCATAGGAATTTACATAAACCATTCTAATCCGACCTCTTTCATGAACAATTACTTTGATAGAATATAATATAAGAACAAAGAGCTTATAAGCTCTCTAGGCCAACTGTATTTAAAATATAACTCTGGTGGGGCGCCTGGGTGGCTCAGTGGGTTAAGGCCTCTGCAGGTCATGATCCCAGGGTACTGGGATCAAGCCCCGCATCGGGCTTTCTGCTTGGCGGGGAGCCTGCTTCCTCCTCTCTCTCTCTGCCTGCCTCTGCCTACTTGTGATCTCTCTCTCTCTCTCTGTCAAATAAATAAATAAAATCTTAAAAAAATAAAATAAAATATAACTCTTGTTTGATTCCTAGCACAAACATACCTTCGATGCCATGAAGCCATCGCATCAAAAGTTCATGCGATATTGACCTAACACTAATACCAATAAGTTGTTGTACACATTTTTAAGTTGCACAAAGCGATCTTTTTTTTGCATATTCTGTTCCCTTTGTTTGTATTACAGAATGTATTTTCCATACCAAAGATCAGATGTCCAAGAAAACCACATTTTCTGCTATTCTGCCATACACCAGGCCACTTACACAGGATTTCTCAAACACTGCAGCAGATGCTAATTATAATTGTCTCTGACTATACATGCTTTCCTCTCTCCTTTCCATAATAAAACCCCTTGAGTTTTAGCTGGCTGTGGTGGCCCAGTTAGAAACTACATTTCCCAGGCTTCCTTGAAATTTGATGTTACTAAGTTCAGCAAATGGGATGTGAGTGGAAGTTATATGGACAACCTCTTGGTCATGTTGTATAAAGAGGAAACTGCTTGTGTTCCACTTCTCATCTTTTCCTATGGGCTGGAACACAGCCCTCGTGTTGGTAATCACTGGCAAATGGCAAACAAAGAGAAAAGGAATCTGAAACTCTGCTGACCTCACAGAGCAGAGCTGTCTACTGGCTCCAGACTGCCCGCCTACATCTGAACAGAGAAATAAATACACTGCTATCTTGTTTGAGTCACTCTATATATCAGTCTCTTTTATTACAGTGGCTTAGCTTTATACCCTAACTAATATATACCTTCCTCTTTCCTGTCTCCCTATCTTTGTTTCTACCATTCTCTCTTCCTGGAATGAATGCCCTTAACTCTCTGGTGACCATCTACTTGCACTGGTAGGTACAGAACATGCGGTTTTCCCACTGACTCCCCTATGTGAGCACAACATTTTCCACAGCTTCATCTGTTCTTTTATGAAGCTCATATCAAAGTGGATCATGTCTTTCCAGTTAGGGTGTTGAGTTTCTCAAGATGAACGTTGATGTCCTTCTGCACCAGAATCTGACACTCAGCAAATATTTGTAGAAAGAGTAACTGCCATGACAAGAAGAGGAAGAGGGGGAGGAGGAGAAGTTGTCACTGTAGTCCTTGTATTTCCATGTAGGTGTTACACGCTGCTTTTAAATAACTTTAAAAGTCAATGTGCGTACTACTTCTGGGTATATATATAAAGGAAATGAAATCAATGTCTTGAGGAGATATCTACATTTCCAAATTCACTGCAGCCATTACTCACAATAGCCAAGCTATGGAAACAACGTATCTGTCGACAGATGAATAAAGAAAATGTGGGTGTGTGTGTGTGTGTGTGATATGGAATATATATACAATAAAATATTATTCAGCCTTAAAAAAGAAGGAAGCCCTGCCATTTTCAACAATTTGGATGAAAGTGGAGGACCTTATGCTCAGTGAAATAAAACGAATAAAGACAAATACTGTGTGATCTCACTTATATGTAGAATCCAAAAAAAGTTAAATCCATAGAAGCAGAGAGCAAATGCATAGCACTGTAACTATAATTAATAATGCTGTACTGTATACTCGAAATTTGCTAAAAGAGTAGATCTCAACTGTTCTTGCTAAAAAAATGGTGACTCTGTGAGGTGACGGATAAGTTAATTAGCTTGACTGTGGTGGATATAAAGCAAACATCACATTGCATACCTTAAATAGATACAATTTTAACTTTTCAGTTATACCTCAGTAAAGCTGGGAAAAAAGTCAATGTGCTAATTATCATCTAGAATACTTCAGGAAAGTTCCATAACTTTTTACACTAATTTGTAAAATGACACAGTTGGTTTAGATTAGGGACAACAGACGGCAGCTAAGGATGAATTTTTGTGTTTTGTTTGTTTGCTTGTTTATTTTGGGGTCCACAATCTGTCTCTTAGTAGAGGCCAGTGATGTGTGTACATGTACTCACTTGGAAGTCACTTCCAACTATTCCAGGCTAGCTGTCATACCTTTATACTCTTCTATTGTTTATTGAAGACTATCATGTAGGCCTTCTTGAGAGGCTTGTGGCTTCTCCAATTAGGGTACTGCTGAGATGGCAGGGGCCTTGGGATCTCAGAGAAAGTGAAGATGGAAGGAAGCTGTGAAGCAGAGTCCTTTGAATAGATCATGGTAATATGTATGGTCAGTCCACAATGGCCATATATATGCATGGGCAAGTTCTGGCTACACGGTATTCAGAAATAGAAATTCCTGCCTAGGGGCTGTTGATATGCTCATTCCTCTCATGAATTTCTCCTCTGTGTGATAAGCAGTACAAAGGTGGATACAGCTGTACAGAATTTAAAAGTAGTTTCAGAGCTGGAATGGGACATGGGCTATAGTTAGAGGGTAGGGGCTGAGGAGGCTCAGAGATGAAAGAAATTTTTAATAAGCAGAGTTATGACAGCAAAAGAAATGGAACCACCAATTCCAGGCACAAGATGAACCATGAATGCCTCTTCCCCCACAAAAGGGATCCCGGATGCAGGAGGGAACATGTCCATATTGTGGTGATGGTGTCAAACAAGTGCTAGCTGGTGATAAGTAGTGATCTTTAGGGCTTCCAGGCTAATTCATGTTCTGGAAGCCAATATTAAAGGTGACTGGTGAAATGTGGGGCATATGAAGATCCTGAAGAACATTTTGAGACTTGAATGAACTGCAGCACACAGCTGAGGATAATTTACAAAGAAGTCCAGGAATCTCTTGCTGGGCGTAGAGTCACTTTGGTACAGTGAATGTCTCCCGGGAGTTCGGGAACTTAGACGCTGCAGAAAATAGACATCTGCCTGCTGCCGATTCAAGTTTGGCTTAGTTAGCTTCAGCTATTTTGTGTTACTGTCCAAGTTTTTGGCATGGTGTCTGAGATGGGGCAGCCCGTGTCCGGGCTTCTTCCCTCTGTTTCTGCTGCTTAAATTACAGAAAATGCAAAAGTAGAGATAATGGAGGTGATGGCATTTCAAGTGCATGCTCGCCTCACCTGGTCTAGGCTTAGCTTCTAATTTGGGCTCAGCTATTTCTACCTTCAGAGTGAGGCTCGTCTTCTCAGGTGAGTTGCATTCTACGAAAAAGCGAATTTTCTCCCTAATTTTTGTCAATTCAAGCTTCATTAACTATTTATAAATGATAAATAATGTCAGTGATTTCTGAAAGAACCCAGGTCTTGGGAAAACAGGTAGAGAGCTGAGTTGTGCCTGTCAACATCCTCCAGCGAAACAGCGGCCCATGGTAGTGCTGGAGATCTCAGATATGTAAGATTGAGCTGGACCTTAAAGGATGAGGTGCCCCCAGCCACAGCTTCACATTGCACATCCTCTTGAGAAGACTGGTAATTGGTGCAGAGAAACAGAAGGCCTGATGAACTCCACGTATCTGTGGATAAATTTAATCACACTGAGGGATTTCCATTCCAGATTGCTGGATTCCTGGAGACTCTACAACAATCCACACCTTCTAAAATTCCCCCTTCCTGTCTATACACTCATCTCTGTTTGACATATTCAGTCCAGGACTTTCTGAATGGTGGATGAGGGAAAACCCTAAGGTGTTGAATGTAGTAGGTCACGAAATAGGGTGGGTTCTTCAGATTAGTGGTCTTCTTTGATTTTTATTATTAACCAAAGGAAGGCAGCAGAGAATTTCATGGCCCAAACAATAATTTCTCATTTCTCAAGACATGTCTAAAATACAGGCTTCCATCTGCCTTCTCTAAAAAAAAAAAAAAAAAAAATCAGAATTAGCTTTATTTAGCCTGACTGTTAAGCTTCCTAGAAAAATGAGTTTCTGTGAAGCTTGTCCAGGAGCCTGGGATTCATTGGTGGTGAAAAGTCATCCTGAATACTGAGCACACTGGGGCCAAGGGACAGCCTCCTGTTCTACAGGAAGAGTGCGGAGGCCTCTGTAAGAGAGCTGGAGAGTTTGAAGAACCCCTGGAAAATGTTTCCTCAAGCCAAAATGTCTTGGCTTCAGACTCAGACAGCCACTTTCCTGCTTGGCAGGAAAAGGAGAACCCCCAGAAATCAGGTCTGTAGTTATCTGGAAAATAATTGCTAACTTTTTCCATCCACCAGGCAATATCTGAGTGCTTTGTATTTATTATTTCATGAAACACTTACCCATCTTATGAAGTGCTATTGTTATGATTATTACCCCATTTTATAGATAAGAAAACTAAAACACAGGAAGGTTAAAAGAAAGAAAGAAAGAAAAAAACCCAAAACAAAAACAACTCTGCGTTTTTGGTGAGGAGCAGGGATAGGATTTAAAGGTAAGAAGTGTGACCGAGAACATGAGCTTTTGACTTCTGCACTGCAGGCAAGTGTGTTCATTTTTCTTCCCTGGCCTCCAGATTCAGTCCTTTGAAACAATGAGGAGATAGGCTAGGAAGTAAGCTGGGTCCCACCGTGAGCTTCAAAGATGATACCCAACTCTATAATATCCTAGGACCTTGTTGACCTGGTCCTGGGAGCGGTGCAAAGAGTATGAATGCACTTATGTACCTTGGGGCTTTCTGTAAATCACTTTCTAGAACAATTGTCCTCTTGTTCTATTTTCTTACTTTCTCATACATTGCCTTCTATCTCACTTCTTGGGTGTAACCCCAGAGGTCAAATCAATGGGAGCATCACCTTCCTAACTAGGCTCTCTCGCTCTTCCCTTTCCATCAACTCCCATTCCTCTTAGTGTTGCCACAGTGGCCTCTGCCATCACAATCTGATTAGACTAGCCTAATCCTTAAGATGCTTACATGGATTTGAAGCCTTTCTAGGATATTTCAAACTCCTTAGTTTGGCATACCATGCCCTCCATGAATAGAACCCATGTACCTCTCTAGGCTCATGTACCATAGGTCCCCTCTCTTCCCCCAGCCTCCCACTTTTCAACCCCTATATTCTAACCAAGCACCTGCCAGCATAGCTTGGTGTTTCACATCTACCTGAAGCAGTGCATGCCACTTTCTTTTCCTGCAACTTACATACATGTTCTTTCCCCACTCCTTACCCCTCAACATCTTTAATGAAGAAATACTTATGTTTTAATATCAAATCAAATATTGTCTTTTCTCTTGCTTTAAAGCCTCCATGACTGATTGAAGCATCTGCTTCTCCCCCCGACCCCAGGCTCCTATAGCACCCTGTGAAGGGTACAGACTCTGGGATTAGATCATGAGGTTTTACACTCTAATTAGGAAATATAAAAGCATCATAAACTTGGACCAAGAAAAGTTCTATTCCCTAAGTCTCAGCTTCCTCATCCGCAAGATGGGGCTACTAAAAAGACTTTCCACATTGAATCATTGGGAAGGTTAGTGTTGTAGAATGTGAAAGGCACTTGGCTCAATGCCGAGTACACAGAAAATACCAGTAACTGATAGCTGTCATCAATGTTATAGTCATCTTCCTATTCAACTCACTGTTGGGTAATTGTCGACCCATGTGCGTGTCTTTTTCTTTAGATGTACACTTCTTGAGGATACTGTCTGTGTAATTGGATTTTATATCCCTAGCACCTGGCACAGTGCCTGCCATGTAACAGGTGCTCAATAAACACTTATTGGATGAATTATAACTCAATTATCTGCCATCTGGTTTGTCCGAAGCCACATATTAGCAGGATCTAGCCTACTGCTCCCCCATTCCATTATCCCATCTGCCTTTATATTTAGGGAAAGTATAGTTTATTTTGCATCTCCTCATGGAGTCAGTTCACATACGACCTGTGCTCCGTTCTCACTGACTCTCAATGGTCCCTGACTGGTTTTCAGAGACTTCGACTGCTAGGCGCCCCAAGGAAATGCAAGACTGCTGCTTTCCCTCAAAGTGATAATGCTGGCACATTGCTAGTCTCAAAGCAGAGTGATGTGTGGGAGCTACATTTCCCTTCCTTGTCCCATCCCAAGAACGAGCACTCCACACTCATCAACCCCACCAACCTCACTGTTGAACACAGACCACTGTAAAAAAAAAAATTTTTTTTCAATAAGGGGTTGGGCATAACAAAGGGGGCTTCTTTCATGGTATGTGGGACAACAGCAGACATCACTATTCCTAAAGTTAATCAACTATTTTTCCCATGGCTGCTCATTTCTCTTAGGAACTAGCTGGCTGACACATCACAAAGGTGAGGCCGTTCATCTTTCTTTTCCATCTCTTCTCATGTTTTTAAAACCAAGGGACCCCACCTTATTTCTCTTGTATTCTTCAGAGAGAATTCTCCAATTTCTATTCGTTTACTACGCACAGTTCTTCGTAATTAAAAAGACTATTAACAAGCTTTCCTAAATCAAAGGGCAGGCTATGCTCAAAATACCACTTTAGTAATACAAAGAATTAAGAGAAGCTTTAGAATGACATTTTTTTTTCTTTAAAAGCTTTGAATATCTTAGAACAAATTCTGAATAATCTCTCTAAATGGAAGAAGTACAAAATGCATTTTATCTTTGTGCAAAGAAAACGCCAGAGTCGATTTCTTTTTCTTTTCTCCTTTCTTTTTTCTTTTCCCTTCCCTTTCCTTTCCTTCTGTTCTCTTCCCTTCTTTTCTCATGTCTTCTAAGACACAGACTCTACAGGAAGAAAGGCAGAAGTGAAGGAATGAAAATGGCTTCTCTTGAACTGGCCCCTCTTGTTTCTTGGTGTCTGAGGTGGAATTTTATGGCCTCGTTTCCAGGAAACCCCATATAGCCAAAATTGCTGAGATCAGAAAAGAACTATCCCCTTTTCTTTGGAAACTTCCAACCCAACCGCCAACCTCTAGCTTTTCAACTTCTTTTAGAACATTTTTTTTTTCTTTTTCTCTTCCAGGGTTTATTCTTATTCTAGGTCTCAGTCATTTCATTTCATTTGGGTGGAAACATTCAGAACCTGCAGCTGGAGCATTTATAAGAGAATCAGAGATTGGGATGCCTGGGTGGCTCAGTTGGTTGGACGATTGCCTTTAGCTCAGGTCATGATCCCGGAGTCCCAGGATCAAGTCCCGCATTGGGCTCCCAGGTCCATGGGGTGTCTGCTTCTCCCTCTTGACCTCCTCCTTGCTCATGCGCTCTCTCACTGTCTCTCTCTCAAATAAATAAATAAAATCTTTAAAAAAAAATAAAATGGAAGTCCCATTAAAAAAAAAAGAGAGAATCAGAGATTATATTCTGACAAATAATTTTATGCTAGAAGAGAATCTATATAGTCCACATAGTCCTCCAACAGAAGACTGATCAAATGCCCTCTTCTGTTACCCTAAATATGATATAGGCCAGGCCCTGGAAGTAGGGCAGTCCACAGCAGGGATAAATAAAATCCTGGACTTCCACATCAGGAAAGCCGGAGGACCTCTTGATCAGTCCTTGATAGACCTGGGTAAGTTCAAGCCTCTCGACTTGCTTCAGGCATATCATGCAATAGGACACTAGGGCGTTGAGAGGGGACTTGGGAGGCGAACCTTCAATTATTCTTGCTTTTACTATTTCTAGGGTGTCTGTTGGAAGAAGAATGACAATGCAGTCTCAACCTGGAGAAGGAGATCAGCTGAGAGGGGCTTTATGTTTGGCCGTTGTATAACTTAACAAGTTATATAAAAAAAAAAACAACAACTCAGTAGTTTTGCTCATCTGAAAAGTGATTTAAAAATATGCAAGACTTTTAAAGGGCTGCAAATGAGGTCTAACAAGCTGAGGAAGGGAGTATGGCAAAATTGAATTTTGAGAGAGGGTGCCTAGTGCTGAAGCAGATGCTCTAGAGTGCAGCTCTCTCTATGGTAGATTAAGTACCAGCGCAAACTCAGTAATCTGAACATCCTTTATTTGAACTGTCCCATTATTCAAATGACTCCCTAAAGCCAATTTCCTTCACCTTTTATGCCCTGACACACTGAAATTGAAAAATTTCTCTCATTGTTCCTTTTTGGTTTTTTTTTTTTTTAATCTTCAAACTCTATTAGTCAAACTCACTACATGCCTGAACACTTTTGAGCTCTGATTTGTTCGGATAATTGAACTCCCAATATAGTTTTGAAACTAACGCTCAATGGTAGCCCTGATCAGAAGTTCCCCATAAGACGGAAAATATATGGGAAGTGGGACATGGCCAGCAAGCAGGATTGCATTAGGAGAGTGAGTTTCCACCCCTGCAGTCTCATGCATGATTAGAGTCAATCAGTAAGTTTATCATTTATTGAGCTTACCCATAGAAGCAACTCTGTGTGAAGGGATATAGTCAAGAGGTTAGTACTCATGCAAGTGTAAATCCTACCTGTACCACCCACTAAATGGGTGACTTTAAGAAAGTTATTTAATCTTCTCAAGCTTCAAATTTCCCATCTGCAAAAGCAAAATAATAATGACCTCCATTCACATCTTTAGAGTTAACTAAAAAAATGAAATGCATGTACTTAGCACAGTACTGAAAATCTAGTAAGTACTTAAATAAGCATTAGTTACTACTAATGAATTCAAAGAATTCAAGTAAGTAGATCTTGGCATTATTATCAAAATATCTGAAAGCTGTTTGGAAAGTCACTGTAACATACACACACACACACACGCACAAAACAGAACACAGATATGTGACCAATGTACTAACATAGCCAGATGGCCCAGGTTGAAATTCTGGCCCTGGCAATTTCAAGTTTTATGAACTCGGAAAAGTTACTTAACACCTCACCATCTCAGTGCCTTCAGATATAAAACGGAAATAATGATGTGGTATCACAGAGTTTTGGGGAGTATTAATAAATTAATATATGTGCTGTGTGCTTAGAACATGCCTGCCATGTAAATGAGTGCCACTATTCATATACCAGTGGTGTTAGTGGTCCAAAGAGGACAAATGTATAGGTATGAGAAAAAGAATACATAATAGGTTGTCAGAAGTAGAGCGTGGTCCATTGCTGGATCACATTTGAATGGGAAGGAAAAGGAACATTCTAAAATTGGAGTGACATGAAAAATTTTGCTGGCTGATGTTGAATGAACTCTCAGCTTTGTTGCTAGATAAGGACATTTTTCCTTAAAAAAACAAAAAACAAAAAACAAAAAAAGTGCTGTAGCAATGCCATATCTCACCAGAACTGTTGAGTGAGTGATTTTTTTCACCTCATCTATAAATAAATTGAGAAGTTCAGTGATTTTCTCAGTAAACTGATTCATAAATTAGGCAGTTGTAGACTGTTCCTTACGTTGTAAAAATGCTCTCCATTCCAAGCACCGAGACCTCCTCTCTCCTGGTTAGCTGCTTCACTTCTGACTTCTTCAGCAGTTTCCTTCCTTTCTTCAGAATGAGTCCACGTGGCCCTTGAATGTTGCCGTCCTGCAGGTCTGCCTTTCTTTCTGCTTTGTCTCTACATGTATATTTTCCACAAATCAATGCATTCATCCTCATGACTACCCGTCACATGTAATGTTTTCAGCCTTAATTCCTCTTCTCTCTATACCTTGAAATTCACCCGGTTATCCTAAGTAAAGCCAGTAAAGCTACAACTGACATTGAAATTACCATGGGAAACTACCATCCCTTTTCCTGTCCACCTGTTCAATACATGCTTCCTTTTTCTTCCTGTTATCAGCAACATCATCACCATTTGCCTCTTTACTGGAATTCTGACACTTTGATTCTCAGATGCACGAGTTCAGTTGTTGAGTTCTGTCAGTTTAACGTCGGGAACTTTCCCCAAGCAGATTCTTTCTTTCAGCCTTTGCTGTCACTGCCTCGGCTGAGGCTAATACCAACTTTCTAATTGGATTAAAAGCTATCCCTTCTGCCAACCTCTCCCCACGGCCAGCCCTTCTTCACATAGTTGCCAGTCTAAGCTTCATAGAGAGCAAATCTGTAGTTGTTACTCTTTTGCTCAAACGCATATCTTGGCTCCCTATTCCTTGGAGATTAAATCCCGATGCCTCTGGTCTTGTCCTCCTTGTCCCTACTGGTCTGTTGGGCCAGTGAAAACTGGAACTGGCTCCAGGGTGAAGCGACTGTTTGTCTTAGTAAGACTGTGCTTTTTAACTTCTTGTTCCACATGTCGTAACTTACAAATGTCTAAAGCACGTCTTAAAGAGAAGAATGCCCTTATTTGTTGCGTAAAAAGTATAGACCATGAGATGCCCAAAGTATAACATGGCTTATCTGAATTGTTTCCTCATATATTGGTGTCTACCCTTCCCCTTATATTACCATAAGTTAATATATGTGTGTGTGTGTGTGTGTGTGTGTGTGTGTGTGTGTGTGTGCGCGTGTGTAAGTTACCCTAAACAAAGAGTCTGAGAAGAACAGGGTTTAGGCAGAGCCATGTTAGGAGGTACAGGACAGGTCTTAGAACTTTATCTCCATCTCTGGGCTTTGCTTGCGTCTATTTCATTTCAGTCTTGGACAGGTCTTCACCATGTAGCACCGAGAGGGCTACTGGTGGCTCTGAACCTACAGCATTTGCTTAGATCATGATTCCATAGACACACACACAAAAAAACCTTCTTTGATTGGTAGCCCTGAGTCACAAATCTATCACCTTGGGTTGAAGTTTTAGGCTCACTCTTACTCAAACTATATGGGTCAAGCAGGATTTTTTTTTTTTTTTTTTTTTTTTTTTTTTGTGAGTGGGTATGGAGGCAGGGCAGGGGTAAAGGACAGTTCCCCAGAGAAAAGGACAAACTATATATGTCCACTGCCTCTCAACATACATGCTTTTATTCATTCATTATAATTCCATATCTACATGACAAACTTCCGGGTGTCCAGGCACCAAAAATAGGGCTCATGCAAATAAGAAACATTAAAGACAGGAGTTCCTGACCCAGTGAACAGAGGGGATAGAATTTTTTCCAAAAATGGCATTCAGATAAGAACCTCAACAGAAGGACAAGCTACAATGTTGATTCTGATTTTGATTCTATTCTTTCCTAATTTCATTGTATCAAAATCTTGGGGTCACGGCCCTAGAAATTTTCCCACAGACCTAGCAACAGCATGCCCAGATTTCTCACGGCAGTTAGGGTTGTAAATATTCTGTTCCAGGCCCACTTGTAAGTTCACTGACGTATGTCAGACCACAGGAACCAGCACGGAGTTCAGAAAAATAAGGGCCCCATATGAAAAAATTTCCTTCTTTAGTTTTCATTTAGCTCACTCAGGTTGTCAGGGGCTCCAGGAACTCCAGCAACACCCCAACACAGAGGACTTAGAGGGCAGAGGTAGTGCAGAGATTGTCTACTATGTAAATTGATGAGAGCAGGAGTGAATCTCCCAGACAAATAGTCAGACCGAATGATGTTAAACTGAAAGGTAACGAGGGAGGAGGAATGATCATTTGTAAAGAGAAAAGTGTTGAAGGGCCCTTTTGCCTGGCAAATATAAATACCCTGAAGAATAGAAAACTGTGGGTGGATGTGGGGCCTGCTTAATGTGAATCCTACATCAGGCGTTTGTAGTGATATAAAACTCTGATGTGCTGTAAAATTTATATCGCTCCCCAAAATGATCTACTGGTAGAACATATAAATTTTGCAGAAACTGTTAAAGCTGTCATAAAACCTCATTGCTACAGATACAGTAGGTGTTTCAGAAATACACACCAAAGCAGAGATTTGTAATCATTTCAGTGTGGTTCATAAAAAGAAGCACATTGTGTTTCAACATCTGAGAAACTACAAAGGTTCCTTCTTTCAAAGGCCAGTTTTATCTTATTTTGCATACTTAAAGAAGAGACAAGCAGAGACAAATAAACAGTCAAAATATTTAAACTCAGGCGTTTCCTTATATGCCCAGGTTGTTAGAAAGGTAGGAGCAAATGATTATTTTTTTTACCAAGTTCACATAGAGTTGTGGCTCTGTTTAATAATAGTCGATCTTGTTCGGGCTGAACAAACTGGTCCCTGTTGGGTGGGGGGGAGGCAGCAATAAATCAATACCCTAGATGTAATCTTGGTGTCTAGAATGCAGAGAGAGATTTTGGTGCATAATGGCACTGGTTTGTCTATTGTCATTCAGACATGAGCTGCATCAGAAAAGCGCTTGTGGGAACCTGATAAGGGGTGGTCAAAAGTGGGCCATAAATCACAGAGAAGCAGTATTCTGCTGATTTCATACACACGCACTTTCTGGGGCAAAAAGAAAAAAAAAGTGATAGATTCGCAATTTACTGCTTATCACATCTGCTAGAAGTTTCATAATACAAAAGCCTGACCTTCAGTGAATAAACACCCTGGTTGACTACCTGGTTCTGGGGAGGAAATATGGCACTCTAGCCACCAATTGCTGGGAAGCCCTCCAAAGACCTGTTTAACAAGCCTCCTTTGATTTTGAGCCATGCAGTAGTGAGTTTTACTCACGGGCATCTCCTCAAACAAGGAGTTGATGGTACTTACTGAAAGAAACTGGCTATTTAGGTCTAGGGGAACGAATGGACTGAGGGGATCATATGGATTGCACACTTGTTCAGCACTTGTTAACTTTCTGCAGATCACCGAACCATGACATCTTCTCAAATAGTGGGGGCAGGTGGTGGATGGGTAAGGGGAGTGGGAAGGATGAGGACTCAAGGAACTTGCGGCAGTCCAGGGTAGGGAATGCAACCTTCTCGGGCGAAAAAAGAACCATCTAGAGAGCAAAACAAAAATTAGGGCAAACTTTCACATTTTAACTCAGTATCTCTGGCTCATATTTCTTCCAGGGAAAAGTTTGAAAGCACTGGCCATTTTTTTTTTAATTGAGGCACTTTCAAAATTAATTTATATGTGATCTTCATTTCAATATAGGATGGTTCATCTATAGTTAACAGTGCATGAGAAAATAATACATCTTTATAATTTGAAGTTACGTAAAGTAAGTCAGTGCTCCAACAGTCTCCAAATTCTCTCCGTGTTCCCTGATTGAGAGAATCTACATTTCCTTAATATATTCCTTCCTGAGTGAAACATGGTTTGAATGGACCCAAGTTTTAAATGAAGTAACTTTATGTTTAAAAACTGGTTATTAACTAAAAAAATACCAGAGATGTCCTTTTAAGCTTAGATTTGTAATTACAAACCAAGTTTATAAAATGTTTCAACTGCTTTATGCTTGTACAAATGAAAAAAAATTTTACTCATTTTTTTTTCAAAAAGTATTGATCATTTAGCTACGATGTATCAGAAACTCTTGTAGATGCTGGCCGTCAACAAACTGGACACGGACAGTCTCTGCCCTGGTGGAGCAAGCATGTAGTGGGGGATACAGGTGAAGTAACTCCAGGACATAGTATGTCAAGACAATAAACGCTCTGGAGAAAACAAGCAGGCAAGGGTCTGGAAAGTGGTGAGGTGAGTATGGAAGATGGGTGAGGTATATATGTTCTTTAAATTTTAAATACTTCCCAGTAGTCAATACTAAAATTTCTCCCATATACCTACGGGCCATGACAATAGCTAGAGCTAGAAGTGATTGATTTGAATCTCATCTCTTTGCTGTGCCCTTACCTCCGTGTGCATGGACAGAGTTGCAGAATGGCCAATAGGCCAGAAAAACCAAGATTATACTGTAGAATGATCAGGTTGGCCTATTTCACAACTCATCATAGCACCTCTTAGTGACAGAACCAATCACTGGGCATGGATGAAAACATTCGTGATACCACCCGCATGTCAGTTACTAAGAGTCTCAAGGGATGTAGGATACTCCTACTCCCTTTTCTTTACAATAGCTGTTTGTGTTTGTTTGTTTCCTCTTTGCTTCTTGGTAAAAGTAGCAAGATTTAGGTTCTGCTCTTAATTAGATCAGTCTGGGCTTTGTCACTGTCTTCCTCTATCTGGATAAGCATCAGATACTGCTTCTTGGTGTAAAGTATTTTGAAAGATTATGAAAGACTGTTTGGCAGGTCCTTGATGACCACATATATTTTTTATTTAAGACTCTGGAAGGAATTTTAACAATCTTTGGTATGAAGTGCCAGGCTTTGGCTAAAAAAATGGCTTCCAGTGGCTTAATCAAGAACTCCCAAGGACCCACAAAACTGGGTGTCCGAAAATAGGCTGGGCATCAAGTGAGGTGCCTTTATCTCTCTCCCATTCTCTCAGATCTTCCTTGTTTCCTGGGATGCTAGCTTTGTCTTGCCATTTCAAGATGACTTTGGGCAGGAAGGGCTGAGGTAGTGTAAAGGAGCAGAGAGAGACAGATGACAAGGGTGGGGGAAGGTTTAGATTTCTCTTAAGAACCCAGAATTTTTTTCTTCAAAAGCTTCTGGAAGATGGATTCATTTGTTATACTGGCCAATATTGCCTTCTCAGCCCATCTCTAAGCCAATTACAAGCAAAACATTGCATAATTGGCTTAGACCCAACAGAGCCCATCTCTCAATGGCAGGGACCTGTCTTAATCATGTTTTGTAGGTGCCTCAGGCCCAAACACTATGATTTGTCCATAATGGATACTCAATTATTTATTTAATTCATTCATTTATTCAAAATGTATATAAAGTGCCTATACTTTTCCAGTTCTTAGCACTAGGAATTTATCAGTTAAAAAAATCTATTAGTGAAAAAACAGTATGTTCTTGTTCTCATGGAGTTTACAACCCAATGGAGATTATATACAATAAAGAAATAAGTAAATCAAGTGATAGTAAGGACCTTGACAAATCTGGTGATCTTAAAAGGGAAACTCAATTCACGAGAAATAGCAATCAGTGGCCAATTCATGAGTATCTTCCTAATCCAGAGATGAGCTGAATACTTTTGTCCTGGGGCCACAGCTGATGTAAGAGATACCTCCATCAGACAAAGAACATACTGGAGAATCATATTCAGATGCCACACTTCTCTTTTCTTAACCCTACATAATTAGACTGGTTGACCCTTACCTGCATTGCAGGTTTAGAGTTCCTATCTCTTGCCTCTTAATCCTCCTTGATAATATGCTGCTTTTTAAGCTTTTCTTTGCCTTTGAGAAGCCCTTACCCGCTGCTGGTTTAATTGGCTGATGATGGGTATTCCCAGTATTAGTGTTCGAACTATATGACGTTGCTCAACTACTTAATCTGACACAGTGTTGGGAGGTGGGTAGTAACATGATCATTTTGAAGATGAGAAAACTGAGCCTCCATGGGTTAAATGACTTGTTGAGTGGGATACAGCCAGAAAGCACTAGGTACATGATTCAAATCCAGGTCCTCTTGAGCAAATCTAATACGAAATCTACCTCTCTTTGTACATGTTTCTTACATTGTGAAATGTGTTTCTCTTAAGACTGTAGAAACCCTGCTATGTATCTTTCCCTCTTCCCCACACTGCTGGTACCTAACATGGTCCTGAAAGTAAAATAAACCTGCTAATTGATAAAGAGTATTTTAATTGATAAGTAATTGCAGAGGGCCTCTCCCTTGTCTGAAAACAATGCAATTGCAACCTTAGAATAATATTTTTCAAAAAGAAAAGTAAACAGTTATTTTTAACTAGGTGACAGCAAAGATATTCAAATAATAAATGAAGTTACCCTGATAGTTATGCAGATAGATATTAATGTGGCATCAAAGCATTTCCATCAGTTACATGGGCATGCGTTGGCTCTAACAATGACATCGTAGAAGCATCAAGGCCTGTAAAGACAGTGATTAAGGAACAACATGTATCATCATTTTAAAATAACTCTTCTTCATGGCTTAAAGCACAACTGTTACCAACAATCATAACAACTCAAGTTTATGGTCATAAAGTGAGCACATTGAGCAGTTGCTGGACTGCCTGACACTCACGTGGGTTGCAGAGGCCATCAATCTGCCTCTGCCATTCAAATAAGGCACACCCACTGCAAATGCCTCTTGGAATTTATGTCACACATGAATAGTCATTAATTTGGATGACCAGCACGCTGCTCAACCAAAACTGAAAAACAAAATATTTAATATACTTCAGTAGGATTTAGTACATATAAACATGGTGATCATAAATCAAGAGAATTTCCCCAACAGGAAAGGCATACATTTTCCAGATCCATTTTAGAAATCTAAACAATTTATGCTATGGCCCCGACTATCATGGGATCATGGAATTGTGGCATGACGGGAACCTGGGAGAACGTGTGCACCATGCCTCTCCTCTTTCTCAAGTCCTCCTTTTCAACAAGTCCAAACACAGGAAAGAAATGTTAGAGACCTATAAAGAAGGGGCTTTTAACAGTTTATTTGTTTGTTTTGCAATTACAAGGTGTAATTACATATTACACATATATTCTCTCACGAAATTGTCTTCACTGACAAGTAGGGAAACAACTACTGAAACAAATGGAACCTGAAATGCAGAACAAGTGAAATGTACTAGAAGATTATTTCTTGCTCACATAATAGACAAGGCAGGCGTTCTTTGCTCATGATTGTGATTCGCCCCTATCTGAGGAGCCACATGGTGGTTCAATAACCCAGGAAGACTAAGGATCTGTCATTTTCAACACAATTTCTCTAAAGCCTCTGTGGTCTTTGCCCCCGTAGTCATCCAGAAGAGCTTGGAGAAGCATGTGTGGGAGATTTCTATAGACCATGCCTTGGCATTGCCTGGGACTCTGTCCTATGGTGACTCCAGCCATAGGGAAGGCTGGAAAACATGGCTGTGTCTGTGTGCTTAGAAAGAAGAGAAGAATGTGCATTTCGGTGAACAGTGGCCAAACCCTGTCTCAGTGATAAATGTTCTTTGCTCTATAAAACATCTTCCCAGAGTTATCCTACATACTGCTTCTCTGTGTCTCCTAGTTCTCTCCTAGTGCTTATCTGTATTCAGTATTCATTTTGGCACAAAGTTAGGATTCAGAAGAAGGCATTCAAAAGTTTAAACCTCCAATTATAAGACAAATAAGTACTGGGGATGCAATGTATAACCTGATGACTATACTTACCACTGCTGTATGGTATGTGAGAATGTTAAGAGAGTAGAATCCTAAAAGTTCTCCTCACAAGCAAAACAACAACAACTACAAAAACACTTTCCTTTTTTTCCCTTTTTGATCCGTTTGAGATGTTAACTTACTGTGGCAATCATCTCACAGTATATGTAGACAAATCATTATGCTGTATACCTTAAACTGATACAGTGTCTATGTCAATTATATCTCAATAAACCTGGGGAAACAAAGACTGAGAGGAAAGGGTAGGAAGGAACTGACTCACACCCTTCTCTCCAATGATGCCTAGAACTATGCTCAGGCTTTATTGACACTTAAAATAGCTAACTACTTGAATTGGCTTGAAACAGAAAAACAACATTTTCATGATGATTAGGTATCACTTTGAGGCATTTGATTAAATTGGTCTTCAGTCTTCTCATCTCCTGCCCATATGTCTGTGCCCTGTACTCACAAGCCTCACACCCAACCAGTAACCATCTCCATAGATTACCTCCGAAGATCCCCTCCCCCAGGCTAAAGCAAACAAGTAAATTCATTCTCCTTCAGCAATTCTCAGCATCATAATAAAGAGATGTGCATGATATTATTCTGGAAATTCACTCTAATAGTTTGCCGAATATTTACTAAGTTTGCATAGCTCACTTTGCCTTTCCTCATCATGACAGAGGTCAAATCACATTCCATGTCAGAATGAGTGAGAAGGTATGATGGGTTTACAAATTAGAGCAGTTTACCTGGGTCGCTTTAAGCATTTTAGAGACCACGGGCTAGGCTCAACCAGAGACTTGGAATAGTTGACGCCAGTCAGATGAAGACAAGTATCATGAGATGTCACTTACATGTGGAATCTGAGAAAAGCTAAACTCATAAAAACAGAAAGTAAAAAAGTGGTTTCCAGGGGATGAAGGTGGAGGTCTGGAACAGATGTTATTTAAGGACACAAACTAGTAACCAGCAGTAAATAAACCCAAGAGATCTAGCACAATGTAAGGATATATACAAAGATATTGTACTGTAAACATCAAACTTGCTAAGAGCCTAGGACTTAATTATGTCAACCACTGAAAAGAAAGATTAATGATAAAGCTGCTAGTTACTGCTACCATGGCAACCATAATCTACAAATGTACGAAATTAACATCTTAAATTCACATGTTATATATCAAATATATTTCAATTAAAAATATATTATAAAAGCACATAAAGAAGAGTTGACATCAGGTCACTATTAAACTACCTTTGAAGACTCGTGATTCTAATTCCCCAGAGGCCACCGTGAATATAGCAAGTTGACTCACTGGAGACCCTCTGTACTTCACATACTTTTGTGTCTACGGTACTCAGGTTAGAGAAGAAATATCCCCCCCACCTAAGACTTCGAAATTCATTGAAGAAACATGAAATAGTGTTCTAGGCATTTACGAGGGTTCACGTCGTTCCCTTACTTCTGAGTGCATTGAAAACATTTTCTGTAAGTTTCCCCACCCTGGTTTTTATGTACAAACCCTTTATTTTTCTTCCTTCTCTTCCTCTCTACCTGCTGAATGCTTCTCCTCTCCCTTCTAACGTGTGGGGACTAGAATTGGTCCAGACTGAGAGAGGAACAGAAAAACCTTGAAGTGTTGCATTCCCTTCCCCCATCTCACCTGCACTGAGACTGGCCACCGGAGAGATTTCAGGCTGGCTATCTCCCTCTCATCCTCCCTTTGCTCTCCAAATTTGTGCAGATGGCAACAACGTGAGGGGTCTCATGATGGTAGACTTTATCCCATAAAACTAATGTCAGCAAGATCACCAGCTATCAGTAACTGTATTATCAAGGGGTTACTCACTGCTGGAAATATATTTTAAATAGCACAGATATTCCTCCCCCTTTTAGAATGGTTGCCTCCTAGACTTCAAAACTTAATGAATTCGTGAATTAAACAGATATTCATGCAGGGAGCACTCACTCCCATTTTATCATCATTGCCGTACTCTTAAACCACTAAGAGTTGGCGTGGCATTGTACTGGGAGTCTTATGCAATTCTGCATCAGAGATCCCTGAGTTGAAGTCTTGACTCTGTCTCTTAATACCAGTATAACCTTGGGCAAATGGCATATCCCCTCTGACCCTCAGTTTACACATTATCAAAGTGAAAATAAAATTCCTGGATTTCAAGGATCAATGGTTAAATGACAGACCACACGCTCTCTGTTTAACATCATAGGGACACTAAAGTCTTCTGGCATTATGGGCATCTTTAGGGCAGTAAACTTGTGTCTGATGTCTGTATTAATGAATAAACAGAGGAGGGAATGAATAAAAAGTCCATCTAGTCAGTGTTCAAAATTTTTCTAAACTCCAGAAATACCAATTCATATACCAACAGCCCTAAATAAGAAAAATGCTATCTGTTACATAAAGCAAACTAAAGACCAGAACAGTCACAAAATGCATGACCATTGCCCGATTAATGCCACAAAACCATTTGCTAAATATGTTTCTGTAAACACCAGAGCACAACTCCCCACTGAAACAAGAAATGCACACTGTGGGTATTACATTTGACACTGATCTCTTTGATCCCCAACTGTAAGGATACAGATAATACAGATCTATCCAGAGAGACTACTGAGAAAGTCCAGAAAAGGTGCATTCTAACTCATCCCCATCTCCCCCCTACAGTTACCTAGAGTATCAAATCAGAAACTTCAAGGTCATTGAAGATAATTAAAACAAAATAAAACATCCTGCCAAAATGTTCTGATCATTAGGAATTGCTTTCTTAAGATTAGCTGATGTGTATTAATCAGGATGAGTCAGAAGATGATGCTGCCAGGATTTCCCACACCCATATTTTTATTTCTCCGGTTGATATTATTTGAGTGTAGAATACTTTTAACCATATCTTGAATGGCAACATTTTTCTGACAGATACGATTTGTTCCTTTAAATAAGAGTTTGGAGGACATTTTCCACATTCTGACCTGTGATTTCATTTTATTCAGGGCCAGCTGCTTTTCCCGTAGACTGAATCTCTGACATTTATAATGGAATTGAACAGTGTAATAGGATTCACTTAACAAAAATGTTGCTGTGACATGAACTTTATGGGACCTTCCATTGAACAAGGGAGGCCTGCTTTAACATTGCCTTGATTCTATTTCATGATAGAAATGGAAGCAACAAAAAAGAAAGCTATGTCTCTGCATACATGAAGCCACACCATTTTTCTACAGAGAAGAGCATCATAAAATGAAGGCAAAATTAAAACAACATTTCACCTTTTACTCTTTTGGTAAGAGCCCCTCTTTACTTATGGAAGAAAACATTTCAATATTTTGCCAAAATTTATCATGCAGTCCAGTTGCCTCCTGATTAAAGCCTCTCAAAGCCTTCCTGCGATCTCGAAGTCTCTGGCTCTGTGCTGCCGCTTCCAAGTAGCTAATGTGCTGTTATTTTACAACACTCTGCCAGAGTTGCTTTTCCTCAAACAAGAATCTTACTAGCTTTACCATTTGGCAGCCTGTAGCACGTCAAAAAAAAAAAAAAAAAATCCATAAACCAGATGGCGGAAATACAGAATAATCTGTTTGGGAAACCCAGGTTATAAATATGTGCATGTTGGGAAAAGGGCAGAGTTGAGGTAAAGCAGCTGACACAACTTTCAGGCTGGGCTTCGGTCAAGACCATTTTTAGCCTAGCACACGGAGAGATGTCTGTATGTTTATTTTCTATTGCGTTCTCCCTCTCATGCTCAGAATGAACCCACAGGCGTTACCTCTTCTCCTACAGTGGAAACCAATTTGAATCCACACTTGGAAGGTTTAGGCAACTTTTTGTCTGCATGAAAATACATCCTTCCTTGGGGGTAGGGAGAGCGGGAGTGAGGTGTTAGGACTGGAGCACGTAATACTGTGACCCAGTTTCTTCCTTGACCTTCTCCAATGCATGTGAGGATTTCTCCTGACCCTCACATAAACTTCCAAGTGAAGTGAGGCTAGAGTAAAAAATTTAAGTTAACTTTGAAAGAATAAAGATGATTTCCAACCACAGCTGTGTGTGTCTCGCAGGGGTGAGTGAGTAGGTGGAAGATACACTAAGGGGAAGAATAAACTCTGTGTGTGTGTGTGTGTGTAGGGCGAGTGAGTGTGTAAGACCACTGACTTCATATGAATAGCAAAACCTTTTTTTGTGCTCCAGCTGCTGAATCACACCCTTCTTTCTGTGGCCTTCAAGAGTCCCAGCCCCCCACCACTAATAAGCCGAGGATACCCAAGGGTTATCTTGCCTCATCTACCCACTGTGTCCAGGAGGCAAACTTTTTAGGCACTTTAGATGGACAGTTAACCAATACAGCCTATCTTTTTGAGAATTATTCTCTAGGGCTAGCACCAGCATTGCAGTCAGTTATATGAAGACCCACAAGCAACTGCATATTTAGATCCCTGTCCTCACCATCCTAAGGAAGAAAGTTGAAAATTACGTATTATATTAGCAGTAATGAAAGGCATGTATAGCCCACTGGGGCAACAGTAAAAACATCAGCTCTACCAACTCTTCTCTTAGGTTCCAAGTGTTTCTGGGATCTCTTTTGAGAATTTCCAAAGACTTCAATGAGCTCCCTTAGCTGCTGTCCCTCATTACTCCTGGTCTCTGCCACTGCCTGCCACTGGTGGCTATGGATACATTTCTGTATCTGTGGATACATTTCTGTTTCTCTCATAACCGCAGCAACACTAGTATAATCACAGCAGACTTGCCTCTCTATCTCCTGTGTGGAGGCAAAGAGAGAAACCTCTTCCTACTGACATTTTCATCTTTCTTATTGAAGCAACAAAGGAGAGCTATGTGCCCCCAGCCTCTTAGTACTCCTAGAGGCAAGTGTCTTTCATTATTTCTACCTTTCAGCTTTTTGTGGAGTTGGGACAAAATTCAAGTAACAAGGCCAAGGCTATACCTATGGCCAATATATCTATGGCCAGTATCAGTCCTCTTAGTCCTCTTAGTCCAATGGCCTTCACATTCCCAATGGTAGGATGTCCAAGAAGTTATTGTATGGTTTTATGGGATCTTCTGTGGGGATGAGACATAAGCTTCAAGAGCCTTCTCAAGGTAATATACCTAATTTTCAAGTGATTTTATAATACTGTTATTCCTGCATTCTTGCATATAAATATTATTTACAAGAGTTCTAGTTATTTAGCATTTGTCATGATTGAGAGATGCTCAGCCCTACATAAATTTACAGTATGAATTAATTATTTATATCAGTAAATAATAAATTTTATTCACATTAACTAAAAAATATATTGTAATTTTGAAGTGTCTACAAAGGCCAACTCTTAAATATCAACTAACTCAACCAGCAATCTTCCATTCTCATGAGATTCTCTAGAGTCCTTTTGACCGTTTACACAGGTACTGAAGAGTCATAGCCTCCTGGCTCTGGATTACTGTGCTTCTTGAACTATCTCAGCAAGATAAGCCCTACTAAGCACCGATTTGTATCCTCCCCCAAATTCCCATGTTGAAGCCCTACGTCCAATTGTGACTGTACTTGGAGAGAAGACTATCAGTAGATAATTAAGGTTAAATGAGGCTATAAAGGTGGCCCTGATCTGGTGAAATTACTGTCCTAACAAGAGGAGATACCAGGCAGTCAGTCATCTCTTTCTCCCTTTCTCCCTCTCCCTCTCTTTTTCTCCCTCTTTCTCTGTCTACCTCACCTTCCATGCACCACAGAGGAAAAGCCATATGAGGACACATCTAGAAGGCAGCTGCCTAGAAACCTGGAAGAGAGCTCTCACCAGAAACCAACTCTGTTGGAATGTGATTATGGACTTCTAGACTCTAAAACTGTGAGAAAAATACATGTCTGATGTTTAAGCCATACTCTCTATGGTATTTTGTTATGGCAGCCTTAGCAAAAGAATATAAGTTCCATCACAATGGATCCAATGCCTGATTCAATTAGGCTACTTACTTCCATCAGAGGAGCAGAACCAGAAAAATCACATTCCAATCTGTTTTAATGAAGAGATAGTAGAAATGAACTAAGGGCTCAAAGGAGGTGGCACAGGTGAGGGAGGTGGGGTATAAAAATCATTTAATGTAATGCTCTAGTCAGAGGAAACAAGAAAAGTGGAGACTGCACTACTAGGTATTTATCCAAAAACAGTGATTTAAAGGGACACATGCTCCCCAATGTTTATAGTAGCAAAATATATCCACAGTAGCCAAGACATGGAAAGAGTCCAAAAGTCCATCAGCTGATGAATGGATAAAGAAAATGCAGTATGTATATATGTACACACACACAAGCCCACAAAATGGAATATTACTCAGCCATCAAAAAGAATGAAATCTTACCATTTGCAACAATGTGGATGCAACTGTATGGAACTTAGGATTATGCTAAGTGAAATAAATCAGTTAGAGAAAAACAAATACTAAATATAATTTCACTCATATGTGGAATTTAAGAAACAAAACAAATGAACATAAGGGAAAGGAAAGAAAAGTAAGATAAAGACAGGGAGGAAAACCATAAGAGACTCTCAAATATAGGGAACAAACTAAGGATTGCTGGAGAGGAGTTGGTTGGGGGGAGGGGGTAACTGGGTGATGGACATTAAGGAGGGCACTTAATGGAATGAGCACTGGGTGTTATATGCAACTAATGAATCACTAAATTCTACCTCTGAAACAAATACTACACTATATGTGAACTTGAATTTAAATAAATCTTGAAAGAAAAAAATAAGAAAAGTAGAGAAAGCCAGATACCATGGAATAGGTGGAAAAAATGTGATTTATCATACTCCATGAATTTCAACTTTAGAGCCAAATGCAAGTTTTCAGTCTGTGAGCCATTTCTTGTTTACAAAACACAAGTCTGGCTCTATATTGCAGTTCATTTATAGCTATGGATTTGGGATCTATAGAAATACTTTCAAGTCAGAGATTTTCCACTTTCCTTGTAAATATCTCCATCCTACTTTGAAAGAAGACAGAGGATTTTTAGATTGTTAGCTGTGTAAGAACAGAAACATGTCTTTTATAGGAAATTGAGTTCTTGGGGTGCCTGGGTGGCTGTCAGTTAAACAATGGACTCGGTTTCGGCTCAGTGGAGAGTCTGCTGGTCTTCCTCTCTCCCTGCCCCTTCCCCACTCACATTTTCTCTCTCTCTTGCTCTCTCTCTCTCACATAAACAAACCTTGAAAAATTAATTTATTAACTTTTTAAAGATTTCATTTATTTGAGAGAGAGGGAGCAAGAGAGAGAGAGAGAGAGAGCATGAGCAGCTGAGAGAGGGGGAAGCAAGATGTATGCAGGGCTCAATCCCAGGACCCTGGGACCATGACCTGAGCTGAAGGCAGTTGCTTAACAGATTGAGCCACCCAGGCACCCCAGTTGGGTTCTTTATTTTCTGCATTGTATATCTTCCCTAATTCCTTTACCATCATGTTTCATAACTGGATTTTTTCTCTTATAGTCTCTTGTTTTAGCTCTAAGGATTTTTCTGGGCAGAAAGCCTTATATACTATTTTAGTCATATAACTTTATCTTTCTATATGCAGATAAATCACAAATCTGTATTTTCATCTTTATCTCTCTCATAAGTTGAAGATCTGTAAATCTAAGTGCCTTCTAGATATTACTAATAGACTATCACATATCAGCCATGTCACACATTGCATGCCCCAGATGGAATTCATTATATTCCCCCCAAAACTATTCCATCTCACATATTCAAAACTCTGCTTAATGCCTCCTATATTTCCTAATCTCCCAAACTAGATGGAAGCCTCAAAGTACACCTTCAACTTTTTTCTGTCCTTGGCTCTCTCTGGCCTTATGACCTACAATCTAGTCACTTATCAAATCATTTTGTTGCTACCTCATATTTGTCCCTTAAAATTTGACAATCCATGCTTTTCCACTGCCACCATATTAGTACAGGTTTTCTTAATTTTTTCTTTTTTTAACTTTTCTTAATTTATTGTCTAGATTCCCACAACCTCCTGGTTCATCTCTAAGCCTTAATACACTAGAGCTAGTGTTTCCTTATTTCAGATTTATACTCCACTGGGGTCCCCATAGGCTTTTATCCTGACCCCTCTCCTGAAATTATTTTTATCCAAGCTATCAATTATCGCTCAGCTATAAAATCTAATGAATTCTTTTCAATTCTCATCATCAAAGCCTCTCTTCAGCCTTTCATTCTATTGGCTACTCTTTTCATAAAAGTCTCTACTCCTAGGTCTTGAGCCCATTTTCCCTGGTTATTTCCTACCTTCTTATTATTTCTTCCCATCTGCTTTGTTGACTCTTCTTCCTCTGCTCAACCCTCTCTAGAAGGTTTTCTAGAGAGCCTTCTTTTTTTTAAATTTCAATTAGCCAATATATAATACATTGTTAGTTTTTGATATAATGTTCAAAGATTCATTAGTTGCATATAATACTCAGTGCTCATCACATCACGTGCCCTCCCTTAATGCCCAGCACCCAGTTACCCTATCCCCTCATACTCCTCCCTTCCACCACCCTCAGTTTGTTTCCTGGAGTCAAGAGTCTCTGATGGTTTGTCTTCCTCTCTGACTTCTTCCCATTCAATTTTTCCTCCCTTCCCCTATTGTCCTCTGCACTATTCTTTATATTCCATATACAAAAGGGAAACCATATGATAATTCTCTTTGAAATTCCCCAAAATTTGAAAGAAAGAAAAACTTACATATATACAAAAAAATAAGGTTAAATACAATGAAGGTATAGAATATGACTGCAAAAATGAAAAATAAAAAAGATTTTAAAGAAATAATTGATAAGATGTTGGCTGAAAAAGGAAAGAAGAAAAATTTTAAAAATAGAAAAAGAAAAACATAAAGAAAATTTTAAAAAATTAACTTTGAAAAAGTTTGGAAAAAATATCATGCATTCTATGTACTGCATTCCCCTAGAGCTCCCCTAGAGTTTTGCAGTTCTAATTGATCTATAAACTTGGTCTTGGCTGGATGTTCTTCTAGGGGAGGGGCCTGTTATTGATTCTTAAATGTCTTTCCCCAGGTAGAATTGCACTGCCCTTGCTAGGAACCAGGCTAAGCAATCTGGTTTGCTCTCTGCAGTTTTTGTTCCCTGAAGGCTTTCTGCATGGTGTTAGAGGATGAGAATGAAAATGGTGGCCTCTCAATCTCTGGCCCCAAAGGGGGCCCTCAGAGCTCGGGACATCCCCTGTACTCAGTGTGCCTTCAGAGAAAAGCAGTCATTCACTCCTGTCTCCCTGGTCTTGGGCTATACTCAGTGCTCAGCTGGCCTGTGACTGAGCATTTCTATCTCTGGCACAGGAACCCGTTTGGAGTCTCCAAACCCAGCAGATTCTTGTGGTGCACTCCTGTACCACTCCTCTGGGGGGAGGAAGGCGAGTATCCCCAGTTCTGCCCCTTTTTGGGCCCCTGCTCGAAGAATAGTGGTCTGACCATGCTGTGGATCCTTGTTTATGGCAGGCGACTTCCCTGCTCTGATACTTGGGAGCTCTACCACACTCAGGCACCACTGGTCTTTCTGTGACCACAGTGGTCCTGAGACCACACTGACCCAGTGAGTGTTCCACCCTCCACTTACCCACTGGGCAATGTCCCTCAGCAGAGCATACTTTTAAAAGCTCTGATTTTGTGCTCTGACATTCTATCACTTGCTGGTAGGTGGCTGATGGAGACTTCCTCCCCCCAGCGTTCTCTTTTCCCAAATATTGCCTCGGATTCACTTCTCTGCCTGTTCTACCTTCCAGAAGTGGTCACTTTCCTGTTCATAGAATTGCTGCTTCTTTTTTCTACAATCTCCTGTTGAGTTTGTAGGTGCCAGAATGGTTTGATAACTATCTAGCAAAATTCCCGGAATCAGATGAAATTTAGGTCTCCTACTCCTCTGCCATCTTGCTCCTCCCTCTGGATTTTCCTTAACTTAGGCCTTTCCCCTTAGCTGAAAAAATATTTTCATCTTTCAAATGAATATTTGCAGTTTGATGATGTCTCACAGAAATCTTAAATCACAACATTCCAAACTAAAACTCTTTCTCTATTTCCTATAATTTTTCTTAATTATTTACTACAAAGTATTACCAAGTATTTCTAAGTAGCTATACAAAACAGAGCCTCACTCATTAAGCTTTTTAATAGATTCTATTAACCTCTCTCAAAGAGAAAAGTTTAAGTTCTTTAGTATTAGTGTAACAGGCACCTTTGAAGTCCAGCATCATACTCCCTCAGCCCTACATAGACTGCAGCTGTAGTTGCACTGGAACGTTCTGTGAGAGCCACCTTACTTGAAGTACCAACATCCCTTCCTAGAATGCACCACTTGTCTGTCTACCTTAGTCTTCTCTAAAGCCATACACTTGGCCAAGACACAGAACAGCCCAAAAGTGGAGGAAGGTTTATACTTTCAGAGGAAAACCTCAGCCAATGGGAGATGGAAGCAGCAGATAAGTGACCAAGTCTCCTATCCCTCCAGTTCTCTATTATTCTCAGAGGTCCGGGTACAAATCACATTTCTTGCCCACATCTGTGCCATCCATACCTCAATGTTCCTATCTCATGCTCTCCAATGACCCAGGCCAAGTTCTTATCTCAGGCTCTTCCTGGGGGAAACCCTAAATAAAGGCAGTTGGTTCAGAAGTAGTGGTCTAGAGAGAAGGGTCTCAGGTTGGGTTTCTGGGACTCATTGTTGAGACAGAATGAAGAACCCCATGGTTAGTCACAAGTTCCTGGGTCCTGTAGCATCACAATTCTGAGGATTCAGAGTAGTGATTCAGGCTGCAAGAGAGGCAGAGAAAGTATTAGGCCAGGCAATATTTCTAGCACTTGGGCACTAAGGGAACACTGTTAATTTTAAGGATTATGGATTGGGGCACCTGGGTGGCTCAGTGGGGTAAAGCCTCTCTGCCTTCAGCTCAGGTCATGATCCCAGAGTCCTGGGATCGAGCCCCACATTGGGCTTTCTGCTCAGCAGGGAGCCTGCTTCCCCCTCTCTCTCTTCCTGCCTCTCTGCCTACTTGTCTGTCATATACATAAATAAAATCTTTGAAAAAAAAAAAAGGATTATGGATTAAACTAGTTTTTGTAAACTTCTTTGGAATCCTTGAAACAAAAGAATGATAGGAACATTATTAAGTAAATTATGGTAAGCCCACTTAATAGAATATTTTACATCTTTTCAAATAATTTTAGGGGATTTTTAAAGCAATATCAAGATAGGTTTTGATATAATATTAAGACTTCAAAAAGGAGCATAGGGACATGAGTCTCCACTAGAATTAAATCTTTGAAGGAAAATATCTATGTGTAAGGATATCTGTTGAAAGGAAAAACAACTAGGTGCTAACTGTGGCTATCTTAGGATGGTAGAATCAAGAGTGGCAATTTCTCTTTTATCTATTTTTAAAATGTTCTTCAATTGTGGCTATATTATTATATGGATAGGTAGATAAGACAGGTAAAGATTACTTTAAATTTTAAGTACTTTTTAGAAGCATTTTAAGTACTTTTTAGAAGTATTGAACTTTTAAAATGGTCTTAGATATGTAAGTAAGATTTTGGAAAAATTTTCTCTCTTTAGATGAAAATTAATACTGTTTATAAGTTCTTTATAAGCACTAACATTTCTGTATTCATATTCACTAGTGAAGAAAGTTGTTGCAGAATCCCTTGGCCCATGAATGAACAGACTGTCATCACATGGATAACTCTTTTGATGTCAGATCAATTAGGTACTAAAGTTGCTGAGCTGACTAGACATGTCCATTAATACAGATATAAAAAAAATGTCTCTTTCCACAAATGTTTTAAAATGTTGTGTTCATTGTTGACATAATTAGAAAATTCAAATAAGCAAAATAGAAAAGTCTGTAAAACCACCTATCAAGTCTGTAAAATAATCATTATGTCTCAGACATTTTTCTGAATTAAGATTTTATAAAATATATCATGCATACAGGAGTTTATGCAGTTTAAAACATATTTGTCCAGCTTCTTAGAGTTTGTCTTGTATTTTCAAAGCCCCCATGTGCTCCTTCCTGACCACACCAAACTTCCAAACTCCAGAAAGCAAATATACTGAATGTTGTGTGCACATTCATTGCCTTTCTATATATTTTATCATATATATATATATGCATGTCTTCAAGCCATACATTACTCATTTTCCGTCTGTTTTATCTTTCTTTGGATATAGAGATTCCTTGTGTATTCTTGACTTGCCTTTTTCCACTCAGTACTGTGATATTAAGAACTGCCATACTGTGTCATGTAGTTGGGCTTTATTCCCTTTTTATCACTGCATGGTGTTTCTTTTTATAGGAGTATATTAGAATTTATTGGTCTATATTACTGTTGTTAGACATTTGAGTCTTAACTTGTGTTATTATGAACAAGGCTACTATGTCTCTTATGTACATGTCTCCTGATACACACATGCTATAATTTATCCAGGATAAAAGTGGAAAAGATCAGCATGGTTGTTCCAGAGTTCCTACAGTTTCAGTTTCACCAACACTTAATACCATCATACTTTTACATATCTGATAATCTAGTAAATGTGAAATGTTAACCTAATATTTTATTTTCATTTCCATTCTCTGGATTAATAAGGAGATTGAATATTCATTATTTGTTGGGTTTACTTTTGGGTGTGTGAAATGCCTGATCATGACTTTTGACCTTTTGTCTTTTAGTTGTTTCCTTCTTTTCCTCCTCCTTCCCCGCCTCCTCTTCCTTCTCCTCCTCTTCCTCAAAGAGCTCCTTACATTCTAATAAGACTTTGACAGTTAAAAGTATAGTAGACATCTGCTCCCAATTTGTGTTTGTCTTTAGTCTTTCTGTAGGATGTGTATGTGTTGGGGGAGGGGAGTTGTTGTTTGGATGAGCAGAAGTCTTACGTTTAAGAGGTTTTTTTGTGTTGTTAGTTTGCTTTTATATTTTTTTAATTATTTATTTATTTCAGAGAGAGAGAGAGAGAAAGCATGAGAGGGGAGAGATCAGAGGGAGAAGCAGACTCCCCATTGAGCAGGGAGCCCAATGTGGGACTTGATTCTAGGACTCCAGGATCATGACCTGAGCCAAAGGCAGTCACTTAACCAACTGAGCCACTCAGGTGCCCTTGGTCTTGTTTTAAAAACACTTCCTTACTCTAACATCATAAGGATATTCTCCTGTATGTTTTCTCCTCCAATGGTTTTAAAATTTTACCTTCTAAGCCCTAAATCCATTTGGATAGTTCCCATATATTGTGTGAATTATCACCCAGTCCTTGCATCCATCATTTCTCTTCAGACTTACTTAGCTCTGACCTATGTCAAGTTGTATTGTATAAGTGAGACTGTTTCTCACCCCATGTTCTCCTAAGTAAGTCCCGACATTTAGTAAGTTAAGTTCTTCTCTCCTTGCCCCCCACACCTTGGTATATTTTTTTGGTAGTTTCTTGGCTGTTCTTTACACTTTGCTTTAGAATTATCTTGTCAAATTACACACACACACACACACACACACTCTACACAGAGATACTAGAATTTTAGTAAAGATTATATCAAATCTTGACATGAGTTTTGATTATAACAAATCTTGACATGAGGGAATATTTGATGTCTTTATAATACTGACTATTCCTGTCAATGAATATGGTAATTTTCTAAATCTACTTAGGTTTTCCTTATTGCCTTTCAATAAAAATTCATAATCTTCTTCATAAAGGTCTCGTATATATTTTTAAAAACTGTTCCTTTCTTTTTGTGATTATATATGATATATATATAATATATCATATATAATATATATATTCTTTTTTTATAATTTTTATTATATTATGTCAGTCACTGTACAGTACATCATTAGTTTTTTATGTAGTGTTCTATGATTCATGTTTCCATATAATGTTTCCAGCACTCCATGCAATACATGCCCTCCTTAATACCCATCACTGGGCTCACCCATCCCCGTACCCCCCCTAAAAATCTCATTTCGATTCCCTAGTGTATATTCTTCACCTTTATTTTTCTAAAAGTGTATGGTCGATGTATTGAAATACATTTAATTTTGTATCTTGATTATATATTCAAGGGTTAATTCTAATAATTTTCCTATAGATTCTTTTGGGATTTCATATAAGCAACACTATTACCTATAAATAAGGGGAGTTTTCTATTTTTTTGCAATCATTGTAATTTTGTCTTTTTCTTGTCTTATTGTGCTATCTGAAACTATAATTATATTGGTAAGCAAAAGTGATGATAGAAGGCACTTCTTTTTATCATTTTTTTAAAATTTTTTTAAATTTATTTTCAGCATAACAGTATTCATTATTTTTTCACCACACCCAGTGCTCCATGCAATCCGTGCCCTCTATAATACCCACCAGCTGGTACCCCAACCTCCCACCCACCCACCAATTCAAACCCCTCAGATTGTTTATTAGAGTCCATAGTCTCCCATGGTTCACCTCCCTTCCAATTTCCGTCAACTCCCTTCTCCTCTCTATCTCCCCATGTCCTCTATGCTATTTGTTATGCTCCACAAATAAGTGAAACCATATGATAATTGACTCTCTCTGCTTGACTTATTTCACTCAGCATAATCTCTTCCAGTCCGGTCCATGTTGCTACAAAAGTTGGGCGTTCATCCTTTCTGATGGAGGCATAATACTCCATAGTGTATATGGACCACATCTTCCTTATTCATTCATCCGTTGAAGGGCATCTTGGTTCTTTCCACAGTTTGGCGACTGTGGCCATTGCTTTTGCTTAGGTTTCTTATTTTAAAAGTAATGTTTTTAATTTCTCACCACTAAAATGATGTTTGCTGTGGGAGTTCTTCATAATTACCCATCATCAGAATAGGGAAATTCCCTTCTCCTAGTTTATCAAGAGTTTTTTTTTAATGCATGAATGAATGTTGTATTTATCAAACGCTATTTGTGCTTCATATTAGGTGGTTATATGGTTTGTCTTCATTAATATGTTTAATACATATGTAGTAAATTACACTTGTTATTTTTCAACTTTAAACTCACCTCGCATAACTGGGTCAATCAACTTGGTTTTTTCATACACTTCTAAGTTATGTTTGCTAATACATTTATTTAGGATTTTTGCATCTAGGTTCATGAATGATATTGGCCTATAGTTTTATAATTTTTGTATCTTATTGCAGTTATCCATATGAAAGTAGGGGAGCATTTCCTCATTTTCTGTTTTCTGAAAAATTTATGTGACACTTATAATTATCTGTTCCTTAAAATAAACCTACTTTTTTCATCATGGGAAGATTTTAGCTATTAGATCATTTCCCTTGTAATAAGCTTCCCTATACTACATCTTTGTAAATTCTCTGATTATTTTATTATATAAATTCCTAGAAGAGAAGTTTCTGGTTCAAAAGATGAATTTTTAAAAATATTTGAGACAGTCATTTGAGAATATATTGAACTAACAGTTTCATCAGAATTTTAACATAATGACTATTTTCCTATACCCTTACCAACGTTAGGAGTTAATCTTTTATCCTTGATGTTGTGATGAGAAAAAAACAAATGGTTGTCTTTATTTGCTTGTTTATTTATTTATTTGACAAGGCAGGGGGAGAGAAAAAGGGAGAGTGCACAAGCAGGAGGAGCAAGAGAGGGAGAAGCAGGCTCCTCACTGAGCAGGGAGCCTGATGTGGGGCATGATCCCAGGACTCCAGGATCGTGACCTAAGCTGAAGGCAGATGTTTAACCAACTGAGCCACCCAGGCACCCTCGAATGGTTATCTTTAACAAATGGAAAGATTTTCCATGCTCACAGTTTGGAAGAATTAATATGGTTAAAATGTCCATACTACCCAAAGTAATCTATAGGCTCAGTGTAATCCCTACCAAAATGCCAATAGCATTTTTTTTCCCACAGAACTAGAATAATACTAAATTTGTATGTTACCACAAAAGATCCTGACTAGCCAAAACAATCTTGTTAAAGAACAAAGCTGCAAGTATCACAGTCTCAGATATACTACAAAGCTGCAGTAATCAAAACAGTATGGTACTGTACAAAAAACCAAACACATAGACTAATGGAACAGACTAGAAAGCCCAGAAATTAAGCCATGCTCATATGGTCAATTAATCTATGATAAAAGAGATAAGAATATACAATGGGAAAATGATATTCTCTCTAATCCCAGTGCTGGGAAAACTGGATAGCTACATACAAAAGAATGAAACTGGATCACTTTCTTACACAATACATAAAAATAAACTCAAAATAAATAAAAGATATACATGTGAGACTTCAAACTATAAAACTCTTAGAATAAAGCATAGGCAGTGATCTCTTTGACATCACCTTTAGCAACATTTTTCTAGATATGCCTCCTGAGGCAAGGGAGACAAAAGCAAAAATAAACTGCTTTATATACCAAAATAAAAAGCTTTTGCACAGCAAAGGAAATCATCAATGAAACAACAAGGCAACCTAGGAATCAGAGAAGCTATTATAAATGATATATCAAATAAGGGGTTAATATATAAAGTATATAAAGAACTTATACAACTGAACACCAGAAAGATAAATAATCTGACGAAAAATAGGCAGAGGACCTGCACAGACATTTTTTCAAAGAAGATATAAAGATGGACACATGAAATGATGCTAATATCACTAATCATCAGGCAAATGCAAATCAAAACCACAAGGAGATATCATCTTATAACTGTCAAAATGACTAGTATCAAAAACACAAGAAACGGGGCGCCTGGGTGGCTCAGTGGGTTAAGCCTCTGCCCTCAGCTCAGGTCATGATCCCAGGGTCCTGGGATCGAGCCCCGCATCAGGCTTTCTGCTCTGCAGGGAGCCTGCTTCCTCCTCTCTCTGCCTGCCTCTCTGCCTACTTGTGATCTCTGTCTGTCAAATAAATAAATAAAATCTTAAAAAAAAAACACACACACACACACAAGAAACATCAAGTGTTGGTGAGGATGTGGAGAAAAATGGACCCTCATGCACTGTTGGTAGGAATGCAAACTGGTTTAGCCACTGGGGAAAATAGTTTAGAGGTTTCTCAAAAAATTAAAAATAGAAATACCACACGATCCAGTAATTCCACTACTGGGTATCTACCCAAAGAAAATAAAAATGCTAACTTGAAAAGATATATGCACCCAATGTTTACTGCAGCGCTATTTTTAATACTCAAGATATGTAAGCAGCCTAAATGTCTGCCCATACATTAATGCGTAAGTAGATGTGCTGTGTATATACAATGGGATATTACTCAGCCATAAAAAAGAATAAGATCTTGCCATTTGTGACAACATGGAAGGACTTAGTGGGTATTATGTTAAATAAAATAAATCAAATGAAGACAAATACCACAGGATTTCCCTTATAAGTGGAATCTAAAAACCAAAACAAACAGAACAGACACATAAATTAAGAACAAACTGATAGTTGCCAGAGGGAGGGGTGAACAGGCCAAAAGAGGTAAAAGAGAGTGAGAGATATGGGCTTCTGGTTACGAAATGAGTAAGTCACAGGGCTAAAAAGCACAGCATAGGTAATATAATCAATGATACTGTAATAGTGATGTATGGTGACAGATGGTAGCTACACTTAGAGTGAGCAGAGCATAATGTATAGACTTGTTAAATCACTACCTTGTACACTGGAAACTAATGTAACATGTGTCAACTATACTTCAATATAAATAAAGTGTCATTTTATATATCTCATCATTTCTGTCTCATCTAATATTCTTTACTCATTTTCAAAAAATTTTCATTCTTTTTTTTTAATTCTTTCTTATAGATAAAAAATTTATGTAATAGTAATCCCATGTTCTAAACACTTAGAATATTTTTTCCAATTCATTTTTTATCTTTTATGTTAATAGTATTTTTATATACAAGTGCCAATTTTCATATTTTTTAGTAATAAAATATAATAATCTCTTTATTTGCAGTTTATATTTGTGTTATGCTTAGAATGATCTTCCCCTCTCCAAAATTATATAAATGTTTAAATTTTTTCTAGATCTTTTATAAATCTTTCATAGCTTTTTAAATCTCACTTTTGATATTGAAGTCATCCTTTTATTTGGAATTTCAGTTGGTAAATTCCTTGAAAACAATCTCTTTTTCAAATAACTATTTTTGAATTTTTCCAAAAATATATATGTTCTTCCCTCATTCATTTGCAGTGCTGCTTTTATTGAATAGTGAATATGTAAATATTATTCTCTTGTTTCTAAAATGTTTTTACCTATTTCACGTAGTTCTTTTTCGACTGTTCCACTGATTGCCTACTTATTCCATGGTTAGTGCCACAGTCGTTTAAATATCATGGTTTTATAATATGCTTTATTTTTTTAAAAGAATTTATTTATTTTGTTGGAGAAAGAGGACAAGCAGGGGCAGCAGCAGGCTGAGGGAGAAGCAGGCTCTCTGCTGAGCAGAGAGCCCAATGTAGGGCTGGCTCGAACCCAGGACCCTGGGATCATGACCTGAGACAAAGGCAGACACTTAACTGACTGAGCCACCTAGGTATTCCTATAATACACTTTATTGTTTAACAGGTCAAGTGTACATTATTTTTTATTTCACAGCATTTGTTGGCTATTATTGCTCAGTTATTTATTCTGATAAACTTTGTAATAATTTTGTAAATTCTTTCAATCCAAATTTCTTTTTGGGAACATGATTAAACATAGATCAGTTTTATAAATTAACTCAGGAATCAAGTTTTCCAAATATGACATGAATTTAATTCTAGTTAATGGAAAAGTATAAATGAGATCCAGTAGATATCATATGCAAGGGAAGTAGGTAAGTAGCACAAATGTTTTTGTAAGACATGCTTTCCCTGTTTTAGTCCTGAACCTCAAGGAAATATAGCATGGAAAGGGGGTTTTCTTTCAGTGATTTCTCTGCCTTTTTCCCCATGTAAAACATTTCACAGCTTGTCTCATTACAGCATTTGTAAAAACACAGTCTGAAAGCAGTGGTGCATAAATGAATTATTTAAGTTTTGCAGCAAATCGTCCTGATCTTGCTTGCTGCTTCTTAATGCACTTTAAGTGAGCCCAGGGAGGCGAATCATAGAAGACATGGGGTGGAATGTAAACCAAGTTTTATTAGCCACAAAAAGCCACACTATAACATTTATTAAGTATCAGAGACAGTGTGTTTAAATAAGTTTGATTCGCTGAATAATCACCAATGTTGCAGCCATCTTCCCTGGATAGGAGCACTTCCTTGTCAAAAACATTTATTTTCTTGTCACTTCTGTTAATATAATGGGCTCTTGGGGTTTTGTGAGAGTTTCTTAGCAAATAGTGATTTTCAACAAATTACTATGTGTCTCCCACTGAATACAGCTTTAATAGCTGGGGGAGGTGAGGAAAACTACACATGCTGTTGACTGAAAGTATATCATCTTATTATCAGTGTCACATTTAGGGGCTCCAGCTGCCCTAGGAAAATGAGGAGCCAGACACCCTCTCAAGCCCTTCCCAGGCCTCCTTCCAGTTAGCAGTGTCCATAAACTTGACGTTCCCCTAGTCAGACTGGCCTAAGGCTGATTCCTTTTCTCTTTTGGGGTGAAATAGCCCTTAAGACCAAAGAATTTATACCACAATTACCAATTCTTCCTTCCATATCTTTTCCTTTCCCCTGATGCAAAGTGAAACAGACAGAATGTTTCTGAGTGTAGGTGTGCCCTCCTAATCTTACGTCAAGACGACCAATGAGGACAGATGCTTCCAGGAGGCTCTGCTATCTACATCTGCATTACAAATCCTTCCTATCTTTGGCCAAGGCCATTGTTTTAATTCCAGACACAAAATAACACTAAGAAAATTAAATATACCTAAGTACTCAATGGAAAGACACTGGCTGATAAATATTTAATGTAACTGAGAGCTCACGTTAGATATTTGTGAAACACTGCCTGTCTGTGTACTTTCCCTGCTGTTCTATGACAAGAAGATGCAATGGCAATTTGTAAGTGTGGGTCTTTGTGTATGCATGTATGTGTGTGGGTTGGAACCCTAACTCTGTGAAGAAGGGAAGGAAAGAATGAAGAAAGAGGGGAGGAAGGAAGAGAGAAATACCCACTTATTCTTTCCAGTCTTTATTGGAAATGGTCTTTCTGACAGGAAGACCCACTGATCGTCTTCTATTCTTTGCACACAGACCTGTGGTGCTGCAGGTCCAGACATACTGGGAAAGATCCACTATGGCACCTAGGAATCAGATTTTACTGTCCACACAGCTGTCTGGCACCAGTGAACAGATATTTTCCTCGGTAAATGTTGCTACCAAGATTGTGGCTGTCAGTGAGAAGAAGATAGTTGTTCCTCTGGGTTTCTTACCGCCCAGGATCTTCAGGTCCTTTGACTGGGACACGGGCTTGTATTGAAATACTGATTTCAACTTGAGGGTATGGGGTATTAGGATTCCTTTATTCACACACTCACTTAACCAATCATGCAACAAACATTTTCTAAATGCCCACCATGTGCTAAGAATTCTGCTGGGTTTAGGGCCATCCCAATGCCAAGTTTTTCAGTATTTACTAAGTGATACAGCATAAGAAAGGGACATTTTTAATATAGATAATGCCTCATGTGACATGAGGACACAGGTGATTACAGAAGCTGTAGATCAGACATGGATCCATTGACCCAGTCTTGGCAGAGGTGTGAGGCTGAGGAGGGTCTGAACAAACCTTGGAAGATCTGAATTCTGAGCTGGGTTGAACAGATAGTTAAACAGGTGTATGTGTGTCTACAAAGGGTTGGAGGCAGAAAAGAGTACTCAGAGTACTGAGAGGACCCTAGGTGATTCGGTACGGCTGGAACTCGGAGAAAGTATGAAGCTAGAATTGTAAGCAGGGGTCTTTTCATGGCCAGGCTTAGAGCTGCTAGAATTTTCACTTACCTCTTGAGGCCAGTGTGTTGTATTACAAATTCTAAGGTGAGTAGTTACATGATCAGATTTGCAATGTAGATAAGTCACGGTTTCTTTCTTTTTTTTTTTTTTTTATTGAAAGACATCACTGTTTGCAGTGTTGAGAATAATTTAGAGGAGACAAAATGAGTTTAAGAGAGAAATTAAATGGTTAATTCATTTAAGAGCTGGTTGTCTGACTCTCTGGTTGTGTGTGTGTGTGTGTGTATGTGTGTGTGTGTGTGTGTGTGTGTGTTTTACAATTTTTCTAACAAGAGTGGTGATTTCCTGGATTTATTGGATTTAAGTAAAGAGTGAAAACTGAAACAAGGTTTTCTGGCCCGAGGTACAAAACAGATGTCAGTCCTTGAGTGAGATGTGACAGGAGAAGGAACTGGATTCTGAGGAAGACCCATGGAGTCACAACCCCTAGAGGACAACTAGGTTAAAATATCTTAAAAACAGTGGACATTCAAGCCTGTAGTTCAGGAGAGAGATGCTAGTCATTTCTTTCATTGACTTAACCATTCCATAATTGAAGCGATTAGTAATATCATCCGTCTACCTTCAAGGGACCATCTGATGCACTCCCATAAGAAGGTGGGGTCAACAATTTAAAATTCAAATCAAAACAGTGTCAGACAAAAGTTTTTTTTTTTATTTTTTATATATAATATCAAATATTTAGGTACCAGGAAACAGCCAGGCTTAGGATTTTTTTTTCAAAGTTTTTTTTTCTCCAATGTTTGGCACTGTGAATAAGGAATAAATGTTTGCCAAATCTCAAAGGAGATAAAATTACATAATATTTAGAAGGATTCTTAATTTACAGTAACATCAGACACCTTTGCATTAAGTTATTTACTTAAATAAGGGTTTTCTATCTTGGGACATTAGAGCACCAGTAAAAAAGAAAGCCATCTTTATAGGGAATGTGAGTCTTTGGGGTCAACGGGAGCAGAAACAAACTTGTTGGATACTTTGGACTTATGTGATGTAATAAAATTTAATGGATAAATTCAGAAAGTGATTGGATATAAGAAAGCTGATTTAGGGGCACCTGGGTGGCTCAATTGGTTAAGTGTCTACCTTCGGCTCAGGTCATGATCTCAGGGTCCTGGGATTGTGACCCACATTTGGCTCCCTGATCAGTGGGAAGTCTGCTTCTCCCTCTGCCTCTCCCCTGGCTTGTGCTCTCTCTCTCTCTCTCAGCCACTCTCTCTCCCTCTCAAATAAATAAATAAAATCTTTAAAAAGAAAATTGTTTTAAGTTCACATCTTTTTCCTGGGGGATTCTGCTAGAAGTGAAAGGGGTTTAAGACTTCTGAAAGAGGTAAAACAGAAAAGTAATACCCAATAGTAGATTGGTTTTGGTAATAAATGAGATACAATCGAGAGAAAGTCCTTCTCTGCATGTTCTTGCATGTAGAGCATGTGTTTCACTTTTTTCCCCCTCCATATCTATTGTTGCTTCTCATTGGCTCTGACTTGGTCTGATTGTACCTGTAACACAACAATCACTAACACCTTTTCATTTTATTCATAGTATTGAATAATGTGTTCTGGTTTTCTGAAGAGTTGACTTAATAAAAATTTTGAGGTCTATTTTCTACTTCCAAGGTGGTCTGGGAACAGGGGTATCAGTCAGAGCACAGGGTGAGTGAAGGATTTGATAAGAAAATCCAAGGATGAAGAGGATTTATAAAATGACTGAATAAGTATGGAAGGCAAATGTCTACTAAAGAGAGTATTTGAGACCATAGTTCTCCTCAGGTGTAGGACACCAGAGACTGTGCAAGAGTGCAATGATCTGTATCCACTTGGCCAGAAAGACTCACAACACATGGACTTTTTCCACAATAGTAAATATTTTCCAAGGGATCACATGCCCATTATTCAGTAATGTGATTTTAATTGGTGTCTAAGCCTTCCTCCTAATTTTCAACATCCCTTCCCCATTCTCCCTCTCAATCAATCAATCTTTAACAGACATTTGTTTTTCTGTTTATGCTCCTTACCTAGTTTTCTATTGGCTTCTTTTTTTTTTCTTATTGAATCATAGGAGTTTCTTATATTGATAAGAATTTCTTATATTGCCTATGATATATATTTTAGATTTTTTAATTGGATTTTTAAAACTTCCATGTTTTCTTTTTATTGCTTTTCTGTTCATTTTTACGATAAAATCTTTCATCCAGTTGACATTTATTTTGGGATATGGTACAAGTTAGGAATCTAATTTTTTCAAATGTAGCCTTGAAATTTTTTCAGTAGCCTTGACATACATTATTGAGTAAATCATCTTTTCCAATTGTTAAAGCCTTTTCTTTTTCTCCTCAATGTTAATTTTTTCTTCTTGTACTACATAAAATTATAGATTCCATTTGCTTGTTTTTTCCCTATTATCTTTTATTGTTACTATTTTGCTATTGTAATTGGGATTTTTTTCTTCCACGATATTTTGTAACTTGTTGCTATCTCTATATAGGAAAATCCTAGATTTGGGATATTAGTTTTTCATTCCTCCACATTTCTGTATTATCTTATTGTTTGGAATATATCATTCAGTTGAATCTTTAGGATCTTTTGTATGTACAATCAGAACATTAAAAATGATAATTTTAGGGGTACCTGGGTGGGTCAGTTGGTTAAGCGTCTGACTCTTGATTTCAGCTCAGGTCATGATCTCAGGTTTGTAACACTGAGCCCTGGGCTGGCTCTGCACTGGGCATGGAGCCTGCTTAAGAGTCTCTCTTCCTTTCCTTCTGCCCCTCTCCCACTGCCTCTCTCTCCCTCTCTAAAAAAAAAAAAAAAGAAAGAAAGAAAAGAAAGAAAGAAAGGAAGAAAGAAAATTTCATATTCTATTTCCCAATTTAAATGATTTTTACTTCTATTTACTTCTATTCTATTATTACTATTATTACTAGAAAAGTGGTAAATAACAGTAGCAACATTTGACATGTTGGTGTTCTGAAATTTACTGGTCATGCATCTAGTGTTTTTCTGAAAGGCAAGATATTGACCTTAGAGTTGAATTATATTATGTGTCGATTCCTATTTTGTTAGGAAGTACTCATATTTCCTATATATTTAAAATATTTGTGTATTTCTTTTCTTATCTCTGGATTTATTTATTTATTTATGTACTTATTATTTTTTAAATTTATTTATTCGAGAGAGAGAGAGCACGAGAAGGGGGAGGGTCAGAGGGAGAAGCAGACTCTGTGCTGAGCAGTGAGTCCAATGCGGGACTTGATCCCAGGACTCCAAGATCATAACCTAAGCCGAAGGCAGTCACCCAACCAACCGAGCCACCCAGGCAGGGCTTGAACTCATAACCCCAAGATCAAGACTTCAGCTGAGATTAAGAGTCAGCATCTTAACTGACTGAGTCTGACTTTTTTTTTAAGTCAAGTTGATGTAAAATTCTGTCAAATGCCCTATCAGCACCTATAAAGATGCTTATCTGACTTTTTTTCCTTTTAATCTAGTAACATGAAGCACTATTTTTGCATCCCTGGAATAAACCCTACTTGGTCAGGAGAATATATTCTTTTCATATTCTGTTAGATTCTTCCTAATAATATATTATTTAGGATTTACTTTGATATTCATAAGGGAGATCAATGTGCACTATTCTTTTTATGCATTTTTAGGCTTTGATGTGATATATTTGCTTCATAAAAAGTTTGGGTGCATTAATTTTTATTATCTTTAAATGCTATCCCATAGTCACTTTTTCCATCAGTATTGGAGGAAACTCAAATGTGTTTTCTCTGTTTGTAGGGCATAGAGTTTAATACATATGAATCTGATCCATCCCAAAAAGGGTCCAGCAAGCTTTCATCTCTAACCCATTGTTGTTTCTTGCTTACTGTTCCAGAGAACTTTTTGTGTAAATAAAAGCAAAAATTGATACACACACAAACACATACACACGAATTTTCAAATGGTAGTATACTCTGTAAACTCTTCTTCTGTGCTGTGATTGCTCACTTAATAGTATACCTTGGACACCTTATCATTTCTATATAATTTTTTTCTGAATCTTTTATGACACTTGCATGGTATTCCAGTGTATAAATGTACATCATTAAACTGTCATTTTTAATGGGTTGTCATGTTTTCCCCATCATTATCTATTAAAAAATAATGCTGCAGTAAAGACTTTATACATACATCATGTGGGCAAATGTATTTACAAATAAATTCCTAAGGTAATGGCTAAGACAAAGGTTACTGGCATTTGAAATTTTGATGCACTCTCATTTAATAAATGTTAAATCTAAAAAATAATGTCATAATTTATAATCCCTTGCAACTAACTTGGAAAAATAAAGGTCCCTTATTATGCTGAACATGGTGATGGTGGTGACTCAAACTGAAAAAACCCAGAGTACATTAGTACATTAAACTGGTCAGCATAAAAGGGATAGGAAAACTTAGAAAAAAGATCAGATCCTATGTAGAGGAAGAGAAGAAGAACACAATAGACAACAGGAAAGGGGAGAGAACCCAAAGAGACTAACACAGAGAGAAGAGAGAACAAGTTGAAGAAACTAGAAAGGAGGTAGCGGGGCGCCTGGGTGGCTCAGTGTTAAGCCTCTGCCTTCGGCTCAGGTCATGGTCTCAGGGTCCTGGGGTCGAGTCCCTCATCGGGCTCTCTGCTCAGCAGGGAGCCTGCTTCCCTCTCTCTCTCTCTCTGCCTGCCTCTCTGCCTACTTGTGATCTCTGTCTGTCAAATAAATAAATAAAATCTTTAGAAAGGAGGTAGCATTTGACATACAAATTTAAATGTTGGTGAAAGAAGGTATTTAGACAATCTGAGCAGAAGTATAGTACGTAATATGCAATATAGACTTTCCTCTCCATTGTTCCTTTGTCCACAAAAACTTGTCTGTGTGTTGTATATATATACACACACACACGTATATATATATAATGTACATTACTGGTCATGATTTACATGACAAATTCTTTTTTGAGAGAGGGATATAACAATCTATAAAATTTGTCAGTTGTTTCTAAGTGATAAGCAGGCCAATCTAAGGAGGTCCTGTTGCATTTCAAAGAAAAATGTGTGCCTTTGCTAAGGGGGTTTGTGTGTGAGTTGTGTATAGAGACATGTATATATTCTTTCATGTATATATAAATATAATAATTATTTTAGAATCTCATATAAAAACTGTTTAAGGGGGTGCCTGGATGGCTTAGTCAGTTAAGCATCTAACTCTTGATTTCAGCTCAAGTCATGATCTCATGGTTGTGGGCTCAAGTCTCTGTTGGGCTCTGTGCTCAGCAGGGAATCTACTTGACATTCTCTCTCTCCTCTTCCTCTCCTTCTGTCCTTCCCTCTGCTTGAGCACCTGCTCTCTGTCTCTCTCAAGTAAATAAATCTTTTCAAAAAACGGTCTGATGACTGACAGAATAGGAGAAGATATTTGCAAATGACATATCAGATAAAGGGCTAGTATCCAAAGTCTATAAAAAATTTATCAAACTCAAAAAAAAAAAAAAAGAATTTATCAAACTCAATACCCAAAGAACAAATAATCCAATCAAGAAATTGGCAGAAGACACGAACAGACATTTCTGCAAAGAAGACATCCCAATGGCCAACAGACACATGAAAAAGTGCTCAACATCACTCGGCATCAGGGAAATGCAAATCAAACCCTCAATGAGATACCACCTCACACCAGTCAGAATGGCTAAAAGTAACAAGTCAGGAAATGACAGATGTTGGCAAGGATGCGGAGAAAGAGGAACCCTCCTCCACTGTTGGTGGGAATGCAAGAAGGTGCAGCCACTCTGGAAAACAAGCATGGATGTTCCTCAAAAAGTTGAAAATAGAGCTACCCTATGACCCAGGAATCACACTAGTGGGTATTTACCCTAAAGATATAAATGTAGTGATCTGAAGGGGCACATACACCTGAATGTTTATGACAGCAATGTCCACAATAGCCTAACTATGGAAATAACTTAGATGCCCATTAACAGATGAATGAATGAATAAAGAAGATGTGGTATATATACCACATTTTCTTCTATCTGTCTATATAGATACACACACACAATACTATGCAGCCATCAAAAAATGAAATCTTGCCATTTGCAATAACATGGATGGAACTAGAGGGTATTATGTTGGGCAAAATAAATCAACCAGAGAAAGACAATTATCATATGATCTCTCCGACATGAGGAATCTGAGAGACAGGGCAGGGGATTGTGAGGGGTAGGGAAGGAAAAAGGAAACAAGATGGAATCCAGAGGGAAACAAACCAGACTCTTAATCTCACAAAACAAACTGAGCGTTGCTGGGGGGTGGAGGGAGGAGGGATAGGGTGGCTGGGTGATGGACACTGGGGAGGTATGTGCTATGGTGAGTGCTGTGAAATGTGTAAGTCCGATGATCCACAGACCTGTACCCCTGGGACAAATAATACATTATATGTTACTAAAAATAATTTTTAAGAAAAGAAAGAAAAAAAGAAGTTCTTAGTGATGGCCTCGGGGCTAGGAATGAGGTATGCATTTTAAGTATGGTTTTCCCTTTTGCTTTGTCTATGCTCTCTTAAATTATATACAGTCATCTCGTAATCAGGAACAATTTTATGAAAAATAAATATAATGCACCTACAAAAAAAATAATAAGTATGGGTATAAAATAAAAATAAATAAATAAACTGAGAACGAATAATTTTTGTTTGTTTTTGCTTAACAGAATCACCTTTTGGTCATTTGGTTGTTAAAAAACACTGGCCATGGTTGTACAACAATATGAATATGTTTAGTATTACTAAAGTGTACACTTAAAAATAGTTAATATAGAAATGTTATGTGTATTTTACCACAATAAAAAATTGTTAAAAATATGCCAAAAGATATAGTCTGGAAAATATAGGGAAATAACAACAACAACAACAACAAAATAACTCCCTATAATAAATGCAAATTTTGAGTGTTTGGCTGCCTAGGAAGGGAAGGGCAATTAAGGATTATGGTAAGAAGCCAGAGAGAGGAGAAGAGGTGAGAAAGGAAAAGGAAAGCAGAAGATAGTAGGATACCAGGGCCTAAGAAGGGGCAGTTTACAGGACATTCCTAGTGGAAGATACTGTCAAGAAACTTTTTTGAATTCACAAGCCTAATAATATTTAATTTTAAATTGTTTTTATGTGCTGAACATCTCTCAACACACACATACCTAACCTACTGTTGGTAAGGATCTGCTTTGATCTTGAGGAACTTCGGAGCAAATAACAGACTGAGCTTGAAGTAAGGTCGACCAAGGTGCAATGTAACAATACAAGGGAAAGGATATGCAGGAAGTAGGAGGAGGCAGGGTGGTGAGCAATAGTGGAATGGAAACAGGAAAGCTCAGTGGAAGAAGACAAGGAAACATAGGACCCTCTGTCAAAAATCCTCAGAGATATTAGTAGGGTGATGTTAGATTTCACATAAAATCTAGATGAAGACATGAGTAAGTTGCAGGAAAAAAAAGATTTAGACTACATAATTTATAAAAATCTTTTGGAGGGGGGACTTAAACATCCCTATTTCTCTGACTTTCTGAGACATTTTGATGTCATTTTGTTTACATGTGGAATGCTTTGGTTTAACTTGGTATTTATCATTCAATGAGCACTCAATATTAATTGATGATAATGTTGAAGGTGAGGTGGCTGTGACAGCTGAGATAGAAATGGGGCTAAAACACCTAATTAAGGAAGAGCATAGCTGTGGTTACAGATAAGGAACACTTGCAGGGTAAGGATTCCTATTTGGCATAGGAAAGCATCCTCTCAGGAGATAAACAGAAACAAAAGAGATAGAAATCATCACCTAGGACTCTTATCTCCAACTTGCCCATTAGGTTTGAAGAAAGAACATCACTTCAATTTACAAGTCACACTTCTTTAAGGCAGCTACTTTCTAGTATTCAGGTTCAGATTAAAAGTCAAAGGTTTCTATGTAACCCATAAAGAAATAGTACATTCTTTTTTTTTTTTAAAGATTTTATTTATTTATTTGACAGAGAGAAATCACAAGTAGATGGAGAGGCAGGCAGAGAGAGAGAGAGGGAAGCAGGCTCCCTGCTGAGCAGAGAGCCCGATGTGGGACTCGATCCCAGGACCCTGAGATCATGACCTGAGCCGAAGGCAGCGGCTTAACCCACTGAGCCACCCAGGCGCCCAAGAAATAGTACATTCTAATTCTATGCATCACTCATGTTCAAATAGGACCTTTTGTGGAAGCATTGTATTTGATTTGTGATTTCTACTTTCCTTGCATTGTAATTATTTTGCTTTTTCACTGTGAGTAATCATAAATAAATATAATAACTATTTCCTTCAAGGATAATCCTGAAGTAACTGAAAAGAGGGACAGAAGAAAGGGAAGTTGGCAAATTCCTATGTGTCCTCATCCCCCACAGGTTCTTAATCCAGTCCTAATGGGTTTTGGCTGAGAACTCTATCTTATAATGTGATGAAAGTAGGCATATGATACAGTATCATTAGTGTTGTGCTCCACAACCCATAATTGTAATTATTAGCATTCATAAACTTACCTTTAATGTATGAAGTCAAAGAGAAACAAAAGCCATGACTAATTCTCTCACATATTTGGCTTAGAATTCCAAAATTTCAGAGCACACAATAGAGGCTAGTGCCAAGTTGTAGCATGGAGGAGGGCATGTGGCTATATGTCAACTGGTAGTTTTAAGATCATGTGGTGAAACTAAAAGACCTTTTCTTAAATCTCTGTGCTACTGGACTGTGCGGGAGCCAATTCTTAGCTAGCCAGCCAGTCAAATGGTATTAAAAACCCAGACTACATCTAATTTGCCCTATTTCAAGAGTGAACATGTTCTGAACAAGCCTGATTTTATTTTTAAATTTTCAGTGCCTGCAAAACTTTTACTGTAATTAGAAAGGAAAGTTCTAGCATAAGAGACAGGAGGAAAGGTTGCATTTGGCTGGCATCTGGTATCTTGTACAAAGCTAGCTGAGGGTCTCTTGGCAAAATATACTCTGTCATCTGAGTTGCTGGCTAGTTTTACTCTTTCAGAGTCAAGTGACAGTAGAGTATGGATTTGCATCTGCTAAACTGAGTCCTCTCAAAAAAAAAAAAAAAAAAGGTTTTGTTTACCTGAGCTTTTTAAAAATCACATCAACAGTAATTCTAATCCCTAAAGTCAAAAACTGACACAGGAAAATTTAATGAGTTTGAATGCTCACTCACTCACAATTGTGTCAGAAGCTGGGGATTTGTGCAGAGTAGAGGTTAAGGAAAGTTTCAGAAAAAGATAAAAAGTGGTTTTAGCTGTAAGGATAGCTACTGGACTCAGGGCTTCATTATGTGATTACAACTACCAGACTGGTTGCCAAACTTTCAGAGAACGCCAGACATCAGTCCAGGTTTGAAAGTCCTAAGATCAGAAATGGAAAACTGTATGTACTGGCTAAGAATCTGGATTCTGAAATCAGGCAAATTTGGGCTTATGGCCTGAATATGATACTTACTAGCTCTGTGACAAGGAGCATGTTCATCTTGTTTTTCCCTACCTAAGCCCTGAAATCAGCCATTTTTCTAAGGAGTTCTATTTCTAATGGAGAATGGTAAAGAGTAACCAATAGCTGAGTAATTGCTAGCTGGATGTCACTACTCTCAGTCCCTCTTAGTGGACTGGGAGCAAATGAAGGCAGCTGGTGGGTGGGATGGGGGAAGGGTACAGGGCATAGTGCAGCGCAGCAGCTATTACTAGTGGATGGTAGCAGCACAGGCAATGTTCTAACAAAATTTGCACTAAGCCAGCAAATCAAGAAACAAACTCTTCATTACAGAGAACAAACTGATGGTTACCAGAGAAGGGGCAGGTGGAGCAACAGGTTAAATAAGTGATGGGGATTAAGGAGTGCGCTTGTCCTGATTACCCAAAGGGATGTATGGAATTGTTGAATTACTATATTGTACACCTGAAACTAATATAACACTGTATGTTAACTGGATACAAATGAAACAGGATTTAAAATGAAAACTTAAAAAAAAAAAAAAAACCTAAGAAAAAAGGGGGGCGACTGGGTTGCTCAGTCATTAAGCATCTGCCTTCGGCTCAGGTCATAATCCTGGGGTCCTGGGATCGAGCCCCGCATGGGGCTCCCTGCTTGGCGGGAAGCCTGCTTCTTCCTCTTCTACTTCCCCTGCTTGTGTTTCCTCTCTCACTATGTCTCTCTCTGTCAAATAAATAAAATCTTTGAAAAAAAAACTAAAAAAACAGTAGAACAGACAAATGAAATCAGGAGCTGGTTCTTTACAATGATCAACAAAATTGATAAACCTAATTAGGCAGACTCAGCAAGAGAACAAAGAGAGAGGACCCAAATAACAAAATCACTAATGAAAGAGAATTAACACCACAGAAACACATATAATTCCAACAAAATTTTTTAAAAAGAATGAAAGGAAAACATTATAACAGATACTTCAGGCATTAAAAAATTGATGAATAAATATTGCAAATTTTATGCCAAATATATGATAATCTAGATGAAATTAACAAATTCCTAGAAACATATAACTTACTAAAAGTGACACAAGAAAAAATAGAACACCTTATTTGTCCTATCAGTATGAAATAAATTTTATTATTAATTAATAAAATTACTTACTACTAAAAAAACTGCAGACCCACTTGGTTTCATCAGTTATTTCTACCTAATACATATGGAAAAATATTTCCAATCTTATAGTAAATGAAGATATACTCCCCAACACATTTTTTTTAAAAGATTTTATTTATTTGACAGAGAGAGAGAAATCACAAGTAGGCAGAGAGGCAGGCAGAGGGGGGTGGGGGAAGCCGGCTCCCTGCGGAGCAGAGAGCCCGATGCGGGGCTCGATCCCAGGACCCCAGGATCATGACCTGAGCCGAAGGCAGAGGCTTTAACCCACTGAGCCACCCAGGCACCCCACCCCAACACATTTTATGAGGCTACAATAATCTTGATATCAAAACCCCAAAACAATGCTAAAAAGAAATGTGAGAAGTCTCTATCACTAATAAACTAGACTAGCAATTTTAATCCAGGAATATCTAAAAAGGATAACATCATGAGCAAATTATTTTTTCATATGAATGCAAGCTTTCTAACATAAAAAAGCAAAGTAATTAAATATAAATAATTAAAGCCTAAAAAACCATGTTCCCATAGAGTTTGACAAAGCAACTGATAAAATTCACTATGTACTAAAAATAAAACCCTTAGCAGAGTAGGAGAAAAAGAAAATGTGATGATTATTATTGATAAACCTGTAACAGTTTAATGTAAATATTGAAAGCTGTCCCTTTGAAACTGAGAATAAGCAAAGGATGCATTTATTACTACTCTATGCAAAACTGCACTAGATGTTCTAGCCAATGCAGTAAGACAATACATACATACAGACAGACATACTTCATAAATAGCAAAGGATTAAAAGATCAAAGAGACTTTCACCAAAGATATTATTTGTATATAGAAAATCCAAAAGATTCTAAAAATAAAACATAACATTTATAAGAAATTTCTACATGTTTTCTGGGTATGACAATAATGTACAAAAATAAATTTCCTTTTTATATACTGGCAACAATTAGAGGACTCCAAATAAGAGAATGCTAATTGTAACAGTATCAAGAATATAAAGTACCTTGAAATAAACCCAACATAAGATGTGTAAAATGTCTATGAAGATAACTTCAAAGTTTTATTGAGAGATATAAAAGGAGTTGAAACAATATGAGAAACATGTGAGATTTATGGCCTAGAGATTCAATAGTATAATGATATCAATTCTCCTCAAATTGCTCTATAGATTTAATGCAATCCTTTACATAGTTGTCAGAATGGCAAATTTTAAAACCACTGATAACACTAAGGCAAACTAATTCTATGATAACAGGAATTTTCACTTATGTAAGGAAATCATATAAGTCAGTATACTGGTTAACTCAAGGATGAAAGGGGTTGTGGTACACAGGGAAATTCTGGGAGGCTAGCAATCTATTTCTTTACCTCATTGTTTTGAAGGGTATTTTCTTTTTAAAATTTAAGATCAATATTTACGCTCTAAAGATGTTTCTCTCTGTTATATTTCACAATAAAAATAATTTAAAGGATTCCTGGTTAGCTCAGCCATTAAGCATCTGCCTTCAGCTCAGGTTATGATCCCAGGGTCCTGGGATTGAGCCCACACTGGTCTCCCTGCTTTGCAGGAAGCCTGCTTCTCCCTCTCCTACTCCCCCTGCTTGTGTTCCCCCTCTTACTATCTGTCTCTCTGTCAAATGAATAAATTTTAAAGATCTTTGAAAAAATAATTTAAAAGAAAACCATGCAAACTAAACTATTTGGGAAAAAACTATCATTCTTTTTACTTTGTCAAAATAGAAAAAAAAAAAAAAACAGTAAGCATCATAAAGGTTATTCACTAGCTACCTGGCATCTAGCTTTCATCTCTCTTGGACAAAAGTCTAGTAGTTAATGGCTGACAAATTCACCTGTGGAGTAAGTCAACATGTAAAATCCATGGTTTTGTGGCTAGTTTTAGAAAGATTGGGATTAAACAATAAGTAAATATTTATGGTGAGAGACTATGTAGCCCCAACATCTACCACTACATGACACCATAACTTTTGTTTTTCCCTTGTTAAAACATAAACCCTGTGAGGGTAGAGGCTTTGAATTTGTTTAACAGTGTATCTACAACACTTAGAATAATGCCTGAATCATAGTAAGCAATGAGTAACATTGTTGAAAAATAATGAATGAATTAATGCATTTTAATTGCTATATTTCTGAATAAAGTACTTAAAACTTTGAGAGAAATATTCCTGTCTATTTAATGAAAGAGGGTCTGTTTATTTGTCTTTTTTCCTTCTTCAATGAAATTCTTTTCTTGACCTTAAAAGAACCATTTCAACTGGTTTATATTCTCAGTGGACATTAGCTCCAGTACCAAAAGGTATACAGATAGGTTCTAAGGTAAATTAGAGAAATTTTTGCTATTTGTTATCCAAAGATGATTCAGCAGTACACATCTTACCAGCATCCTCATTCATTTAGATGTCTACTGATTTCCAGGAGATATTTGTAGATTATGAAAGACTTATACCAGCACAAAGTAAGCCTGTTTGAACTTTGGAGGCAGCTGAGAGAAACCTGGTCTTAACACTTGCTTGCAATATATACTCAGAAAAATGAAAGTTTCCAACTCAAAAATACCCATAAGGCATTGTGGAGTTTCTTAGAGTACACTTATTCTAGTCCCAAATAGTGATAAAGCATTCGTTATCATGAGTCCAGAAAACATCCTACTGATAAACTATTAACCTTAAACAACCTTCTACCTGCTTTTTCTTTTTTCAAAGAAAAAATTTATCTCACCAGACATGTCAGTATATGTTTTATATCATTATTTACTTACATAATCTTTTAAAAGCTGACCTCCATTTTTCAGAATGATTTGTTCCTTTAAGCAGCCAGAAGAGTGACCTGCTTACATTAGAATCTGTCTACAGTAGAACCTTCTCTCTGTGTGACTTCAACTTTATTTTTACACAAGGGAAATAAGAATTTGATAAGAACTTTTTACAGTATTATTTGATTTTCCTTTCATCCTTCGGTCTGAATTGGGAGGACTGAGAATATTAAATGACTTGAGTGGCTTATTGATTTTTTCCTGTCTATTAAAAGCTGAAGATACAGTTCCTAAATGTTGCTTTGAGAAAAAATTCTGCTGTCAATAGGAGACATTATTAGGAAACGCACAATATGCAAATAAGCTCTTAACCAACATGAAGTTCACTTCTGTTAACCTTTGTCCACATAATAAATCCATTCAAATTTCAACAAAAATTGAGATCCCAGCTAGTCCACATATACTTATAAACTATTAAATATTATTTCAAGGATGAATGATCAACATTTGAAAAAGTGTCTTTGATAATTTAAATCCCTTCCATATTTTCAATCATTACAGTTTGTGTTTTAATATAAAGTTCTGAATGCTAAATGCTCTCTTTTAAAGGCTTTCTCCAGGGGCCCCTGGGTGGCTCAGTGGGTTAAAGCCTCTGCCTTCGGCTTGGGTCATGATTCCAGGGTCCTGGAATCAAGCCCCATATTGGACTCTCTGCTCAGCGGGGACCCTGCTTCCTCCTCTCTCTCTGCCTACTTGTGATCTCTGTCTGTCAAATAAATAAATAAAATCTTAAAAAAAAATAAATGCTTTCTCCATTTTTTTATGTGATTGGATGCTTTTATATACAGTTTCCCCAAATAGGCTTTAATCTTGAAACCTTATCCAATAACTTTTTGGAAGAGTATGGTGATCAGAATGAATATTTGGGTTTTTTTTCTTACTATGTCATTAATATAATGACAGTTAATACAGTATATTCATAGGGAAGACAGTAAGATCTGTTATTAGTCACTCAAGAACACATACATCTTATGGGTTACAAATGACAATAAACACATAAAAAGATTTCCAACATCATTACTCATCAAGAAAATGCAAATAAAACCACAATGAAATACCAATTCATATTCATTGGTATAGCTATAATCAAGAAGTCAGATAGTAAGCACGGATGAGGATGTCAGGAAATCAGAAACTTCATACACTGTTGGTGGGAATGTAAAATGATGTAGTCATTTGGAAAACAGTGATGGTTCTACATATTTGATAAATGCATAAACTTTTATTTAATACCATAATTTTATAGAATAGCTCTCTATTTTCTTTATCTATCTATCTATCTATCTATCCATCTATATATAAAATCTATATCTATAGTTCTATATTCTATATATAGAACATATATTCTATATATAGATATCTACATCTATCCATATCTATCTATAGTTCTATATTCTATCTATATCTATGTCCGGATATCCTAATATTTCCTCCAACTACTTTTTTGTAGCTAACTTGTTCCTGAAACACCCAACTCCCAGAAACCACTGTTCTGTAATTTACTGTAGTTTTTCCTTTTCCAGAATGCCATACAAATAGAATTATATTATTTGTAACATTTCACTTCTTTCACTTATTAAACTCGAGAATCGCCCAGTGTTGTGTGAATCAACATTTTGTTGCATTTTCTTGCTAAATAGTTACTATTCAATTGTATGGATACACCACAGGGTCTTTATCCGTTTACCAGTTAAAAGCCATATGAGTTGTTTCCAATTTTTGGCATTTATAGCTAATCATTAACATTCAGATATTTTTGTGAACATAAGCTATTTTTTCTCCTGGGTAATCAGCTATAAGCAAAATTCCTAGATTAATATTATATATCTATATTTAACTTAATAAAAAATTGCTGACTTTTCATAGTACATTGTATACTGTACACTTATACATACTATGCATTTTCCTATAGATATTATACTCCCACAAGCTATTTATAAAATTTCTTATGGTTTTACATTCTTATCATGACTTAATATTACATGTTTCTCTTGCTTTTTTGCAATTCTAGTAATTGTATAGTGTTATCTCATTGTGTTTTTAATTTGCATTTTCCTAATGGTTAAGGATCATTTTTTAAAAGATATTATTTATTATTTTTGGAAAGAGAAAGAGAACATGGGTGGTGGAAGGAGGCAAAGGCAGAAGGAGAAGGAGAGGCAGACTCCTGGTTCAGCAGGGAGCCTGATGCAGGACTCAATTCCAGGACCCTGGGATCATGACCTGAGCTGAAGGCAGACACCTAACCAACTGAGCCAGTTAATGGTGCCTTAGTTAAAGTTCTTCTAACATATTTAATTGTCATCTGTATAGGAAGTGTCTACTCAGATCCATTACTCATTTTTCAGTAGTGTTTATTTTATTGTTGAATCTTGAGAATTAAAAAAAAATCTAGATAAAGTCTGTTGTCAAAAACATGATTTCTATCGACATAGACATTCATTTCACCTGGGTAAATATCTAATAATATAGTGGCTTGATTGTGTGGTAGGTGTATGTTTAACTTTTTAAGAAACAATCTAACATGACAAAATAAGGTTTATCCCAAGAATTCAAGGTTGGTTTAGTATTCAAAAGTCAATTATTGTAATTCATTATATTAAAAAAATAAGTTAAAAAAAACATCATTATCATCTCAATCAATTCAGGAAGAGCATTTGACAAAATCCAACAATTTCTTCAACATGATCAAGGCATCAATGAGAACTAGCTTCATATGTAAGTATAAAAGGCTAAAAATATTATTTTAATAATAAGAAGAAGACAAGAATATGCACTCTTACTTACCACTTCTATCTAGTCAATGTTTATTGGAGGGTATAGCCAGTGCAAAAAGTGAAGGAAAAGAAATTAAAGACCTCTACATTGGAAATTAAGAAGTAAAACTCTATTTGCAAACAAAATTCTTTGAAAATTTCATTAAGTATACAAAAAGGCTAACAGAACAAATGAGTTTAGTCATGTTGGAGGAAACAAAATCAGAATACAAAAATCAATTATATTTCTATGCACCATCAATGACAATCAGAAATTAAAATTAAAAACTATACCACTTATCTAAAATGTAAATATATGGAAAAGTTACCTATAAATACGACAAAAGATACGAAAGACTTAAACTTCCAGGATGCAAGGATGGTTCCATATTTGCAAATCAATGTCATACACTACCATAAACAAAAAGGATAAAAATCATATGATTATTTCAATAAATGAAGAAAAGTATTTCACAACATTCAACATTTATTCTACCCTTAACAAAATGGGAGTTAGAAGGAATATACCTCAACATACTAGGTCATATGAAAAATCCGCAGCTAACATCATCCTTAATGATAGAAAACTGAGTTTTCCCTCTAAGATAAAATAAAACTAGGATGTCCACTCTTACCACTTTTATTCAACATAGTACTGAAAGTCCTAGCCACAGCAATCAGACAAGAAAAAGAATGAGGAATACATATTGATAAAGAGTAAGTTAAATTGCCACCATTTGCAGACAACATGATACTATATACAGAAAATCCTAAAGAATGCACCAAAAAGCTAGTAGAGTAATAAGTGAATCCTATAATACAGTGTTTATATATATTAACAACAAAGTTATAGAAGGAGAAATTTTGAAAAAACAATGCCATTTATAAGTGCACCAAGAAGAATAAAGTACCTAGGAATAAAGTTAACCAAAGAGTTGAATGACTTACACTCAGAAAACTATAAAACATTGATGATAGAAATTGAAGATGACACAAACAAATGGACAGATACCCCAATGCTCCTGGATTGGAAGAAATAATACTATCAAAATATCCATATTACCCACTATCAAAATATCCATATTACCCAAAGCAATCTACAGATTCAATCCATTCCTTATCAAAACACCAACAGCATTTTTCACAAAACTTGAAAAAAATAATACCATAATTTGTATGGAACCAGAGAAGACCTCCAATAGCCAAAATAACCTGAGAAAGAAGAACAAAACTGAAGGTATCACAATTTCAGATTTTAAGAGACACTACAAAGCTGTAGTAAAAAAAAAAAAAAAAAAAAAACCAGTATAGTACTGGCACAAAAATAGATGCATAGATCAACAAAACAGAATAGAGAGCCCAGAAATAAACCCATATTTATATGGTCAATTAATCTATGACAAAGGAGGCAAGAATATACAATGGGGAAAGACGGTCTTTTCAATAAATGGTGCTGGGAAACCTGGATAGCTACATACAAAAGAATGAAACTGGACTACTTCTTAACACCATACACACAAATAAACTCAAAATGGATTAAAGACCCACAAGTAAGACCTGAAACCATAAAAATAGCAGAAGATAACACAAGCAATGATTTCTAAGATGTTGGCCATAGTAATATTTTTCTAGATATGTTTCCTATGGCAAAGGAAACAAAAGCAAAAGAACTATTGGGACTGCATTTAAAAAAAAAAAGATTTTGAACAGGAAAGGAAAAAAAATTAAGAAAACAAAGGATAACCTACTGAATTGGAGAAGATATTTGCGAATGACATATCCAATAAGGGCTGAGTACACAAAAGAATTCATATAACTCATATAATCAAAAAATGAAAAACAAAAAACCAAACATTCCAAGTAAAAAATAGGCACAGAATTGAATAGACATTTTTCCAAAGGAAATATACGTAGTGCCAAGAGACACATGAAAAGATGCTAAATGTTACTAATCATCAGGGAAATGCAAATCAAAAGCATAATGCAATATCATCTTGCACTTGTTAGAATGGCTAAAATAAAAAAGACAAGAAACAACAAATGTTGGTGGGGATGGTGAGAAAAAGGAACCCTGTGCACTATTGGTAGAAATGCAAACTAGTTCAGCCACTGTGAAAAACAGTGTGGAGTTTCCTCAAAAAATTAAAAATAAAAATACCATATGGTCCAATAATTCCAATATTAGGTATTTACCCAGAGAAAATAAACCCCCATGCATTCCTGTAGCCTTATTTAAAATAGCCAAAACACAAAAGTAACCAAAGTGTCCATCATTAGATAAATGGGTAAGGAAAAAGTGGCACGTGCATGCGCGCGTGCGCGCGCGCGCGCGCACACGCACACACACACACACACAGAGGAATATTATACAGTCATAAAAATGGATGAGGCTGTACCATTTGAGACAACTTGGTTGTATTTATAGACTATTATTCTAAGTGAAATAAGTTAGACTTAGAAAGACAAATACCATATGATTCCACTCATAAACAGAATCTAAAAAAATAAACAAACAAAACGCAGACTCAGAACTATAAATACAGAGAACAAACTAAAGGTTGCCAGAGGGTACGGATTTGAGGGTTGGGTAAAATAAGTAAAATGAAGAGGGGGCTACAGGTCTCCCCCTGTGGAATGAGTAAGTCATGGAAGTAAAAAGCAGAGCAAAAGGAATACAGTCAATTGTACTGTAATAATGGTGTAGCTAATATAGATAACAGCTATATTTGTGGTGAACAAACCATAATGTATAAATTTGTCACATCACTAACTTGTAAGTCTGAAACTAATGTATCATGGTGTGTCAACTATACTCAAATAAAAATAAGAAAAAGAAAATCATATTATATTGAAAAAGGTAGAAAGGAGAGAAATAATAACCTTTTAACTAAATTATGACAGGACAATTACATATAAACTTATAAGAAAATTAACCTTTATCCCTATTTCCCATTATAAACAAAATTAAACTCAAAATGGATTTTGGTTGTATGTTTATAAATATTAAACTTTAAAGTGTAAGTCTTTCTTTAAAAAGTAAAAGAATACTGATCTTTAGATAGGCAACACTTTTTAGATATGGCATAAAAATCACAATCCATAAAAAGCAAATCGATACACTGAATTCACCAAATTTTAAAAGAGTACTTTTTGAAAAAACTAATAAGGGTATGAAGACACAAGACAAATGCTCCAGAATAGTGCTGAGTAGTGGTCATAGTGATAATCCTTATTTTATTCCTAATCTTAGGGTAAAATCATTGTCTTTTATCATTATGCCTGATGATATTTCCTACCAATTTTTCTGAGATCTCTTTTATCAGGTTAAGTTTCTCTTTTTATTTTGCTGAGAGTTTTTATTAAGAATAGTTGTTGGATTTTTTCAAAAGATATTTTTGTCTGGTGAGATAAATTATATGTTTTTATTACCCATATAAAAATGGCAAATTAAATTAAATGATTTGTATGTGTGTTTAATATTTTTATTGTGGTGAAATACAGATAACATAAAATTTGCCATATTTTTCATTATTAAGTATACAGTTCAGTGTTACTAAATTCATTCATAATGTGCAGTTATCACCATTGTCCATTTCCTAGCTCTCTCATATTTTAAAATCTTTAAAATTCCAAATCCATTAGACAGTAACTCCCATTCTTACCTCTCCCTAGTTCCAGAAACCACCATTCTACTTTCTATCTATGATTTTGACTATTCTAAACATCTCATATAAGCAATATTTGGGGGCGGGGGTTGTGACTGACTTATTTAACTTAGCATACTGTCCTCAAGTTTCCTCCATGCTGTGGCATATGTCAGAATTTCCCTTTAAGGCTATATAATATTCTATTTTTTTGTATATACCACTTTTGCTTATCTATTCATCCACTGATAAATGTTTGGTTGCTTCCATGTTTGAGGTATTGTGAATAATGCTGCTTGAATATGGGATATAAATATCTCTTTGACACCATGCTTTTAATTCTTCTGGCTATATACCCAAGAGTTGAATTGCTGGATCATATGGTAATTTTATTTTTAACTTTTTAAAGACTGTCATCTTGTTTACTATAATGACTTTACCATTTTACATACCCATCAACAGGGCATAGGGTTCCAGTTTCTCCACATCCTCACCAACACCTGTTATTTTCTGTTTCATTTTGGTTTTGATATTAGCTATCCTAATGGGTGTGAGGTGGTATCACACTGCAGTTGTGACTTGCATTAATTGAATAATTAGTGGTGGCCATCTCTTCATGTGTTTGCTGGTCTTTTGTATATCTTCTTTGGAGAAATATCTATTTAAGTCTTTGGCTAATTTTTTATTCAAGTTGCTTATTCTATTGTTTTTTATTTTGGTAGTTCTCTACATACTGTAAGTATTAATAAACATATATTGTTGCTATTATTATATTATATATTACACATAATAAAGTTATTATATTATTATATATGTGTATGATATATGTAATACATAATGATATCCAGAGTACCTATGTATGTACGTGTGTGTGTGTGTATCTATATATATATATAGAAAATCATATATATATATATATATATATATATAATTATATCATGTATTCTGGATATTGTCTGAACAGATTCATGATTTGCAAATATTTTCTCCCACTCTATGGGTTACCATTTTACTCTGTTAGTAATGTCTTTTGATTCACAAAAATTTTAAATGTTCATGAAGTCTCATTTATCTACTCTTTGTTTTGTTGTCTGTGCCTTTGATGTCATATCTAATAAATCATTGTCAAATCCAATGTCATGATTTTGTCTCTCCTTCTTTTTCTAAGAGTTTTATTTTTCAAGGTTTTATATTTAGATCTTTGATCTACTTTGAGTTAATTGTTGTATATGGATTTAGGTAAGGGTCCAACTTGATACTTTTGCATATGGAGATCTGTTTCTTCCAGATATTTATGGGAAGGCTGTCCTTTCTCTGTGGCAACATCTTAGCACTCTTGTCAAAAATCATTTTACCACATTTATGAGGGTTTAATTTGGGGCTTTCTATTCTATTATATTGGTTTACATGTCTGTCTCTATGTCAATATCACACTGTTTGATTACTTTAGCTTTGTAGTAAGATTTTAAGTCAGAAAGTATGAGTCCTCTAGTTTTGATCATTTTGGCTATTCAGGGCCCTTTTCTGCAGAACATATCATTGGGATTTTGATAGGGATTGCACTGAATTTGTAGATCACTTTAGGTACTATTAATATCCTAACAATATTAAGTCTTCCTATCCATGAACATGGAATATATTTTCATTTATTTATGTTTTTCCCACTTTGCAGATTTCTTCTCTCCCATTTTCTCCGAACCCTAGCTGCTTTGGTCTCCCTATACTCTCAGCTCTAGCCCTTTAATCCAAGAAGTCTACCAAGCATTGTCTCAGTTCTCATTCCAGCCTGGAAAGTCCCTCAAGACAGTATGCTAGGGAATTATAGGGCTCACTTTGTGTGTTTCTCATTGCTCAGGGATTACTGATCTTTTTTGCCTGGTATCCAGTATCTTGAAAATCACTCCATAGTTTATTTCCTATATTTTGATTGTTTAAGGTGAATAGGTAAACCTGGTCTTTATTACTCCATCATGTTCAGAAATAGGAGTCTGAAATCAAGGTTCCTTCCCAGCTATAAGCAAACTCAGGGATTAACTCTCCTGGTTGTTAGCAAACCCATTCTGCCTTGGTATCTTTCTGATACCCTCTATTAGATTTTTTAAAGTTATTTGTTTTGCACTATTTCTATTGCTATAAGGAATTTTGGTCTAAAATGAACTAGTCTACCATTGCTGGAATCAAAATTTCTATTATGCAATTAATATTTTATCTTGATAATGTATCTTACTATCTACTGATCTACTGAAATCTTCATATATTCTCTAAGACTACTGACTGAACTTTCCAGCCATGGCAGGAGCAATCCAACAGACATTCCTTCAATAACATCTGTGTATAAGGCATATAGAAAGCAATGTGAGGATTACAAATGTGGAACTCTTGGTCCCTATTTGTGTAGATTTTTATGGGCTAATTTTTAAAAATTATTTTTAAAAAAAATTTTTTTAAATCATAATTAACAGGGGTATGGATATAAATGTAACAAAACTATGTATACTAATAATGTTAAAAGCCACTTAAATGCCTAAAAATATATAAGAGTAAAATATTTGTAAAAATGCTTGCACTTCAGTTGTCAAAGCAAACTTTTGTTATTTGTAGGTATTAATAGAGCCACCAGTAAATCAAAATCAAATTGTTTCCCTAACTTGAATTTCCTAGAGCAAAATTAAAGACTTACAAGACACAAATAATCTTATGAGGTGTAGCCTTCATTTTTCCTGCTAATTAATTTATTTTTATAACATAAAAATGCCTCCAATATTGTTTTAGGCCTTAAGGTAACAAAGATCACTGAGACAAAATAAAATATACAAATGTGGAATAAATTTATGCACAAACATATTCAGTAACTAGTACTAAAAATGAAGCCTTAAATGGAAAAACAAAATGAGATTTTCCTAATGTTATTTCAGTTTCATTGATATAAATTAACATTCATCCAAGTAATCATTTGTGAACTCAAACAAATGTGTGCACACATGCATAGATACAAACAGATACACACAAATATGATAATTTAGAGTTAAACAGGAGAACAAAGATACACAAATAGAAGTCACAAAAAGAATTGGTTATTGGAGCTCTCAATGTCACAGGAAGATACTGAATATCTATGGAGGATTAGCAGTGTTTAGGAAATTTTTTAGCTTAGTTTTTGTCTGTGTTTTAGTAAATCAAAATTAAAGACGTCTGTCTTAGAACTATTTCAATTTTTTAAAAGATTTTCTTTATTTGAGAGAGAGAGAGCGATAGCAAGAGAGAGCACAAGGAGGGGGAGCATCAGAGGGAGAGGGAGAAGCAGGCTCCGTGTACAGCAGGGATCCTGATGTGGGGCTCTATCCCAGGACTCTGGGATCATGACCTTAGCTGAAGGCAGATGCTTAACCAACTGAGCCCATCTAGGTTTCCCTAGTTGTTTTTTAAATCAAGTGAAAAGAAATACAAATTAGATGACACTAATTTAGATGACACTCTCAAAAAAGTAATCTTTTGACACTGCTTAATGGCTTTGAGAGCTAAGAATTTGTCCCTTTATAGACAACTCCTGGACCACTATAATAGGCAGTTCACTGGCCCAAAGTCAGTCAATGGCTAGTCAATTATAAACCTCCCACCATCTAAATATCGCACGTAGGGAAAGCGCAGCAGAAACCACTAAGAACCCAAACCACTGAAGCTATGAAGCCCCTCATGGTTTAAATTTCAGTCAGGATACAGTTGGGATTGCAGAATATTTTTCTAAATAAGTAATTGTGATTTATTCAGAGGCTAAGACTATAGTTTGCAAGGAACTTTAAGTTGTCTTTGATAAATCAGATTGAGAAAGGTCAAGAAAATAATCAGGTCAAAGCTGTCTGCCCCAAATTTTCCAGTAACATGATAATAGTTATTTATATTTTCATCCATATTTATCCCAAACTGCTCTGCACAGAGTTTTTCTTACAATTATGACTTAAAAGTTGGTAAAAATGGTGAATTGTCTTTCAAAAACATTTTGGGTAATTGATTTATGAGAACATTCTTCTTGTAAGAAGAAAATTATTCAGTTATAGGACTTTAATTTCAAATTGTACATTATATCAAAAAATGCAAGCTTCTTAATAGCCATGGTTTTGTGATAAATATTACTTCATGTTATACTTATATTCCATTCTTCCAGTCTACTCTTAAATCTTAGAAAAATAAATACAATGGCCTTACAATAGGTTCAGGGATTTCCCTAAGTACGCACAGAAAAAGAGCTATCTCTCTATGTATAGATAAATAGATAGATATAGAGATAAGTACGTACATAGATATATGTAATATGGATATATAGCTCTATGGCCACATGCCTATGTATATGAGTATATGTATGGAGAGATCTTTGTTCACCACATCAATTATGAAGCCAGATAAAGTGTGACAAGGAATTCATAATGTTCAGACGTTCATTTAAACAAATTTTTCATTCCATAAACACTGCCTCAGCTTTCAAACATAAATAAGGAAAGATGAACTATTCATATCATCTCTCCAGATGTTTTGTGTTTTGAGACTGCACATCACAGCTGGACCAGTGATCCCTGATTCCTGGGAAACAGAGAACTCTGTAGCTCAACTTTCCTATAGAGGGCTCTCTGGCTCTGGGGTGGAAGCAGGTAGACACCATGTTCTGAATGTTTTTTACCAATGGAGCAAAATTTTTCATCAAGCAGTAGCATCAGGGATAAAAATGTCACAGCTATTATTTCCTGAAATGCATTAAAAAAAATCTTCAGAAGAGAGTTTAGACTTCTTATATTAGCTTTTTTTAAATCTTGGACTAAATACTGACCAAAAATGTATATATTAAAGCCATGAAAATAATCTGGTTCCTAAGACTTAGATGTATTCAAGGTATTAGTGGGCCTCACTAAAATTAGCCTTGAGATTAAAAAAAAAAAAAAAAGCCAAAACATTAATGATTCATTGAATTTTTTGATTAGCAAAGGTTTTTAACTTCGGTAAGGAGTTTAAAACATTCTTTTGAGAAAAGATTTGCCACTAAAAGTTCTTGGGACAGTGGCAAATTTCCCAAAGAAACATTCAGATAAGCAAAGATAATCATGAAACCGTCCTCCATAATAAAATCATGAAGAATTTAATATTAGGGGTAGGGACGGATATCTCACATTCTAAATGATCCAGAAAGATTGGGCACTTGGAGGAAGGGTAAAAGATGAGAAAAAAAATCTCACTGGACCATTTGGTAAAAGAAAGACTAAAAGCATGCTTTTCCCAATATGACAATGCATCAAAATCTCTGAGGTACCCGACAAAATGAAAGTTTTCAACTTATCCCAGACCTACTTGATCAAAATCTCAAGACATGAAGCTTCTTAATCTTCATTTTCAACAAACGTCACAGGTGACTATCATATATCAAAAAGAAGTTTAAAAACCACTGCAGTCAGAAAAACAGAGATATCAGGGGTACCTGAGTAGCTCAGCGGGGTAAGCCTCTGCCTTCGGCTCAGGTCATGATCTCAGGGTCCTGGGATCGAGCCCTGCATCAGGCTCTCTGCTCAGCAGGGAGCCTGCTTCCTCCTCTTTCTGCCTGCCTCTCTTCCTACTTGTGATCTCTCTCTCTCTTTCTGTGTCAATAAATAAATTTAAAAAAAAAACAGAGATATCAGGTGGGAATTTGGGGATAACAAATAGGTATACTGGTACAATGTGCATACATCTTCAATAAAGATGAGTCAAATTATCAAATGCTAGATGGAAAAGGGTTTCTTGTGTAAATCAGTGAAATAATTGAGTTCTGAATCAGCCTGTGTGGTAGAAAAATAATTGTCATAGAATTTACAGGAAAAAAAATTTCATTCATGTTTTGTTTCAGAAAAATTTCCTGTATTATGAATCTACTATTTTGTTATGAATGAGAGTCAAGTGAAGAGAAACTCAGTTTTCTTTGCTGATTGCTGATTTTCTTTGCTGTACTTTCTCAAAGCCATAATTGTGATCATCATTTTATATCTTCCAATGATAATAACAGTTGGTATAAATACCATAAAATATTGGACCAAGTGTGTATTATATCTATAGTATTCTCAGAGAACAAATGACCTCAGGAAGCTGAGAATAGGTATTAAAAGTGTTAGGTGAACTGAAGTCTGGATTTTTGTAGACACAGAGGATGTGAATGGGGCTGGAATGAGCTTCTGCTAAAATGTCCAAGCCCAAAAGCAGTCAAGTCGTGTTACTAGGTGGAAGAAAAGAATATGAAAACAGAGAGTTTCATTGCAAGTGGGCAATGAGCCCACGTATGCACTAATTTGGAATATAAATAGATCTTTTGTTCTCAGGGTTGTTCCTAACAGATAGCTAGCACTGCCATGCACTATACCAACTAGGAACTATTTTAAAATGATTCAAAACATGAACTCAACCAGGTATGTGAGTGTATGTGTGTGTTAGACAAATTCTTCATATTGCTTTGAGAAGAGAACATTTTGGTTAATTGGAAGGGTCAATTGACTAATTGACTAGGTGTCATATCGTGTGTTTTTCCTTCTTTGCTCACATTTTGCTAACTATCTTTTAGTATACATACTTTAGAATGAAGGATGTGTTCTTTTACTACAATCAAAAGAAGAGAAATCAAGTCTGAATACAGGATAACAGCAAAAGCAGTTATCACTAAATGAAAAGAATACAAATTTATGGCATCCAATTCTTTTCTTTGTTTGTTTTTTCAGAGTGAAATATATTTCATTGTTTTTCCTCATTATGAAAGGTTATTCTTTTTAAAAGAAGAGTCTAAAAATATGGAAGAGTAAAAATTACAGTAATAATTATAATAACTATAACAAACGTCTTAAGCCTATTATCTGAAAGACAACTATTGTAAACCTTGGCAAATATATTTTCAGAGTCTTTATGTACACATAAGGCATATATTCAAGAATCATTTTACTTCTATTATTTAAAAAAAGGTATCATAATTTAGTTTATTAATAAATTACTAATTTTCAACCACTTTTTACCTATAAAACAATTTCATATGGGTCAAACAAAGCATCCTATTTTTCAGTGTTTATTTTCCCTTTAAAAATATATTATAAATATCTTTCCATAATAAATTATTATAATTTTTGCATAGTTTTCCATTATGTGGAAATTTATTAACTGATCCTCTTTTATTAGACATTTAGATTTTCATTTTTTCCTATTACTAATAGTGCTTCTATAAACATTCTTATGGCTAAATCTATCCCACATACTTCCACCTTCCCTGCCAAGGGATACATTCTCATAAGTAGAATTCTTGGATGAAAAGACACGTTCTAGAAGTACATGTTTCTTAGCCTACTGTTTTTCCACAAATGTTCTGTGTTGTTGTTTACTTTCTATGGCTGCATCTACACACAAAGACATGTTTTATTATTCACTACTTGTACTAGCTACTAACACATTGAACACAATACAGTGTTTTGGTAAAAAGCTTTGAAAATGACTTTTTCTTCAGCTGTTCTGTGTGTATGTGTATGGGACGGTGGGGGAGTGCTGGCAAAATTGCACGCCCTAAATGTATTGATATCATTGTCTTTCTATTTTCTTGATTCAAAATTATTAACACTGTGATATTTAGAGACGATGAACAAGGTCTGCACTAATCAGATGAAAACTCCTCTCATTCCTCAAATGAACCCCTCAGCTGAAAATAGATATTGAAAGAGAAGGATTTAAGTGAATTCCTGGCTTCTTTTCCACATTGGGCCTGTAGAAACCTTGTCTATAATTGCTTTTTTTATTTTCCAGCACCCATGTTTCAGTTGCCCATCATAAACATCAACTAAATCTTGAGGAGTCTTTCCTCACCTGTTTTGACTGTTTAGTCAGAAAGCAAAGATAATAAAACTCGCAACATCAATTTGCCAGGCTTCATGCTGAAGGACTGTGGGATTATAAAGTATTGTTATTGGTTGTGTTGAAAATAATAATTGAGAAGCTACAGCCATAGCTCATTCAGTGGGACAGGGACAGCAATTATGAATCTGATTAGATTAAAGGTAAATACCAAAAAACAAAGTCTTCCCCAGAAGCTTGCAAGGTTAGAATGAATTTGATATTACACTCCTGGCAGTGAGCTAGAATGGGAAATGTCTGAGGAGTTGCAGTCAAGACACCTATATCAGCAACTCTCTGACTTATATTCACAAACCTGGCTTGTGATCTCTCCAGGGTCAATGCCTTGACTTCTGACTGGCCTAAGAATTCATACATGCCTCTTTATACTATCATAGAGTCACTTTCTGTGAGTCTATCCCCCATATACTGTGGGGGCCATAAAGGTGAAGAAGACCATAGTGTGTTCTTATCTCCACATAGCCCAGAGCTTGAAACTCTGGACGCCCTAATGAATGGATAAATAAAGCAATGTTAATTTTAAAAACCACAATTCTTTGTCAATTTTAATTAAAGATTGGGTTAACAGGAGTAGTCTCCTCGTTCCCAAATTAGGGGCCAAAAGTAGGAGTGTCAAAGACCCCCCCAAAATTAAACTTATAATTTTATTAATTCAATCATTTTGTAGAAGTAAATGTTTGGAATAAACATGAAAAGCAGCATCTAAAGGGAATTATGATCAAAATTATGATCATATTATGATCATAATCATAGGGAATTATGATCAAGGGATCAAGGGAATCAAGGGAATTATGATCAAAACTCTCCAAATTATTAGAGGGCAGGGAGCTAAGGCAAGATGTAAGATGGAATGGAATGGAAAAAAGGACTGGAAGAAAAACTGCTAGCAGGAAACCAGTTCCCTTTCTTCCCACCAAATATTGGTGATTTACTCCATGAGAAAAACAAACCATTTACTTCTAATTCCTAGATTATATCTCAGAGGAGCTCAGTTTTTATTTTAGCTTTCTTTTCTTTTAATTTCTTTTTATTTTTTAAGTTTTCACAGTTTTATTCAAATTCCAATTAGATAGCATACAGAGTAGTATAAGTTTCAGATGGACAGAATAGTGATTCCATACTTCCATACAACACACAGTGCTCATCCTGACAAGTGTCCCCCTTTATCCCCATCACCTATTTCAACCCCTCTCCCCATCTGCCTCCTTCTGGTAAGCAGCAGTTTTTCTCTAGATTAAGAATATGGTGACTAACATGACACAATAAAAAAGAAAAAAAGAAATGCAAGATTTAAAAGAAAAAGAAAGAGTCTGGATCTTAGGTTGTTTTCTTGATGATCAGTTCTTGTGTCAGATACAGGGAAGTAATCAGAGAAATCCAATATCCAAGCACCTGGCTCAGCTGGATGATAGCCACTCTAAGAAACAGAGTTAGAAGTCAAAAAGTCTAGATAGTTCCTTCAAAACAAAGGTATGTCCACAGGCTCCCCATCAAAAGTCTTGATGAATGAAAATGCCAAAGCTGCCATCAAGAAAGTATATGCTCATGGTGCAAAAGCTACAGTGGCTTGTATACAGGTTTTTCCAATACTCTTTTCCTGACTCCAGGTCTTGGCACCTGCTGTTCCCTCTGACTACAATGTCCCTATACCCTCATACACCTAGCTCTTTCTTCTCATTCTGCTCCAATGCAACATTCTCAGCATCATCCTCCCCAAACTTTCTATCTAATATCGACTGCTTTTCCCCAAACCATTTTTCTCAATGGTCGCACTCTTTTTTATTTTCTTCATGGAACACGACATCAGAAACTATGTTATTTGTATATTTGTTTATTATCTGTCATTACCCCCTAGAATATGAGTTCTAGGAGAATGGGGATTCTGTTTTAGTCATCATCATATGAGTGCTGGTGTGTGATGGCCACCCAATATATATTTGTAGGACCGAAGGAAGGAAAAGGAAAGGAAAGAAGGAAGGAGAGAGGGAGGAAGGAAAAGAAAGAAAGAAAGAAAGAAAGAAAGAAAGAAAGAAAGAAAGAAAGAAAGAAAGAAAGAGAGAGAGAGAAAGAAAGAAAGAAAGAAAGAGAAGTTGAGAATCTTAGATATGGTTGTTTTTTTTTTCTTTTTTCTTTTTTTTTGTCGAGAGTAGGAAGACCCTTTACAGCAGGCTTGTTTACTCTTAGCATCTTAGTACTTAAGTGAATTTTGTTTAAACACGGTAAGACAGGCCATGTGGAATGGGCAAGCTTTTCTTAGGAATTCAAGAAACTAGAAATAGCTAAAGAGGAACACATGTCCTAGATAAGGGAAATGAGAAAGAAGCTGGCACAGGAGCAAAAGCAAGTGTCCTGCCTGGGTTGTAGGTAACACTAATTATATCCCAAGTACAAGCAGGACATGCAGTTGAAATGTCAAGCCAGTGTGTTGTTACAGGCTCTTCAAGAGTCACAGAAGACATAAGAGCCCGAAAGCAGTCCAACAGGAGGTCATAATTGTATCTCGGTTTTACAGGCATGTAAAGGAAATGTCTAGATAAAAGCAGCTTTCACACAAAAACACAAAGATTCTGTGTTTCTAGTGTCTGAGTAATGTTTTGTTAATTTTAGTAGTTTAGCATCAAGAGCAAGAAGCACAATAGATTAATGGCTGAAATGGTGGGTGGAGGAGCACATCAAGCTAGAGCATGAAGCTGCATCATGTTGAGCCAGGTTAAGAGGATTTATGCGTGTTTCCAAGCTCTTAAGATTGACATTCCTCTCAGAAGTTTCTTGGGTTTCTCTTGTTTCTCAATATTGCAATTATTAAAAAGAAAAAGCCGCAAGAGGGTTATTTTGACTGTCACTCAAACAATTAAATATCCTAGTTCCAGACTGGTTTATATTCCAAAACTTGTTCACAGAAAACTCCTTCAAACATCAATAGATGTTAGTCACCAAAGGCCTGATTAATGAAAGGAGAGCCGCAGCACTGGCTGAGAGAGAATGTTGTTCTGCAATTAGGGCACAAATGATCTTTCACTCTGCTGGCTGCAGATTATTTACTTTGGCCAAATTGAGAATAATCTGATATATGACAAGATTTATGAAACTTGAACAAAACTTCCAAAGCATGCATATGAGCGTTGCTGACCAGATGGAATTTCTCAGTATAGTCTGCATGGAAACAAAGCCACACGTTTCCACAGTGCAACCAAAGACTCATGTTAAAATTCTGCTATAGGCTCAAGCTTTTCTCATGTTAGCCCCCATCTTAAATCACTTTCTGCTGATGCTTGTTATTAGCAAGGATCACTGTTTACTTTGGATAGTATGAATGTATAGAACAAAACAGTGGCTCTGCTCACACATGCCCATATATGTATGCACACAGACAGACATGCACATATATATGTATGTGTATGTATATATATATATATATATATACATATATATATATATGCTTATGAATATACACACACATGCAGAATAAATACAAAATAAAGTTGACAAGTAGAAAGTTTGGTCACACCAGCTCTTGGAAGTACATAAATAATCAAAGTTTGGCTTTTTAAATTAAACTGGTTCTCATACTGAAATTAGAAAGTCGATTTTGTCTTTGGAAATGGAACCATTTTGTACAATACATCCTTTAGTATTAAAATTCCAAGTTTCTTCCAACATATTTTTATATACATCTAAGTTCTTGCATTATTTTCGTTGTTGTTGTGGGAATTGACCTAATTTTTAATTCATAGAGATGTGCAGTCCCTATGCTTATGTATATACATTTTAGTTCCTTCAAAACAGAAAATTAAAAACATCGTAGTTTTTAGTCTAAGTATCTTTTAGGAATACATAGAACATTAGTTAAGTATAGTGTTGCCCCTTTTCATGTTAACTCCTTCTATATCTTATTTTAAAAAGTAATAGATCACTATTTATTACCATTATCCATTACACATAGGATAAATACGTCATTGTAATTTTAAATGAAAAATTATTATTTTCTGAGATAGTTTGTTCTCATTCATACCAATCAGTACTTATTGAAAAACAAAATGTTAGTTTTGGAGGAACTTGGGTGGCTCAGTTGGTTAAGTTTCTGCCTTTGGCTCCAGTCCTGATGGTCCTGGGATTGAGCCCCGTGTTGGGCTCCCTGCTCAGTGAGGAGCCTGCTTCTCCCTCTCCCTCTGCTACTCTCCCTATTTGTGCTCTGTCATGTGCTCCCTCTCTCTCAAATAAATAAGTTCTTTAAAAAAATGTTAGTTTTGGGACTCCTGGGTGGTTCAGTGGGTAAGCCTCTGCCTTCGGCTCAGGTCATGATCTCAGGGTCCTGGGATCTAGCCCCACATCAGGCTCTCTGCTCAGCAGGGAGCCTGCTTCCCTTTCTCTCTCTGTCTGCCTCTCTGCCTTCTTGTGATCTCTCTCTGTCAAATAAACAAATTTTTTAAAAATGTTAGTTTTAATCACATCATGTCTCACTGGAAGTAAAAATAACTACTACCTATGGATGACATTATTTCAGTTTTTTTTTTTTTAAGATTTTTATTTATTTATTTGACAGACAGGGATCACAAGCAGGCAGAGAGGCAGGCGTGGGGGTGGGGGGGAAGCAGGCTCCCTGCTGAGCAGAGAGCCTGATGTGGGGCTCCATCCCAGGACCTCAGGATCATGACCCGAGCCGAAGGCAGAAGCTCAACACACTGAGCCACCCAGATGCCCCCATTATTTCAGTTTTTAAAACTCAAATTGTTCAAAGGGATTGATGCACCTATATGTTTATAGCAGCATTATCTACATTAGTCAAATTATGGAAGCAGCCAAAATATCCATCAAGAGATGAATGGATAAATCAGAGAGGGAGATAAGCCATGAGAGGCTCTGGACTCTGGGAAACAAACTGAAGGTTACAGAAGGGAGGAGGGAGGGGGAATGGGGTGACCAGGTGATGGGTATTAAGGAGAACATGCATTGGGATTCACACTGGGTGTTATACACAACTAATGAATCATTGAACACTACAACAAAAACTTATGATGTACTATATGTTGGCTAACTGAATATAATGAGAACGTGCTATATGTACGTAATGGAGTATTACTCAGCCATAAAAAAGAATGAAAACCAAGATTAAAACTCTAAATTGGAATTTTCAAGCTTGAATAAAAATTTCAGAGTCATGTAAATGGCCCCCTTGTTCCTACTTATTCCATAATGTCTTCCCATTCTGAATGGAGAGGTCCTTTTTAAATTCACACACACACAAAAATCAATTGTTTGGTGGAATGCTTAGCTCAAACCTGAAATATTACTCTTGCCAGCAATCCTAATGTTTACCCTATATGTAAAAATAATATACAATCACTGAGAACATGAGTCTAGATTTAATATTTTCCTTCTCTTGTCTATGTTCTTTTTAAATATATGTATTCATTTGAGGGTTATTTGAGGGGAAAGAATTAATATTTACCTTACCATCTCTCTTGTATCAGAGGTTATTTTGAGAGTTATATACTATCTTTTTCTCTTAACCCTCACAAAAACTCTATGCAGTTATTATATCATTTTCATAGATGATAAGATTAAGACTTAGAGAAGTTAAATAATTCACCTAAAGTCATGCATCTAGAATGTGGCATGACCAGAATCCAAATCTCTAAGAAAAAAAAAAATGAGCCTTACAATCTATCTTACAATAGATTTTAACTATTCTATGGCATCTACAGATCTCTTTACAATATCAAGGATAATCATCAAATATACAATTTCTGATAAAGAGAATGCTTTTGACATTATCACTTCTTTATTTACTGACCTTAGCACTTTTACAATTACTATGAGGTTTGAAAGCCCATAGGGAGTGAAATGCTGCAGTGGTGATATTATTATAAAATGTTGAATGAGGCATGACCTCCAGGGCAAAGAAGCTGCTACAAGTCTAAAGTATAACATGCTCCAGCTAAAACAAGAGCCATAGATATGCTCCTGTAGTGCTTCAGGGCCACACCAGACCCGAGACTGATGGAGGAAGCAGAGTGAGCAAGGAGAGAAACAAAGATGGAGCCTCTGGGGCCAGTGCTCTCATGAGATACAGCCTATTGTACTTGCTTAGACCTTGGACCACCAACTGACAATACCAAGGCATGGGCTTCATTCAATATGTTCCCTTTGGTGGGGAAGCAGTTCCATACTGTGTTTAGAGATGAGGTCTCTGGAAACAGACTGCTTGGATATGAATTTCAGTCAGTCACTTACTACCTATCTGCATAGTATTGACAAGTAATTGCAATGAATGCCTTAGTTTCTTCATCTGTGAAATAGGCATGATGCAATGAAATGAAGTAATATGTGGAATATGAAGAGTTGTATGTGGCACATAAGAAAATCCCATAAGTGATACATATTCTTATTATTAAAAACTGTTTCCATTGCCTCTAAGACCAATACATTTGTTCCTTTTTTGACGGCAAGTGTATCTTTGACGGTAAGAAAAAACAAAATAAAAACAAAAAAAATCACAAAACACCAAAAAAACCTTCCTCCTCAACGGCCCTGAACTTCAATAATATTATTCTTGCTTAGCCAAACCTACTACACCTTTAAGAAGAAAGAAGAGGTAGGCCAGGTTGATTTGCATGAGGATCTAGCTTAATTACATCAATGTGTTTACCTTCTAATTCTAACCTTAATGATAAGGTCAAAAATGGTCATTCGTATGCACAACCTTGACAAAGCAGAACTTAGATATTCTCTCCAAAAAGCTAAGCAAGCTTCTGATTACCAAGGCAAGCTATTTTATAATAAAATAATTCTCATGAACAAGAGAGAAAATAAAACAGCTCAAAAAACTCAACAAATAATAAAATAAAATAGTCATTCATATATAGTACAAACACAGATATTATGGAGAATCTAAGACTGGATCTAAGTCTTTAAGATAGGATTAAAATACTACTCTTGTTGGCTTTTAGGTATTATTGCATGTGGCAAGAAAAGACTCAAGAATTTGGTATGAAAAATACCCAGGTGTTAATGCACTGGTTCAGTCAAGCGTGCCCTAGAGACCTGGACCCCCCCAGGGAGGCAATACTGTTCTGGTCTAGTGGGTACTGTCATCAATGTGACCTTTACAGAGGTGGCCTGAATAAGTTATCACCATAAACCACTTGGAATGAAAAGCACCACATCAGTACTTACTATGCTTTGCATTTTTTATGACTCGAATCTTTCACAAGAGATGAGCGGCTCCTAAAGATATTACAAAAGTGGTTTATAAATAGGAAGTAGCTATACTTGCATTCATTGGTTTCTGAAAAGTTGTAATTGCTACATGAATATTTTTACAGCGTAAATGTTAATTGAAGCATTTGCTAAATAACAGAAAAATGGCAGACCTATAAATAACAATGCCACTTAAGGAGTAGAAAGGCTTAATTTTAGAAAGTGTGAAGGTACAGTTTTTGTTTCCTTCCTACAAAAAGACTAATAAAAATAAAACCCTCTCTGGGAGCAGACTGCCTTCCATGTATGGTGTATCTTTTCACGTGTTGCCAAACCAGCAATCACCAGTGATGCCTCCATCTTGGTGTGTGGCATCCCAACATGGCTGTCATTTTATTTCTTCCTACTGAAAAGAAGGCCAGCTGTCTATATACAGCTGTTTGTATCAGCCATAAAAGATAATTTTGCTGCATTAACTCCATAAGTTTGATAGATTCAGCAAGGCTTTGATGGTATAATGGCTTAATTTTTCATTCTAATAATAACTGCCTGCCATTTGAAATGAATAGGATCAAAACCAAACATTTCTGTGTTGTAACATGATCTGTGACCCATGTACATATGGCTTGGGAGGCCCGGGGCAGGGAAGTCCTGGACCCCTTTCTAGTTCATCCAGAGGCAATAAAAACACGAACACCAGGGAAAGGGCTGATGGTAAAGGAGCTCAAGGGAAAGTGACCCAGCTGTCCTCTACTTTTAAATCCATAATTGGCCATAGGCCTGATTCAGGATGAGGCATGTTTTAGGATCTGTACATAGTGCTGTGGTTGTTTCTCAGTGACTATCTTCTTCAACTTGGAACAGCTCCCTGAAAACCTCTCATCTATGTCTTTCCTTCTTTTTCTTCTCTCCCTCTCCCATTATACAGATAAAATGTTAATAATTCGATTATTCACTTGTTTGTATAGATTTTTTTTGGTTGACAACTTAGAAGTGTTTCATTTTAAATGCCAGAACATATCTTGATACATTTAAGTGAAAATAAGGTCATGCAAGTTTGTGCCAACAAGCTACTCAGGCTTTATGTAGTTATTGATTTCTCTACCTAATGAAACTGAGTATCAGCAAATTGTTTTTCATTTTTTTTTTATAAAGGAGACCACTTTCTGGAAGGAAAATTTAGTAAATTCAAGTGCAAATTTCCTATTTTTAGAATATGGTAGATTTATTTTCATTAGTAAGTCAACATTTTTATTTCCTGTTATCTTTCCTATATATGCTCCCTTTTTGAAAATGATTATAACCCTTCAACCAAAAACTGCAAAAACATTTTAAACTCTCTTCTTCATTTAATCATTACTCAATGATTGTTTTTTCTACTTTGTATGCTTTTCTATATTTTCTAAGTTTTTTAGTCTATCTCCTTCACCACTCAGCTATGTTTCCAAGTTTTCTAAATAGAATATCTTTTACATCTACAACTAGAGGAACACTTACATAGATAATATTTTTAAAATACCTTTAAAATTGTTTCACAATTTCATACTATGCCTGTGGAAACTTACAAAAGAAAACTTCACCACTGCTGATAAAAGACCTATGAGGAACCCCACACAAGGAGTACTAACATAGGTAGAAAATAAAGTCATTTTTAGATTTTATTTATTTATCTGAGAGAGAGACAGTTGGAGAGAAAAAGCAAGGACTTGAGCAAGAGAAAGGGAAGATGGTGAAGGAGAGAGAGAATTTCAAGCAGACTCTGTGCTGAGCCCCAGAGGAGCTCAGTCTCAACACTCTGAAATCATAACCTGAGCCAAAAAATCATGAGCCACCCAGGTGCCCTAAGGATCATTTTTAGGTCAACTGTTTAAAACATCCATATCACAGTATAGGAAATAGGGGTTTTGGGATGATTTTGAAAAGCTTATACTTTTCTCCATCTAGTAAGTAATACTCCTGACCAAATGTAACAATACTATTGAAAATATTGCCAGGGTGAGGATTCCAAATACTATTTATTTCCTGTGCTTTAAAACACACACACACACACACACACACACACACAACCAAACCCAAAAATCTTATTTTCAAAATAATTTCGAATTCCGAGAAATTAGAATAGCGTGCAGAACTTCTGAATATTCTTACCCAGTTTCACCAAGTTTTAACACTTTGCCACAGTGCTTTATCATTCTGTCTGTAGATATTTGTATTTTCCCCCAAACTATATGAGAATAGCTGCATACATTATGCTCTTTAACCCTTAATATTTGGGTATTTATTTCCTAAAAGCAAGTGTTTGAATTCAGAAAACGGACTGCTGATATAATGCCGTTATCTAACATACAGCCCATATTTCAGTTTCTTTGATTGTTCCAATAGTGTCCTTTATAAGACTATTTTCCAATACAGGATGCAAGCTAGGATCTCTTTAGTATCCTTTAATCTGGAACAGTTTATCAGACTTTGTCTTTCTTGGGTTTGTCAGGAAAAAATAGTGAAAAATACAGGTCAACCATTTTATACAAAATCTCATTATTTGATTTTTTGTTTGTTTGGTTTATTTTGTTTTGTTTTCTGATGTTTCCTTAGGTTCAGGTTGTCAGTTTTGGCTAGAAAACCACATAAGCAAAGTTTCCCACCAGATTATTACATCAGAAGGGATAGGATGTCTGTGCACCCTTTATTAGCGACATTGATTTTGATTCCCTGGTTGAGGTACCACTGCAAGAAATATCACTACTACCAAAAGTTCAAGATTTGTCTGCAGTGCTTTTTTCCTTCCTTTTCCTTCTCTTGCTTTTCCTCTTCCTCCTTTCCACCCTCTCTTCTTCTTCCTCTTCTTTTTAAGACTAACAGTATATAATCAATACATTGCATTTGAAAGTCACTTGAATTGTTTTTCCCCTTAATTCTAAATATTTTGTTTGAAATAAGTTATTTCTCCTTGCATTTAGTTTTAGAGTCCCACACCCTTGTTAGTTTTATTTTATTCTTTGAATGTGCAGAATATTTATGATTTCTCCTTGCATTTAGCTTTAAAGTCCCACACCCTTATTAGTTTTATTTTATTTTTTTGAATATGCAGAATAATTATGATTCCTTGAGGCACATGGGTGGCACAGTCAATTAAGTATTCCACTCTTGGTTTCAGCTCAGGCTGTGATCTTAGGGTTGTGAAATCAAGCCCCATGTCAGGCTCCACACTCAGCATGGAGTCTGCTAAGCAAAGAATTTTCCTCCCTCTCCCTCTGTCCCTTCTCCCCAAGCTCTCCCTCTCTCAAATAAATAAATAAATCTTTAAAAAAGGAGTATTTATTATTCCAAGTGTCAAAATTATACAAAACATTATACCAAAGAAAGTTACTCTCTTCCTTATAACTTCCCCTACCCCTTAAGAATCAGTCCCATAAGTTTCTGGTTTATCATTTCCTGTGTTTCTTTTTTTAAAAAATAAGCATGTTTCTTATTTCTCCTTTTTTGCATATAGGGTAGCACGCTATAAAGATTCTCTTATACTTTGCTTTCCTTCCCTTAGCAATATATATTGGAAATTAATCTCTATCAGTTCATAAAGATCTTTCTCATTCTTTATTATAGTTACACAGTTCTCCACTGTGTGCATGTTCTAAAGTTAATTCAGTCAATATTCTTTGCTTTGGCAATTTAAAATTGCCTGTAGTTTTTAACTATAAATGATGCTTGTTAGAGGTACACCTTTGGGCTAAATTCCTAGAAGTGGAATTTCTGCACCAAATGCATTTATAATTTTGTTAAACACTGGCAGATTCTCCTTCAAAAAGGGTTGTTCCATTTTACATTGCCACCAGTAATGAATTAGAAAACCTGTTTTCCAACAGTATATTGTCAATCTCTTGAAATTTTTCCTAACTGGTGAGAAATAATATTGAGTGCAGGGTTGAATTTATGAACAACATTCTTTTATAAATAAAGTTGAACACCTTTTCAAAGATTTGAGGACCATTTTAATATTGTTTTTAAAATTGTCTGTTTAGATGCTTTGCTCATTTTGAAGTTTTTGCTTTTTTCCCCTCAATCTTTAAAGGTTCTTTGTAGAGGGACGCCTGGGTGGCTCAGTTGGTTAAGCAGCTGCCTTCGGCTCAGGTCATGATCCCAGCGTCCTGGGATCGAGTCCCATATCGGGCTCCTTGCTCCGCAGGGAGCCTGCTTCTCCCTCTGACTCTTGCCTTCCACTGTGTCTGCCTGTGCTCGCTCTCGCTCGCTCTCTCTCTGACAAATAAATAAATCTTAAAAAAAAAAAAAAGGTTCTTTGTAGAATAAAACATTATACCTTTAAATAAGACATATTGTGCAAATACTATTTCTGAATTTGCCATGTGTCTTTAGAAAAATGCATGCAAATTCTTTTTTATGTAGTAAAATGTATAAAGCTTTTATTGTTTCTATATTTTGAGTCACAATTCTAAAGCTTTCCTCTACACTTCTGCTGCACTTTATTCTTCTTTTTTCTTTTCTTTTTTTTTTTAATATTTTATTTATTTGACAGACAGAGATCACAAGTAGGCAGGGAGGCAGGCAGAGAGAGAGAGAGAGAGAGAGAGAGAGGAGGAAGCAGGCTCTTCAGCAAGCAGAAAGCCCGATGCGGGGCTGGATCCCAGGACCCTGGGACCATGACCTGAGCCGAAGGCAGAGGCTTAACCCACTGACCACCCAGGTGACCCTACCTTTATTCTTCTATTTGTACAATTTAAGTTTTACATTTAAAAATGTAATCCATTTAGAGTTGGTTATTTTGTATAATTTGAGGAATAGGTTTACTTTAAATTAAAAAACAATAGGGTTTTTTAATGGAACTAACCAGTCCCTAAAGGCTTAGAAAAATTATGGGATATTTGGGCATAGGCCCTTTTTGCTGAGTAGTTCCCTGTTAACTTCCTCCTTTTAAAAAATCTCTCCACGGATTAACTTCAATAAATTCTATTTTCCATGGAAACCATAGATTTTATTTAGCTTTTCAAATTTATTTGCATGGAGGTATGCTAAGTAATTTCTTAGGGTTTTTAAATATTTCCTCTGAATTGATAGTTACTTATTCCTTATCATTTCTTATTTTGTATATTTGTGCATTTTCTTATTTCTTGATTAAATAGTGCCTGTGTGTTTGTTTATTTTTTTTTTCAAAGAAAGAGAATTTTGGTATATTAAATTGACCTACTGTTCTACTACCTCATTAATTGCTGTTTTTATTTTTATTGATTGTTTCCTTGTGCTTCTTTTTTGTTCACTTTGTTTTTCTTTCTTTAGATATCTGAGTTGGAAATTGAATTCATTTACTTTTATTATGTTATTGATATTGATATATATGCTTAAAACTGAAGTTTTCTGATTGCTACTTTAAATGAATAACATAAATTCAAGTATATAGTATTCCCTATAATTATTTTTCAGAAATATTTTAATTCTCTTCACATTTTCCCTTTTGGCTAAGAGTGAAGATTTTTTTTTTAATATTTCCAAGTAGAGTAAGCTTTTTTTAAAAATTTTTAGCTTTATTCTATTGTAATCAGAGAAAGTTTCCTTTAATATTTAAGTACACTATAATTTATGCAATTGTTTCAGTAACTTATTGTATGGTCAATTTTTGTGACTATTCTACATGCACTTGACAAGAAGGTACATTCTCTATTATTGGAGTGTTATATTTGATACACCTCTGTAAGAGCTTATTACTGATTATGTTGTTTAATTCTGCTAAATCCTTATTTTTCAATTAAGCTGACCTGTTTCATACTACATATGTGGTATCAAAACATTTTATTGTCAGTGTTTCTTTTTGCTTGACTCAAAGATAGTCATAATCTAAATCTACATTATAAATTACAACTTTACAAATACAGGTATGTCTTGCTTAATGTTTTTTAGCCTGAATTCTCTTTGTCTGATGTCAGGATTACAAGCTCTGCTTTTGTATTATATATACATATGTGTATGTATATATATGTGTATGTATATATAATACACATATAATACATTCTGTGATATATTCTGAATCATTCTATTTTAGTATGTGTCAGCATAGAGTTAGGTTTTGCTGTATGAACCAATGTGAATGTCTTTTTCTTTTAGGTTAACTCAGCTCAATTTATTTCTTTATATCACTGTTATATTTCATTTAAACTGTCATAATATTTTGTGTCATCATTTCTCTGCATATTGTGTTATTTTTAATGTGGTTTTTTTCTCTATGCAGTATGACTTTTTGCTCTTTTTTTCTTTTTTATTTCTTTTGTTATGAAGAAAGATTTGTATAATTAGCAATACTATATTATACATTTGGAAGTTGCAGATGTTAACCAAACTTACTGTGATCATTTCACAATACATACATATATGTTGTACACCTAAAACTAATACAATGTTATATGTCAATTATATCTTAAGTAAAAATAAATAAATAGTTTTTATTTTTATTCTGGTGGTTACCTTTGTATTTGTGCCTTTTATACTGCCTTTAAACACCCTCTTTCCTTAACTCTTTTTCTGAATGGTTTGTCAGGCTTTAAATTGTTTTGACTCCCACCTATCTACCCTATAATAGATTGAATAATCTTTATTTACTTTTTCCTTCTCTATTCCTTTTCTTCACATTTTGAAATTTTTATTCTTTCTATTTTTCAGCATGTGGCATTAACATGCCATTATCCCACCCATTTTCCCACTTTTATTTTATGATTACATCTATAATGATATATATTAAATACTCACCATTAGTTCTTTTCCCTAAGTTTGTCCAGTCATCTCTTGGCCAGATAAAGGTTTGCCTTTAACAGATTTGTTAGGTAAGGTTTATGAATAAATTTTTCCCTAATTCTTGCATGTTTAAAACAATTTTTCTATAACACTTAATACTTTAAAGTCAGCTTGGTGTGATATATAAAATCCTTGAGTTAATTTTTTTTACTTGAGTTTCTTAAATGCTATTCTATTGCTGCTCTGCTTTGTATGTTACTCTTGAGTAATCTGAACCAGCCCAAGTTTTTAGCCTTTTAAATAATTTGTTAATTTTCCTAAAGGCCCTGAGGATATTCATTTTTCTTTTTCCAGGTCTCATTTATAGACATTTAATTTCTTCTTTTTATGTCTTCCATTTCAACTAGTTTTTCTGTGACCTTTTTTACTTCTTTTTTTTATTTCATTTTCATTATCTTTGTAGTTTTCCTGCTATTCTTCAGTGCCCCTTATGAAATTTTTATTTGAACCTACTCACTAATGGTCATCTTGTAATTTGGTCTTCATTTTTAAATTTATGAGATAATTTTGTTTCTTTAATTTCTTTCTTGAGTCTTATCAATTCTCATTACATTTATTGTCATTTTACTATTGTCCAGTTCTGTTACTAATATTTGAATTTCTGATTATAGGTGTGGTATGTGTATATTACAATAAGACCATGCACTGGGAGTATTATGTTACAGCAGGTCACTTCTGTTTCATGATTTTAGAGGGTGAAATTTTTATCATTTGAAATATTGCAATTCTTATTTTCTGTTTTTCTTCTTAAAGTAGTTTTACATACGATTGGCTTTTCTGTCTAGGTAGTTAAATAGGGGTCCTCACCAAAAGCTCCCTCTTCTGTCAGTATAATAAAATGCAATTTTTAAATGGGTTTTTGTTGGTTGGGTAGAAGGGAGAGATTGTTGTACCTTAAAGTTCTGTTTTTTCATCAGGGTCCTTAACTTTTATCCTACTTTGCTTTATCTTCAACTACCACATTTTCAAGAGTCACCCCCTTTCTCTATTCTATGCAAAGCTCCTAATTTGTCAATTTCCTGGTAATAATGCTGGTGGCCTGAGCCCCATGTGGTTTTATTTGTACTTTTGTTGATTTTATGGGGTTTTTAAGATTATATAGAGCATAGATTCAAGAAACCACCATTGTTTTCTAAGACAAACTTGTGATTTGAATTGCATATTCTGCCTAGAATATGCTTTAAATGTGGCATTTGATGTAAAAAGTAAATTTCTTTACTCTTTTTTATTCAATTGACCCTCCTAATACTGTTCTCTGCTGGCAGATAATCAAACATTTTGAAAGAGGCTTCATGTTAATTTTTGCAAAATCATCCTTCTCTCCAAATTTAAGTGTTTCTTTTTGGAATGGGACATATATTCCCTGACCCAGTTTCCCAAGGAAGATTATCCAGTGGCTTATGTAATGTCTGCATATTTCTTACAAGGAGAGGGTCTTAGGAAGATCCATATTTTCTATTTTTAAAGATTTTATTCTATCATTCTTCTTCCTCCATGAATAAAATTAGAATTAGTATTAGAATCACGGATGGTCTCCAACTTCCAAAGTTGCAAAAGCAATATGCATTGGTCAAAACTACACTTTGAATTTTGAATCTGATCTCTTCCTGGGCTAGTGACACAATATTTTCTCATGATGCTGGGTAGTGGCAAGGAACTGTAGCTCTTAGTCAGCCACATGATACACTTATAACCTGCCCACACAACCATTCTGCTTTTTCACTTTTACTAGAGTATTCAATAAATTACATGAAGTATTTGACACGTTACCATAAAATAGGCCTTGTGTTATTTTTTTTCAAGTTTTTATTTAAATTCCAGTTAGTTAACATATAGTCTAATATTGGTTTCATAAGACTCATCACTTACATATAATATCCAGTGCTTATCACAAAAAGTGCCCTCTTTAATACCCATCATCCATTTAGCACTTCCCCCAACCACCTCCTCTCCAACAACTCTCAAGTTTGTTCTTTATAGTTAAGAGTCCGTTTTATGATTTGCCTTTCTTTTCTCCCCCAATGTTCATCTGTTTTGTTTCTTAAATTCCACATATGAGTGAAATCATATGGTATTTGTCTTTCTGTGACTGACTTATTTAACTTAACATAATACTCTCTAGCTCTATCCAAGTTGCTGCAAATGGCAAGATTTTATTCTTTTTCATGACTTATATATATATATATGTAATATATAATATATAAAATATTTTGTATATATAATACACAATATTTAATATATAATATATATTATATAATAATTATATATGAATATATAGATATATAAAATATAATATATATAATATCTTATATATTATATATAATAATTTATATGATATATAAAAATATATACATATATATAAAACATATCTTCTTTATCCATTCATCAGTTGATGTACTTGGGGCTCTTTCTATAACTTGGCTATTGTTGATAATGCTGCTATAAATATTGGGGTGCATATGTCCCCTTGAATAAGTATTTTTGCGTCCTTTGTGTAAATATCTAGCAGTGCAATTGCTGGATCATGGGGTAGTTCTATTTTTAACTTTTTGAGGAAACTCCACACTGTTTTCCAGAGTGGATGCACCAGTTTGTAGTCCCACCAACAGTTTGAGAGAGTTCCCCTTTATTAAAATTTTTGCCAATATCTGTTGTTTCCTATGTTGTTAATTTTAGCCATTCTGATAAGGGTGAGGTGGTATCTCATTGTAGTTTGATCTTTATTTCCCTGATGATGAGTGATGTTGAACATCTTTTAATGCATCTTTTAAAATAAGCTTTGTGTAAATGGTTTTGCCCAACTATAGGCTAATGTAAGTGCTCTGAACACATCTGAAGTAGGCTGAGCTAAGGTATGGCTTTTGGTAGGTTAGGTGGATTAAATACATTTTCAGCTTATGATAGTTTAGACCTATGATGGCTTTATTGGAATGTAACCCCACTGTAATTCAAAGTAGATCTGTACAGGGAATGTAAAATGCAGGGGCTCATATAAAACTAACGTAAAAGTGATTCTTTGTGCAACTCAGTATAGATGATCATTTAAAGGTAAATAAATCCCTTGCTCATTGTTCACACTGCCAAAAATCTAAGCATAATTCTATGCTATTTGATAAGAATGACAAGCAACCATAGGAATAGCAAGAATGAGAGATGAACACAAAATAACATATCTTAAATTCAGAAGATAAAATTGAAATAACATCACAAGGTGAGTTCATACTGACAAATCTCAGAAAACTTAGAGCTTTTTATTCAAGTTTTATATTATCTTCTGTCAAACATGTCTGAAACTTTAGGATATTTGAATAGCAGATCATTTTGTAGACTTTAGGATCATATTCTCATTATTTTAAAGATATTGGTCAAATTGGTTAGGTTTTGCCAAATATTTATTGTGTAGAGAGTGGTGATGATAAATAAACATTATGTGCAAGACTTTTGTTATTGAATAGTTAATTCAGCTGAAAAAAAAATTCAAAAATAAAATAAATTAGTGAACTATTAAATAGGAATCTAAATAACATGACATAGCATCAGTAAATGTCTAAAAGACAGTTTGCTCACTTATGTTACAAAGTTTAAAACTTCACCTAATCTCTATAAAGTCTTATCTTAGCAATATATTGAGCAATAGGAGTTTTGCATATGAAGACACAATAGCACTAAAGAACTTGTTAAGGTAAAGATCCCTGAATTGAAAACGGAGTTTTGTGTTTTGACATTATAATATTTATATCTATAAAAAAAAAAAAAGAAAAGAAAGCTTTGAGCAGCTTACTGTAGTACCCAATGACTTCAGAGTCATCTCCTTTATTTTACTCCAAAAGCTTGCATTTAGTTCACAGATAACTTACAGGTCCTATGATGCCAAATAAAGTGAAATCGCAATTAACTCAAGATGGAGTACTTTGGTCGTTCGGAGTTGAAGTTAATTGTGCTGCTGTTGTTGTTGCTGTTTTTAATTCAGAGTAATCAATTTCTGCTTCAATATTATTGCTGAAATTCTTTTTGAAAATAAATCAGCTTATGTCTCCATTTAGTGAAAGAATATAAATAAATGTGTACCAAATAATAGGATAGGTACCGGAATTATTTCTTGATTTTAAAAAAAAGTGCTGATCTTAGGACTTAGAACAATACATATAACGAAGTCTTCAATAAATATTTTGAGAGAATGAATTATTAGATATTGCTTACCCATATAAATTGAATGCAAATAGTCAGTTATGGTCCTTGTTAGTAAAGTTCTGGTTAAACTTATATTAAGGTAATTGGTTCTAAATCCACATTATCAAAGGGAGAACATTTTTATAATGTCCCATTTAGGATCACAATGTCTGCCAATTCATTAAGATGTCTATGAAATAGGAATTTCTATGAGAATTTTAGGATTCACTGACAATCTCCAATTCTAAGAATAATTAACCTTATTATGAATGATAACCAAACTCACATATAAATTGTCTGAATTAATAACAAGCATGGCATGAAGTGTGAATTAATAAGCTGTATGGTAAGCCCAGTGTTGTTGACAGAGTCCTGAAGAGAACTAGATTTGATCCTATTGAAATAATAATAATAATAATAATCCTTGCGTAAAAGATGGATGCAACAGGACTTCACCTTGTTAATAATGAGTAGCATTCCAAAGCTGCTAATAGGTCATTGTTTTATATTGCATTTGAATGACAACCTTTGGGAAATCCCAAATGATTTCAATTAAAGTGGCCATTATGGAAGTCAATAATTATGGTAGTATTTGAGAGGCAATTCTTTTGTAATATGATATAAATGAACAAAAGATATCATCAAAACCTTAGGGACCTTGAGAATGACAGGAAATATGCAACAATATTAACAAATGTACATGGGAGAACACATTTGAAACATGGTTGTATTCATTGTGGCCTCATCAAAAGTCCCTTAACTTGATGATCTTGGTATATGTGTGGATATAAGTGTCTGAAGCTAAGAAGTGTGTGAGAAAAAAATAGTATCATTGGACAAAAGTTGTTATACATGATGGAAATTAAATAATGATAGTCCTGTGGGAGCAGAAAGTAATTAGAAAACTCAAAACACACAAAACAAATAATCATATAATAAATGGGCAGAAGATATGAACAGACATTTCTCCAATGAAGACATACAAATGGCTATCAGACACATGAAAAAAATGTTCATCATCACTCAGGGAGATTCAAATTAAAACCACATTGAGATACCACCTTACACCAGTCAGAATGGCCAAAATTAGCAAGACGGGAAACAACATGTGTTGGAGAGGATGTGGAGAAAGGGGAACCCTCTTACATTGTTGGTGGGAATGCAAGTTGGTGCAGCCTCTTTGGAGAACAGTGTGGAGATTCCTCAAGAAATTAAAAATAGAGCTTCCCTATGACCTTGCCATTGCACTATGGATATTTACCCCAAAGATACAGATGTAGTGAAAAGAAAAGCCATCTGTACCCCAATGTTTGTAGCAGCAATGGCCATGGTCGCCAAACTGTGGAAAGAACCAAGATGCCCTTCAACGGATGAATGGATAAGGAAGATATGGTACATATACACTATGGAGTATTATGAATGCATCAGAAAGAATGAATACTTTTGTATCAACATGGACAGGACTGGAAGAGATTATGCTGAGTGAAATAAGTCAAGCAGAGAGAGTCAATTATCATATGGTTTCACTTATTTGTGGGGCATAACAAATAACATGGAGGACATGGGGAGATGGAGAGGAGAAGGGAGTTGAGGGAAATTGGAAGGGGAGGTGAACCATGAAAGACTATGGACTCTGAAAAACAACCTGAGGGTTTTAAAGGAGTGGGGGGTGGAAGGTTGGGGGAACCAGGTAGTGGGTATAATGGAGGGCACGTATTGCATGGAGCACTGGGTGTGGTGCAAAAACAATGAATACTGTTACACTGAAAAGAAATTTAAAAAATTAAAAAAAAAAAAAAAGAAAAGAAAAATTTCAAGATATTCCTGGAAAGAAACCAGGTATTCATTTACTGATAGTTGAATACAGTCCTCTCATTGACCTGAACAGCTTCTTTGCACTAGATTTCAGAAATTCCTTTAATGGACTCAGTACTAACTTTCCACTTGCTGTCTAGCTGTGTTTTTTTAGCTCACAAAATGTATCTGTTTATTGCTGATGAGAGATTATTGAAAGTATCTCAAACATCACTGAATTATGTAGTATTGGCTAAATATGCCACCATACTTTTTTTCCTTCCACTTTCTGCATCACATGGAACATGACACAATTCTACCAAGTCTGTCCAGTTAGGTATAATATTTTTTATTACTTTACAAATAATTGCTCCTTTTTTTTTTTTTTTTTTTTTTTTTTGCCAAGAATCGGGACTATAGCTAACAGGTACAACTTCTGCCTCAGAAGAGTAAATTCTAAATAATCCAATCAAGAAATGGGCAGAGGACATAAACAGACATTTCTGCAAAGAAGACATCACAATGGCCAACAGACACATGAAAAAGTGTTCCATATCCCTCAGCATCAGGGAAATACAAATCAAAACCTCAATGAGAGACCACCTCATACCAGTCAGAATGGCTAAAATTGACAAGTCAGGAAACAACAGATGCTGGCAAGGATGCGGAGAAAGGGGAACCCTCCTACACTGTTAGTGGGAATGTAAGCTGGTGCAGCCACTCTGGAAAACAGCATGGAGGTTCCTCAAAAAGTTGAAAATAAAGCTACCCCATGACCCAGCAATCACACTACTGGGTATTTACCTTAAAGATACAAATGTAGTGATCCAAAGGGACACGTGCACCCGAATGTTTATAGCAGCAATGTCCACAATAGCCGTCTAGAGAGAATGGATAAAGAAGATATGGTATATATACACAATGGAATACTATGTAGCCATCAAAAGAAATGAAATCTTGCCGTTTGCAATGATGTGAATGGAACCATAGGGTATTATGCTGAGAGAAATAAAGTCAATCAGAGAAAGACAATTATCATATGATCTCCCTGATATGAGGCATTTGAGAGTCAAAGTGGGGAGATTGGGGGTTAAGGAAGGAAAAAATGAAACAAGATGGGATCAGGAGGGAGACAAATCATAAGGGACTCTTAATCTCACAAACAAACAGAGGGTTGCGTGGGGCGGTGGGTAGGAGGGTAGGGAGAGGGTTATTGGATTATGGACATGGGGAGGGTATGTGCTATGGTGAGTGCTGTGAAGTGTGTAAGCCTGATGATTCACAGACCTGTACCCCTGGGGCTAATAATACATTATATGTTAATTAAAAAAAGAAAAAAGAAGAGTAAGATCTTCATAACCGAGCCATGCCTTTGCTCAGTCTCTGGAGTATCTGAAGAGTTTTTATGAGAATTGTCCAAAACCTCTCATTTAGTCTTCTCATTCAATTAATTGATACGGGAGTGCCCTTGCTTTCTTGTAACATTTAGATAAGAACCAAGTTCTATTTAAAACCTGAGCCAGCAGGAGAGATAAAAACTCTAATGTTTTCATTATCTTTCTGATCATAAATGTAATTCAAAGTCATGGCAAGACATTTTGGAAAATGAAAATATGAACACTAAAATTACCCATCAATAATATAAAATGTTTCCGTACTTTTCATTATACACTTAATGGTGATATATAAAATGATCAACCTCTGAAATCCAAACCAAGACTTGGTCTACAATGGTTTGGGCTTTTTTTTTTACCAGTCTGTCAAGATATTGATCACCAAATTCAAAACAAATTTATGCCTCTGGAGTATGACAACAAAAATTTCTGACTCAGTTTGATTAGCCTCTTAGAGGCACAGTTTCATATTACGTTAATGATCCAACACACATGGACTAGATATCCGCTGGATGACCCACAAACTTACTGTGTATACATTGATATTACAGAGGTAATATAAGTATCTTGTGATTCCATCCCTTTTCAGAAGTTCTGGAATACTTTTCTTTATTCCTGAGGAGAGACAATACTATATTCCAATGTAATATCTTGGCCTATTTGATAGCCTAGCCTCACACTTCCAATTTATTCAGAGAATCTGCATCAACACACTCCAAATGTAAGCAGTTTGAAGAACGTGAATTTGTTCTATATCAAGTTCCTAGAGCACATCTCCATGCTATTGAAAACCAGAGAGCTACCCTCTACCTAGTCCAGTGTTCTAAGATTGCTATAGCCACCAAAATTGAACACCTAGCCCTACCCAGCATGCTTACATTATCTATCTCTAGGCCTCAATGCATCCTTTTCAATACCTATGACTTCCTCAACAACTATGGTATTCAATGACTACTGCCTCCTACTATAACCTGCCTTAGTACTTCAGGTTAACCTTGATTGTGTCAGAGCTGTTTATAAAAAGATATCAAAGTCCAACAAGGTCTGTGTTGCATTGGGACAGTTTGCCTAACTACCACAGGAGGCACAGATCTTTCTTATTATTCAACATAGAGTTCTTCTATTTAAAAAACAAAACAACCAAACAAAAAAAACTCTTATGCCCCAATTCAGTAATCAGTGCTGATGGTTTTTTATTATCTGTGAAATATGTGAACTTTTATTTTCAGTGAAGTAGGTGGGCACCACTTCAGTGTGTATGTAAATAATTATCTAAAGCAGAGGTCTTTAGAGTACTTTCAATGCTAAAGCCCTTTCTTTATTGAAGTGAAATACCATGTAGAATACTCTGGCTGAAGTAGGAAAAAAACACTTCTTTTGGATCATTCCCCTTCCCGCCCTAGCCTACCCCTTACTATAGTATTCCCTGAAGTACCTATGAGAAATTCCAGATCTGGTCTGGAATTTATCTAGGTCAGTTGATGGTCCTGACTCACTTCACAGGTGAATTCTGGTGAAATATTTACTATTTATAAGCAAGGCCTCGTCAGGTGGAAGAGCAAGTCTAACTGGACCATTATAGTTCATCTGCCTATCCTGGGAAAGTAACGGTTGACACCTAAAAGCCATTTGCTCCACCATTGTTCCCCCCATGGTTTCGAATCTCATATTTTTGCTTTGCTAATAGTATTTTGTCCCCACTTTACTCAAAACATGTCTCTATTAAAAATCAGTTCCCTCATCTACATTAGCCTGACTTGAATTGGACTAGACTTCTGGTGGCACCAAAGCAGAACTTAAATACATGTAGATTTGGAGAGATTTTACCCTGAGGTTCAACTAGAACATGAGTAATACGCTTAAGTCAATACAGAGTAGTGAAATCTGGACACAAACGGTGCAAGCAAAGAAAGTTATTAGGAAAAATTTTTTAGGAAAAGTTTTTTATGAAGTATTTGAAGTCAGTTCCATGGTATCTTATCAAGATTTTTACCCTTTAATTTCAATCCCTTATTTAACTGCAGTTCTCAGAACATCTTCTTGGTGCCAGTTTGTCTACTTTTGATATCAGTTGTCACTCTTTTCAGAATGTTGCTACTTAGTCACAGATTGTTTCTGCTGACCACTCACCTTTTTCTAGGACTCACCCAGTACACTCCCCATCTCTGCACTGACTCCACATTGAACCACCCAAGCATTCAAATGACATCACTGGGGATCATTCTTGTGATTAATGATTAGGAAAATGTTCATATTTCCACAAAAACTGGTGCCTCTCATTGCAAACATATTGATAATCCATGAATAAAAAATTATTCTTTGTCTTAGAATACTTTGAAATTAGTTTCTGTATACTTTGGAAAGCAGAAGGCATAGAACACTATGGGAATATAAAAGAGAAAGGGGGAAATTCTACAAAGAGATACTTTAGAAAATCCCCATACGTATGCTTATAAGAATGTCAAAGATGGGATTGGGAGGGAGACAAACCATAAGTGACTCTTAATCTCACAAAACAAACTGAGGGTTGCTGGGGGGAGGGGGTTTAGGAGAAGGGGGGGGGATTATGGACATTGGGGAGGGTATGTGCTTTGGTGAGTGCTGTGAAGTGTGTAAACCTGGTGATTCACAGACCTGTACCCCTGGGGATAAAAATATATGTTTATAAAAAATAAAAAATTAAAAAAAAAAAAAGAATGTCAAAGATATAGATATACATATACATATATACACAAAATAAACATATATGTACATATATATAAAGAATACCCACATATGTATATATAATGTGATTCTGGGAATATATATACAAAGTTCCTAACCCTGACCATACTCCTACATGGTTTTTTATGTTCAACTGCATTTTCCCCACATTAATTTCACTTAGGTATAGCAATGCAGTAATGTAAAGGAAAGAAATAAGTATATATAATAATGCCAAACTCCACTGCCCACAAAATAGACATAAAATCAAAGACAGTGTGTGCAAAAGCTCCAAAGTGGTCCTTTATCTTTAAATACTGAATAAACAGGAAGAGTAAGGTAGGCCTATTTCTAAATATGACCTTGAGATATTCTAAAGATGCATCATTCCTTCCAAAACTGCATGATGCAGACAAGTGGAAGCTTGTTTCTTGGTCATTGTACTTAAAACCATTTTTTTAAAGATAGGAATTCTTTGTGAGGAAGACATTTTGTCATTCTTGGATCTTAACCCGAGCATTTGGTGTTTCCCAAATCTTTCCTCTGCAAAGAACACATCCATCCTTATTTTAAAAAAATCACACGGAAGTCATAAACATGTACAAGAGTCATTAAATGGTTTCCTTGCTACTCGGTTTTTAAACATTCCAACTGCCTAAGGAGTCCTCATTTCTCTTAATGTGGTAGGTTGCAACGCTGGATATACTGGCCCCCTTGAGTTGCTGAATAAAGCTGTGAGTATTATGCTTCACCATTTCCAAAGTATGCAAACCCCTTTTTTGTTTTGTTTGTGTGGGTTCACATCGCTTAGCTGCACTTAAAAAAAAAAAAAAAAAAAAAAACTGAAATCGTGAAGTCATGAAAACATAACCTCTAAGTTACTATACATCAATTTAGACTTATTAAAAGAAAGATGGGGTTTTGGTTTACCATAGTGAGAAAATCTGTGAAAAAGTGTTGGCTTTTGGGGAGGGGGCTTTGTATTTTTTGCTTTGTATTATAGGCCAAATACAATCCAGAATACCCTAAGTGTCATTTTAGCACCCCAAATTCTCAAATTACTAAACTATTCAGTTTCTCTTCTTTGGGTGATTATTTTCACTCATAAGAGCAAGATCGTCTACCCTGGAAAGATTACATACTTTTTGTAACGCTACCTCAAACTAATGATGCACTGTATGGTGACTAAACATAACATAATAAAAAAAAAATTTTTTAAAGAATTATGTCACAATGGGACGCCTGGGTGGCTCAGTTGGTTAAACAGCCTCCTGGGATCGAGCTCCTTGCTCGGCAGGGAGCCTGCTTCTCCCTCTGCCTCTGCCTGCCATTCTGTCTGCCTGTGCTCGCTCTCTTTCCCTCTCTCTGACAAATAAATAAAATCTTTAAAAAAAAAATTATGTCACAAAATATCATCTTATGTCTCTCTTTCAAGAATTATGATTCTCAACATTTATTCAACAAATGTTTCTTGAGCACCTATGAGGTGCCAGTAGAGATATGAGGACAAGCAGAGCAGCAACTTGCTCTCCAGAAACTTAGTCAGCTGGTAAACAGACATGCACAAGGAAGAATTACAGTACAAAGCAAACGGAATGTACAAGAGATCCTGGGGATATGGAGGAAGGAAGATCTAAACAAATGTGAGGTTTGATAGCATTATGGCAGTAGATAGTTAAGAAGAGGCAATTATTCTCAAAAGAGACTTTCTAAACTCTGGGTTTGAATTTTGACTCTGATATTTAACAGAATCGTAACATGAGTAAGTTACTTATTCTCAACCTCTAAGGCTGAAGTCCCTTAATTAAAAAGGCATTGATAATGGTGTCTTTCTCATGCAGTTATTGTTAGGACAAAATGACAAAATCCAAGATATAAAGTGTCTGGAATATAGCAAATTCTCAATAAATGTATGTTATTACAAACCTGAAAAGATAATTAGTTCACCAGGCAACAGAAGTGACGGTTATCAAATGGTGTTTTCTTAGAATACATGGAATGGAATCTTTCCCCAAAGTCTTTTTTCCATAATCTATCTGTGGAAATTAAGGCAATAATACATTTTAATGGAATTAAATATTTCCAAAGGCTCTCTTCCATGTCTGTTCACAATAGCTTGAGTAGATGCTAAAGGCATGTTGCTGTTGGGATGGGGTTATTTCACCAAGTTATTGAAAACAACTTATGGAATATTATGAACAAATCTACATAAGAAGAATTAAAACAACGATTTGGGGAACAAAACTAAAACTAAATGTCTCAAGGCGACCTGGTTCTATATTGTGTGCCAACACAGTAGAAATATCTATTGAAAGGAAAATGTATCCTTTTTTGAAGAGAGTGCAGCAACATGATTTCAAAACTCTCATGAAAGCTTATGTTTTTTGACCCAGTAATTTCTCTTTGCAACCTATTTTAAGCAAGTAACTTGAAATGCAGAAAATGATTTAGGTGAAAAGATGTTCATCACAGCATCATTTATAATGGAAATGTGTTATTGGAATAACAAAGTCAATTGTGGTCTAAGAGATTTTTAATTACATAGGAAAACGCTCACACTAAAATGCAAAATGAAGCAAGCACAGTAGTATGTCAACTACCTGAAAATCCATAAAAAAAAGACTGGAAGGAAATAAATCAAAATAGTGACAATGATTTCCCCTGCCTGGTGGAAAGGAAGGCCATCTTTCCTTATTATTTGTTCTTTCTTGTACTTTCAATATTGCTATAAAGAACATACACTGCTCTTAGAATTAGGCAAATAAATAATTAAATGGCCAAAAAAAGGGGGGGGGGAATGCAGTGTAGTTGTATGAAATTCTTCAGTAGAGGATTTTTCAAGGAAAGAATGTTAGGTGAGGTTTCTTTTTGGCCATCCACCTCTATCCATCAAACTGTCAGTTGTGGCCTTATACATCCTTTCTTTGCTCTGAGTCATGTAAAGTCATTTGCTTTCCTGACAATACATCCACTGTGTGGTGCCATCTTTTTTACATTTACTCATATCCACGGCTGCCCTGGGAGGCTCTGAAAAATCTGTCCCCTGGGCATAGAATGCCTTTTCCAGCAGAGACTTGAGATAGGAACCAATCATTGGCCAGAGTCTTTACTGGGAAAATGGTGCTCCTTTTCTTTGTAGCTGTGAATAAACTCTTACTCAATTTGATGGCCAAAAATTATTCTTGTATTTCCTTTTTCTTTCTGTCATAGTTAATAGGTCTTTTCCTTGCCAATGTTTGACTCTTATGCATAAATGCACAGATGCTAAAACTCAGCCTTCAGCCTTCAGGAAACTCCATATATCAGCTTTCTGTTTCAATCCTATATGTAGTTCAGGTAAATGTGTTGTCAAACTGTGTGGGGCCTGAAGAATGATCGCTGGATTGTTCGGCTTTCCCTTGTTTTCTTTTCTTTTTATGCTAATAAACCTGCACTGTCAGCTATTACAGTCACAAAGTAAAGTGAGATGGCAAAAGTAATTAAAAACATAAAACTAAAGTATAACTGGATTTGCAAAGTAGAGAACACAGTTCATAACTTCAAGGTACTTACAGTCTATAGTTGGACTGTCTAATATGGTAGCCATAGGCAACACGTGGCTATTGAGCATTTGAAGTACAGCCACTCTAAATTGAGATGTGCTGTAAGTGTAAAATACATACCCAATTTCAAAGACCAAAAAAAAGGAAAAAAAGAAAGGAAAAGAATAAGAAATATCTCAATAATTTTGCTTATTAATAATACATTAAAATGCCATATTTTAGATAGATTAAATAAAATAAACTATTAAGATTAATTTCACATTTTTCTTTTTTAAATGTGGCCTTAGAAAATTTTAAATTACATAATGTTAATTACATTCGTAACTCATATTGTATTTCTACATAAATTTTCATTCACATGAAAATTAAATGACCAGACAAGATAAATAGCAGTATTCAAAATCAAAACTGAAAAAAATGTTAAAAGGCATATACATAGACTAATTTACAAATTAGCAATAGGACTATAAATACTGTTAGTTCAGAAGGAAAAGAGATGGCCACACACAAGGTAAAGACAGGCCTTGGAAAATGTGTCCAGAAATTCACCATGGTCCTTCAACTTAAAGGTCCAATCGGCTCTAGTGATTGTTTGATCTTAGTTCCTCCAGTTACATTTTAGCCTAATTCCTAACTTTTTAAACAGTAATTCAATGTCTTGGACTTCTATTCTACACTATGATGCTGTCTGTGTGACTCACTTCTAAATTGAAGTGCATATATAAAAAAAATTGAATCACTTCAATGATTTTAAATCACTCTTCAATGTGCAAAGCAATTTAAAATTACTGGAGTGCTTCCAATTTTTATTAGTCCTTGAATTTGGAAGTGATCTAGGCTTTTCTGGGCATGTGCAATGCACTGTGACTTAAAATTATTGAGCTCTCATGCCCCCCCCACCCCTATTTTTAAGAAGCTGATTCCACTTTGCAATGGAAACCATCAGGAATGTATGGCATGGAAATGGTATGGATAACAAAAAACACAGGGGGAAAATAGCTTCCATTTAATAATGAGAACTATACTTTGTAATTAGATAGTGTCTTGCCCAAGGATCTCTAAGTGCTTCATAAACATTAGCTCATTCATCATGAAGACATCTTACAGGGGGGCATATTTCCAGCGTGGGAGGACAGAGGTAGGGATGGGTAAAGCCATTTAGATTGGCTTCAAACACTGAATTGGGTCATTTGAATTATGTGAGAGCTATGCCTACAACATTTATTTTTGGTGCTTTTTTTTTTTCTTTTTGCAGGCAGAAGGAGGTAATGTTACACTGTCTGATCCATTTGCAAATGTCATTAAAAAATTAACTTGGCAACTGCAGAATCTACTAAATAAATTGCTTATCCCAAATAAACTCCAGGAGCAAACATAAAGTGATTGGTTTTCTAATTTAATTATTTGAGTTAAACTTTGGAGGAAAATACATAAACCTTTCCACCATTTTCTTTCAAGTTAATTTTTTCCTCTTTAGCACATACTCAATCCACGGAATCTAAAACATTTACCTGTAGGATGATTAATCTGAGAATTTTCCAATCACAGACTTGCCCTCTGCTCTTGTAATATGAGGCATTTTCATCAATATAGGGGTCTAGTAAAACCTTCACTGTAGAAGTGACTGAGTTCAGGACCAAGAATAAGAAATTCTGTTTTTAAACTTAGATTAAGAAATAATCATCTGTTTGTTCTTTATTGCTATGCAACAGATTACTGAGACTTACTATACTATGAGCCCCTTGCTCAGCAGTGAAATAATAATAGAGAATCTAACGAAATGGAAGTTGCCATCAATCAGGCTTATTTGGGAGGGAAAATTTCAAGTGAGCTGAGTATATGATAACACACTTGAAATCTAAGTAATAGTCCCTATAAAACATTAGGCACTATGATGAAAAGGTTCGCTCACTTACCAAGATCTAGCTCACAGAAATATGTCTGACACAGTAATAATAAGACTTACCCAGTAGCACTGATTGAGTCCTTGACAAAGGCCATTTGTTCCCTATCTGTTATAGACAAACAACCATGACAACAAATACTGAGAGTGAGAAAAGACATGCTTAAGGCTTTACTCCTAGAAAAGGCTAAAAGAAATAAAAAATACGTCAAAAGAACTGACCTCCATAGAAATGACAGAATAATTGCCCACAACTTCTTCTCTTGGATGACTGGGAAAACATATAAAAATCACATTTATGAGTATAAAATGTAAGTTTCAACTTAGGCAAAGAATCTCTGTTCATCCTTCTAAATTTACAGAAGCAAGGTCTTATAGAAATCCAGGGCCATACCTCTCTCACCCAATTCAATAATATCTTAGCAAAGGTGATCTTCAAGCAAAACCTAACATGAAATATGAGTGTGTTGTTGTTGGAGTTTTTTTTTAATCCCATTTTGAACAGTATGACCTATAGGCGGAAATAGAATTTACAGTAATGCCGAGGATTAAAAGGAATGAGCCTCTTGTTTAGAAAATTAGCTAATCAATATGCCAAGCTTATTTTTAAAAATGCTTTAATTTTTTAAAATACAGCATGTCCGCTCCAGCTTCCTGTATTTGACTCTGATAATAAAACTTTCAGTATGACTAATGCAGTTTAGCTAAACAAATTAGAGAACTGCATGGTTTATGCTGAGGAGAAAGTTTCCATTAGCCATTGTGATGCTCTCTGCCAGGTCAGCGAGTAATGACTGTGTACCAGGCCAAGCAAGTGAGGCTTACAGTCCCTGATGGAGAGACAGGAAGCAGTGGGTAAGGAGTAGAGGGAGGGCCATGCTTCTCCAAAGGGAAACTATGAAGTGCTTTGGGAAGAGCGAAGAGACAACAGTGATAAGAACTCCCTCTATTTTGTTGCTTGCAAAGCACCTTTCATTCTTGTTAGTGGGACATAAATTGAGTGTCAAATGACACCAGCAGAAACAACTGAGGGAGACTGACTTCTCCACTCTCCCTCTTGATCTCTGTAGGCCCCAGCCTACATGTTATGGGGTATGTTGTGAATTGAACTGTGTACACTTTCCCCCACCAAAATGATGCTGAACTCCTAAACCCTCGTGTCTATTAATATGAACTTAAAGTTGACTCTTGAACAACACAGGGGTTAGGGAAACCAACACCTTATGATACAGTAAAAAATTCCCATATAATTTTGACACTCCCCCCCCAAACTTAACTACTACTAAACTGGAAGCCTCACCAATAACATAAACAATTGACAGATATTTTGTATCTGGACTATTGTATCTAGATATTTGTATTAGTATTGTATATTATATCTAAATATTTTGTATTATAGACTATATGCTTACAGCAAAGTAAGCTAGAGAAAAGAAAATATTATTAAGAAAGTTATAAAGAAGAGAAAGTAAATTTATAGTGCTGCACTGTATTTATTGGAAAAACTCTTGTGTATAAGCAAACCCACACAGTTCAAACCTGTGTTGTACCAGGGTCAACTGTATTTGGAAGTAAAGTTATTGCAGATGTAATTAGTTAAGATAAGGTCGTACTGGAATAGGGTGGGCCCTTAATCTAATATGTTTGGTGTCCTTATAAGGAGAGGGAAGATGATGTAAACACAGACACAGGGAAGATCATGTGAAAGCAGAGGCAGAGATTGGAATGATGTATCTACAAGATAAGAAAGGCCAAGAATTGCTGGTCACCACAAAAATCTACAAAGAGATAAGGAAGGAGTCTACCTAAAGGCTTTGTTGCTTTGGAGGAACAGATGAACATGGATTTACTAACACCTTGATTTTGGACTTCTAGCCTCCAGCACTGTGAGCAAAGTTATCTCTTCTGTATCAAGCCACAGAGTGTGTAGTAGTTTGTTATAGCAGCCCTAAAAGGTTATGAGGAGTTACAGAATTTTCTGGAAGTTACCTGGTGTCAGAGAGGCTGAGTATGAGTAGTTGTGACTGAGCTAGAGAAGACACCTGAGTTTTAGTTATGAATTTTCCAACAACTAGCTCTCTAACACCAGCTGATCAGTTCCCTTCCCCAGCTTCTGTAAAATGTCATTTCTATTGTCCTTTTAAGTCCTCTTGTTTAAGAGGATTCTAATGAGTTAAAACTGTAATAGAACACGTTTGGGGAGGGGCAAGGCTGGGAGTAGGGGAAATCAGGTCAAGGACTTCTTATCTTCATGTCAAGTGGGCAGATTAGAAGTATGATGGGAGAGGAAGTTAGATGTGGCTGTTTGCTGCTTATTTCATCTCTATCTCTTGAGATCTATGGATGAGGTCCACTCTTCCACATCAGCCCCTGTCACTAAGCACATGGTCTGCATTCAAGAAATGCTCATTGATAAACAACTCAGAACAGCCTTGCACTCATCCTCTCAATGTCTCTGAAAGGTTTTCCACAGAAGAGGCAGAAAATCTCAACTAAAGGATGTAAAGAAATTTTTCTGAGGTCCACCAGAAAAATAGTGACTATAGAGATAAAAAAACATAATCATAAGGAAGAACTGCAGAAACCTGGGCATATCACACACAAAAAAAGATTTTTATCACCTTTTATTCATAGGCCTAAATATAGTTCCATGAAGAGAATTTTGTCAGACACAATGTTCTGGTATGAAACCGTATCATTCATAGCAAGTCACATTTTGATTATAATTTTGATTAGAAAAATCTAGGGTCCCTCAGTAGGTCTAAGTCTTCTCAAAATTAATCTAACCTTTACAAGCTCAATTATAGTACAGTAATTATATATTCATTTTGTAAACTTTTCCAATTTCCCATAATTGAGGGTATGCTAGTCCCCAGTGTCATTTTGTCAAGATTCCCTGTCCTCCTCCAATATGAAGCCAGAAAAAGAAGATATCTGTCCCCTTCCCACTCTCACACATTTAGAGACCCACAGTGTCTCCCAGTTTCTCTGGATGAAAAGAAAACTGCCAAGACCTTGTGTTCCTTTGCTGAGTCAGGATGAGTCTAAGCTTATCATTGGCACACTACATTTTAGCAAGGGAAGACTAAGCTTAAAGGTATACTTTCTGGTTAAGAGTTTTGGATGTTATTTTAAAGTTTGTGATTGTGGCTATCCTGATAGCTTCATGGAGCTGTAGATAGGCTGAGATAAAACTTGGCCAAGAAAAAGAAGAGTTAGCAAGTTCCAGAAAGTGTGCCAGTCTGCTCACAAGTCCACCTTATCTCCTAGTTGACAAATGGAGCTTTTGAGTACATAAAATAACTAAAAGAATTATTAAAAATTGTTAAAGAAGACAATTTAGGTGATACAAATAAATTTTGTTTAATATTTCATGAAGCATCATCTCCAGAAAACTGCAAAAGGGGACAGAAGGCAGAAAGGTTTTATAGGATAAAGAGTAAGGAACAGAAACAGAAAATGGTCTGAATGACTGGTGCTACACAGTCAACCTTGTTTGGTGTGAGAAGGAACAAGGAAGGAAGTATTAGAGTCCAGAGTTGGTATGGCATTTGGGATTGGCTGACTAGATACACTGTGTTTCTAATCAAGCAGAGTATCTGCAAAGACGCAAAACAAAACTAAGTGTTGTTTTGCCAACACACCACCCTGGGCAGAAGTGGCCCCAGTCAGGACCTAGAAATTTTTTTTGAGAGTATAAATGAAATGTGTTTGCATTATCTCATAATCTTCATAATGTAGACTGTAAAGAAGGGGTTGCTAATATATTTGGTATGTAAAGTTTAAACATAACTTATAAACTAAACAAATGTTTTAAAATAGGCTTGCACTTAAAAATAGCGTAACTAACAAGCAATCCGTAAAAGAACAGAGACCTAAAGAACCTGTAGTAGGACTACCTGGTAGCTAAGTCAGTTAAGCAGCCAACTCTTGTTTTTCTTTCTTTCTCTCTCTTTCTTTCTTTCTTTCTTTCTCTTTTTAAATATTTTATTTATTTATTTGTTTGAGATAGAGAGAGAGAGAGAGAGAGTGGAAAAGTTAACCTGAGTGGGGGTGAAGGCTAGAGGAAGAAGCAGACTCCCTGTTATACAGGGAGCTGATGCAGGGTTCGATCTCAGGACTCTGGGATCATGAGCTGAAGGCAGACTTTTAACCAGCTGAGCCACCCACGCGCTCCCAGCAGCCAACTCTTGATTTTGGCTCAGGTCATGATCTCTGGGTCTTGGAATCAAGCCCTGTGTAGGCCTTCCCACTCTACAAGGACTCTGCTTGAGGGTTCTCTCTCCCACTCCTTCTGCTCCTCCCCTTGCTCATGCACACATGCATACCTTCTCTCTCTCTCTCAAGTAAATAAAACTTAAAGAAAAACTGTAGTAAAAATTTATGAAGCAGAATCGGTCTACTTGCTTTAATCAGCCTATAGTAAAATTATATCCTTCTTTCTAACCAGAGTCAAGTAATACAAGGACTTGGCCATTGTCCAAAGAGTTATTGATGTATAGACACCCAATCTAGAATACTCTAGGAACTCAGATTCATCAAATAATATTCACATTTCTCTTGCATGTGATTCTTGAAGTGAATCATGAGTTCTCTCAGAGAGAACACATTTCACATTTCCACCTAGAGAAATTAGGAAAACATACATTGGAGAGACATTATTCATCACAGAGGTTTCTTTTCAAAAGCAAATCTTTAAGTAACCATAAGTTAACTATGGTTATTCTCTGAAGAATTTCAAAGGTTCCTTCCTGCATCCCTGCAATAGCAAAGAAATGTAAAAATTTGTTTAAAACTTGTATCAGTCCAGTGTTTTTCTGACGTTAAAATAAATTTCAGTGATTCTTCTGTTGTATAATTACTACAAGCAAATGCTCTAGTACTTTTATATACTATAAGTAAGAATGTATTATAATTAATTATACCCAAAATTGAGCTTCAAGTCTATAAATGCCAATTTTATACTTAAAATCAAATAATGTATTATTTTTATGGATCATGTGGCATGGCTTTGCTGTCTCTGAGGATTTTTTTTTTTTAAGATTTTATTTATTTATTTGACAGAGAGAAATCACAAGTAGATGGAGAGGCAGGCAGAGAGAGAGAGAGAGAGAGAGAGGGAAGCAGGCTCCCTGCCGAGCAGAGAGCCCGATGCGGGACTCGATCCCAGGACCCTGAGATCATGACCTGAGCTGAAGGCAGCGGCTTAACCCACTGAGCCACCCAGGCGCCCCGTCTCTGAGGATTTTATGGAACCAAAATGATCTCTTTCTCTCTCTCTCTCAAGTTTGTGTAGTATGATATTAACTAGCTTAACTAATAAAACAGAATGTTGTGAGATTTTCCTTGAGGTTCACTGAAAGAGTTCCTTGGATAGAGGATCTGGACTCTGTGCCAGGACTCTAAGCTCACATCTTTCACAAATGACTTATAAAAACACCAACATAACATAAAACTGTGGATGTTGGCAGCACTTGTCAGAGTTATCTTAATTAAGATATAGAATACCAAGAAGGGTTAATATTATTGGAAAGTAAAAGCTCTCATGCCAATAGTAAGACCACTCTGCGTATACTGGTAGGTCAGCACTGTAATTAAGAAAATTGCCTCTAGGATGTGTGTTCGGTAACGCTATTATCTTTTCTTTTTTCTTTTAACAAGAGTAAACTACTTGGAGATGTCTCCATTTATTCTTCTTGCTCCCAATAACCCCTGATCCCACCAAGACCATGCTAGGTTAGCATTTAAGTCACTAAATGAGTTTCTTTACTATCAGTTAACCCTGAAGTCTTTTACATATTTTTCTTGACCTTTAACCCACAGACTATTATTTTTATAGCTATTATTAACTGAGTAACTACACGCATACTAAGATGGTTGGTGAAAGAGCTGAGGAGTTGAAAGAAATGGACACCAACTCTCATCTTTCTCTAGATTAAATCAAAACCATCTCAAGCTATTGCTCACAGTTTCCTATGGCAGTGTCAGAAGATATTAACTGAGATTTTAGTGGGATACCCCATTCAGGAAAAGGAAAAGAATCCAACTACAAAACAAGGAGACCACATAAATGAAACATCTAAAACTCTATAAATTTAATAAATTATCACTATTCAAGTATGAAGTTAGATGAATCAATATGTGGTTAGAATAAAAATACTCCATCCTGCTCCACTGAAGAGAAGACTTGCTGGTAACAACGAGAATTTCAATGTCAAGAGACATAAGCTAAAATGATATAGTTAGCTACAAAGTTTTGCTACACATCTTTTAAGTGCAGGCTCTCATATGAAAGGCCACATCAGTCTTCTCTGATCGTTTATACGGAACACCATGGTCTGTGGTTGCTCTATAATTGTGAAGTCATTACCAGCTTTGGACCCACAAAGTTTAATTGTCTCTCTCTGGCAGGAAATGACTATAACTGAATTCAGTGACTTAATTTACACTATAGGAAAGGCATCTAGTAAACATGGCAATGATAGCACCTCTGAACCCTGTAAGCTTCTAATATGATTAAAAAGGTGACCAGTATGTTAAATTTTGATAAGGTAAAAGTACATTCCAACTGCAAAGCCTACAGTGGTAAAAATAAAATTGATGGGGAAGGATGTATGGTATTGATAAGAAACTGTAGTTAAAATTGGCACACTAACTTTCATTCAGAAATGTTGTTATGCCATAAAACAAATTAAAAATAATTATCTTTGGGGCTGGCCACAGGAGGAAGAAAACAAAATACCATATACCATACTTTGAGAATGAGATCTCCTGAATAGAACCAACAGCTCCTAAATGTATTTCTTTTTTTAACATTTTTAAGACTCTATGTAATGTGTAATGTAATGTGCTCTAATTCCTCAATGCATAATGTAATGTGCCCTAATTCCTCCCATAATTCAAATACAGACATGAAATGAAAATATATTTATGTATGGTTGTAGAATCACTGTTAAGTTCTTTTAAAACTTAAAGATAATAATTCATCCAGAGTAGTCTGGTTATATTCCCTAAAACCTTAGAAAATGAACAAAATTGGCTCTCATGATAGCATCTAGTTATCTAATTATGCTATGTTTCTAAAATATTTTTCTTGGAAAATATTTAAAAATATGAAATATTTAACTTAACTTGAAGTTTATATCTATTTACAGCAAGAAAACCACTTACTTGTGGAGCATAAGGAATAACACAGAGGACATTGGGAGATGAAGAAGAGAAGTGAGTTGGGGGAAATTGGAGGGGGAGACAAACCACGACAGACTGTGGACTCTCAGAAACAAACGGAGGGTTTTGGAGGGAATGGACATGGGGTGTTGGGTGAGCCTGGTGGTGCGTATTAAGGAGGGCACATATTGCATGGAGCACTGGGTATGGTGCATAAACAATGAATTCTGGAACACTGAAAAGAAACAAAATAAAATGATAAATAAATAAATAAATAGACAACCACTAAGTATGAGTATCCCAGGAATGCTCTCTTTCTGATTTTCAGTCTTCATCAACAATTATTCAAAGGAAGAAAGACATTACCATAGAATAACCACCCTTTTTCTGTTCATGACAATAGCTTTTCATATTTGGCAAATCTCTCAACCAGCAAAACTAATGGACATCTCCATGTTCTAATTCTGGATAGCTGCTGTGGTATATACATATATATTTTAAATCTCAAAGAGCTTTCTAGTGAAAAAAGAGAGTGTTTTCTTGACTCCTTTTCATTGTTATGTAGAAATATGGGTAAATAAGGAAAGGTAGCTTATCTTTCAGAGACTGCTAATTGAGTTAAGTTTAAGCAAAATACAAAAATTCAACTTTGTTGATTACAGAACTCTGAACAATCAGCTGTAACTCTTGTTTGGCTCGGCTGGCCTCACTCAGAGGCAACTTCAACCTATTCACTGATTATCTTCTCCACATTCACTCAAACCGGTAACTATTATTGAGTACCCACATACACTATCTCTATATATGTAAGAGATTATATTCATTCATATATATATGAGATTTTATATATGATATATATTCATATATGTGAGATGTGTGTATATCATATATATCACACACATATATACACACGTATGTACATATATTTACATTTGATATATACATATATATGAATAGGCACTTCAGGAGACCATCTGTTGTCTACTAAGAAAAGGTAAACCAACAGTGAAAATACTGGAATAAACTTTTCAACACATGAACTAAAGGGTATTACGCTAAGCAAAATAAGTCAATTAGAGAAAGACAATGATCATATGATCTCACTGACAGGACAAATTTGAGAAACAAAACAGAGGTTCATAGGGGAAGGGAGGGAGAAATGAAACAAGATGGGACTGGGGGAGGAGGCAAACCACAAGAGACTTAATCCCAGGAAACAAACTGAGGACCGCTGGAGGGGAGGGAGTGGGAAGGATGGGGTGGCTGGTGATGGACATTGGGGAGGACATGCACTATGGTGAGTGCTGTGAATTGTTTAAGACGATGAATCACAGACCTGTACTCCTGAAACAAATAATACATTATATATTAATTTTTAAAAAAAGCTTCTCAGCATATGACTGTTTTAGAATTTGTACCATAAGACCAGGGTGGAAAATGAAGACAAACAAACAAACAAAAAAATAGTCTTTTCTTTTAAGAAAGCAAATATCCACAACAAAGAAATTCTCTTTTAAAATCTTTTGTAGCTTTTGCCAAAATACTTGAAAAATAGGATTTATGAGAAATATTTATAAGAACTAAGGCTATTTTGCTGAAAAGCAGCATCATGATGATGATGATATCTTTTTAAAATTCTAACCAAAAAAAATTTTTAAATTCTACAAAGGGGAAAAATTTAAATACAATTTGTACTAGTTTTCCAGGGCTGCCATAATAAACTACCACAGTCTGGGTGGCTTAAATAACAGATGTTTATTTTTTCATAGTTCTGGAGACTGGAAGTCCAAGATCAAGGTATTGGTAAGGTTGGTTTCTCCTAAGCCCTCTCTTCTTCACTTCTACGTGGCTATCTTCTTGTATTACTACATGATCTCTTCTCTGTATCTGTGCCCTAATCTCTTTTTATAAGGCCATCAGTCATGTTGGATTAGGGTCCACCCTAGTGACCTCATTTAATCTTATTACCCTAATACTTTAACATCAATCTTTAAAGATTTTGTCTCCATATACAGTCACATTCTGTGATATGAACAGTCAGGACTTCAACATGTGAATTTGGATGGGAGATGCAATTCAGCCTATAGGTAGTTTGAACTGTAGCATAAGTTTGGGGATTACAAATGTTAGAAACATACCTCTATCTATGAAACAAGAAAAACTTCATATAGAGTGATTCAACTTTAAACCAAACAATTTTAAAACATTCTTTCAATAACTGATTACATGATTTTATAACATAACCTATGTCTATATTGGTTCAAAACAATGTTTATCCAATAAAAGAACTGGGTACCTTTTTACTCATTCTTTACCATATGTTTCTGGGCACAATGACAACCTAAGATTTCTACTAAAATTCTCATCCTTCAGGCACCTGGGTGGCTCAGTAGGTTAAAGCCTCTGCCTTCGGCTCGGGTCATGTTCCCAGGGTCCTGGGATCGAGCCCTGCATTGGGCTCTCTGCTCTGCGGAGGGCCTGCTTCCTCCTCTCTCGCTCTCTCTCTCTGCCTGCCTCTCTGCCTATTTGTGATCTCTGTCTGACAAATGAATAAATAAAATCTTAAAAAAAATATTCTCATCCTCATCATCAGCTTCCTTCTCCTCCTTAAGCTAACATTTATTAAGCACTTCTTTATGGCACACTTTGAGCTAGTACACATTATAAGTACTATCTCATTTTATCCCTATAATAATCTTGTCAATTAGATACAATGACTATTCCCTATGATATGTGAGAAAACTGAGATTTAGAGAGTTAAATTATTGCATGACCACATAACATGCTGGAAGCCTGATTAATGATCCTTCCTGTCTGAGTCTCAAACCTCTATGCAGAACTACTTCTTGAGACTGATATGGTAGTATTTAAAGGAAAACAGATTAGCTGTCAGAACTAAGGATACTGATACACAAATACTAGAAACTTCTAAGAAATTCTGTAAGATTTAGATTACACTGAAGTAAATTCAGTTCTGATCCATATGTGGGGAAGCATATGGCACAGGAGAAGGCAAGAAGGGATTCTGGCAGAATCTTCCCTGCATTTCCTGGAATAAAGAGACCCAGAAGCAAAGGATAGATCCAGCAGCATGTGAGGAGCTTGCCATCCCGTTTATGCCCAACCCAACTCACTTTAATCACTGAAGGCCAAATGATGAGCAAGAAAACAAAAGGAAAGCAGGGAAGGCAGCTTTTTGACAAGAGGAAGAGCAAGAAATGACAAGGAAGAAGACCAAACTTGTACAAATACTACAATCATCATGAATGATTTAAAGTCCCCAAAGATTCTAGCCTGGCATCAAGAAAAAAAATATAATTGTAAACTCTTTGAAGTAAGAAACAAAAAAGTACCAACCTAAATGACCCAAATAGGAGACTAGTTAAAAAAAAAAAACTTATAATATATTCAATCAAATGCCAAGCATGCTTAAAATATTATGCTCTACAAGATTAGTTATAAGTATTAAAATTCTTCAAGATAAAATTTTTCAGGTGAAATATTGGTTACAAAATGTATTTTGAAGTTGTAGGATTCTAACTTTGTAAATAAAATGTTAATATATCTACTAGCACAGGAAAAAAAAAAAGCTGAAAAATATGTGCCAAAGAGTAGTACTGTTTGTTCTTATGGTATTAGGAATAATCTTTGTTCTTAATTTTTTGCTTTATGTTTTAAAATTTTTCTATAAAAACATATAATTTATAATAAAAATAACATTACCTAAAAAAGGGAGAGAAGAAAATTGAAAGCAATTCACAACAAAAAAAGGCCTCTTAAAAATTAGATGAGGCTACTTGCCAAGGACAAGAGAAGTACACTGCAATACTAGAATTATGGCAGGCTGTTCAAGGAAAAGAGAATAAAGCAGGGAGAATGCCCAGTCTTCTGAGGCTTCAGAAAAAGCACAGGTGGTTAATTCAGGGTGTTGTGTATATTTTCTATCTTAATAAATAAACAGTGAGTCCTGCTAATATGGTACTTGAAAGTGTCAGGATTTCCTCAAATCAAGTTGAGAATGGGTTGAAAAGGGTCACTAATCTAAATCAAAAACTCTCAACTCTTGGCAGGACAAAATCATCTGGGGAACTATTTAAAAATACTGATTCCTTCAGTCTATTCCAAACCAATTAAATCAGACTCTCGGGGACGGGAACCGAAAAATGTACTTTTGTAAAAGTTTTGCAGGTGAATATAATATGCAACCAAGATGGAAGACAATTAATCTAATTCTAAACAATGATCTAGTTTAATGGAGAGAGCACAAGTATTTTTATCCCTGATGCATTCTTGATCAAGAGTTTTTTTACTAAGAATTGTTGAATACATATATACATGTTTTAATAAAACATTTTTGTCTTCCCTTATTATGAATAGCAAACTCCCATTCAATGCCATCATCAACCACTTACAGTCACATAAGGATAAAGAACACAGTGCCATTTGGAGGAGATCATGAGAAGGGAAAAAAAAAAAGAAATAGACCTCAGAGGAAGGAGTGTCTTCTTGCCCTCAAACAGATTTGCACTCTCCTCTGTTCTCCCAAGCACCTCTCAATGTCTCTATTTAATTGTATCTTCTGTATGTATCGTTCCCACTCAGTCCTGGACTCCTTCAAGCAAAAAATGTGACTTTTTATCATAAAAAACCAGAACATAGTAGAAATTTAATAAATGTTTGTTGACTGGATAGAGAGGAGGGGCCAGGCATTATAATTTTATCTATAATATCCCTTTCAGTTCTATGGCTTTAGAATTCTATGGTAAATATTCTCAGTTTTCCAAACTTCCCATTTCCTTCTACAATTTGATAACATTATTTGATAACAACTAACTTCCCTAGTCATTCTGAAAAGCTATAAACAACTGTGGAATATGTTACAATATTGTCCTCAAATAAGCATAAGAATTTTAAATGTTATAACACCATTTATCAGTATACATGGTAAACCATATTGCTTTTTATTTACCTCAAAATTCCTTTGACTTCATGAGTACCAAGTTATTTGTGCATGTCAAACTATACTGGGAGTAAAAATAACTGTGGTAAACAAATGAACATGTTCGGATAGATGACCCATAGATTATATGGTCTGAACTACTTCAATTAAAGAAAACAATTCTGGAGGCAAATGGCTTAGGTACAGACAAATTCAGTGTGTCTGGGCTGACCATGACCATTCTTTCTTGAGATCATCCATCCTCAAGGATGTCAGCTGAAGTTCAAATATGCCAGTACCCTGTGGGTTAAGCTAATTCCATGAAACTTTAAAAAGCTTAAGATATGACACAATCCATGTGGCAGGTGGACAATGGATCACCTTACAACAAAGGTCAAAGACCAGAAATTTCAGGGGTGAGGAAGGATGCTGTCCTAGAAAACAACTTCAGTGTTTAATTATATACACTATGCAATACTGATTTAAGCTATTGGGCATTAGAAAGAATAGCCACTGTGATTTTTTTTTTTTTAGTCATAACAGTTGTAATTAATCATTGAAATGAAGAAAATGTGAAATTAATTTTCCAAGACACTGTAGGGCCTGCCTAGTTAAATGGTATTTTAGCACTAGATTTAAAATATTTGTCATAAGAATGTTTTGTGCTTGTCCTATCACAAATAAGGAAAGGAGATTACAATTTTTGAAAATCTGTTGTGAGAATAAACATATATGTAAGTATATTTCACATATTCTGCCTTTCTTCCTTTGCTTAGTTCCTTTTCTCTAGGAATCTGGATGTAACCAAGTTTAATGAAGTTAAGATCTTAAAACTTGAAATCAAACAACAATATTCAATGATCTTTGTTTTGGCTTCTTCCCCACCAAGCAACTCAAATTATATTGCTAATGCCATTGTTGATATTGAATAACAGTAAAAGCTTTATTATAGTTTGCATATCAATCGAGAAGAATAAAGACCTAATGCAGTCATATTTCAGGGCATGTTACTATGTGCATCAATCAATGCATCTTTCTTTAATAACAGTAGGTTCCAATGATTCCTCATTAAAATCATTAATTTTTATTTGATGAGTCACTATTATTTGTTGAAAGATAATGAGGGCTATTCACACCACAGAACTGTCATATGTGTTATTCTGTATTCAGGAAACTACTTGCTATATATTATAATATACCATACCACATCACAAATGTGCCCAAAAAATCACTACAAAGATTTTTTTTAATGTCCCCCATATATACAGTTGTATATGAGTATTTGGATGAAACTTCACTAGTGGGAATTATGGTGAAAAATCAAGTAATAAACATATTAATATATTTCCTTGAGACAGTATGTCAAGTAAATTGATACAGAATGAACAAAAAGGGACGTACTTCTGGATCTCGTAAAATAGTTCAAGTCAACATCCTCTTTAAATCTGAATATTACTTTTTTACCTTCTCAGCACTAAAATTCAGAAAAATTCTGTTATAACAAAAACCATGAATTTCTTTAAAAGATGATTTTAATATCTGAAGTTACTTACTTTTGACTCTTGGTGGAGGAAATAAACCAAATATGTTGACTTATCAATACCAGTCAATACCTCAAGAAACTTGTGACCTTCCTTAGACCAAGAGTCTAAGAGCCCAAACCTATATAAAGAAGATTTAGTAATATTCTCATTTAGCCACAGCATATTTCACTTGCTTTCAACTACTAATCTGCAAACAAAGTCAAAGATGCATGTTTTTTGGTTGTCATGAAGTTTAAATTGGGTTCTCCCAATCAATTGGGAGTTTATTATTTACTATTGTTAAATTTTCAACAATACAAAAAAGTTGAAATGCCACTCACATAGGAGTATTTTTATAAGCTGTGAAATGGGCCATCTATTCTTTTTATGTAAGTAATATCACTGAAAGAGAAAAATGTCTGTTCATAGACATTTAATTATGCCTGGCAATTGGGCATAGAGTTGAGCAAAATGATAAAAGACTATTTAAATTAAGGGAAGATGAGGAACAATTTATTAGCAATATATAGCTTAATTATGGATGAATCCATATTAGGGTAAAATGATCCAAATGCAATTTAAAATAGTATTCAGTAGAAACCAACTATCACCCACTAACACTGAGAAAAAGGAAACATTTTTGGATCTCATTAAATTATAGTTAAGTGTGGGTAGAACACTGCCATATAGCTGATATGGATATAGCTGAAAATTACTGTTTTGATGAAGTGTTTGTTCCAAAGTATGGGAGGTATGTCACTAGTAGTATTGGCTTCTGCACCAAATAATTAAAAAGTTAGTTTATTTGAAGAAAATGATGCAAACAATTATACAAATGTAACACAAACTATGGCAGAAATTATAAAGGTGGTTGTCAAATGTCTAAAGTAAGAGAAATATTATTATAATGGTTGTTAGACAGCCAAAGAGAAGATACTAAACTTAGTGAAGTCCTGCAAAGTACTATAAATATCACCCTTCTCTACTTACTGAAAGCTAATTTCTAGGATTCTCTCACCTAAAATTTGAACATGTTCCTACAGATTTTGTTCATAAATGAAAACTCTAAAAATGACCAAGAGTCCTATTTCCTTGAGAACCTTCAATCTATTGAATGAACTATTTTTATTTATGAAAAGGAGTGGGGCAAAGTATTTTAATTCCTTCCCCTAACTCAATGCAAGTCTGTAATTTGAAAATCTTCTTCTATAATATAATAAATTACCATCACAAACAAATAGTGTGATTTCTAAGTCATAAAAACAGCAGGTGGATAAATATAGGTTGTGATTGCTTAGAATATAAAGTTAGTACTGTATCATCGAAAGTCTTAAATTATTGGCACTTGACTCCCCTGCAGACTATAGAAGTAAATTTCCTCATCTATCATCATGCCACAATAGTCTTTATAGCAAATGTAGAGTCTACAATAGGTGACTGGAGTCATCATATTCTGCAATATGAACCATTTGAAGACAGATTTTCTCAGTGAATGAGTTGAACAAAAGATTAAATTCAACCACAGGTGTTTTGAATGTTTATTTTATCCCAGCGTTTTTATACAGTTTAAATAATTCACATTTCCTCCTCACCAACTCCCTCCTTTTTGCTTTCATAATCTTCCAGGGTGGGAAAGAAGGGGAAGAGGGTAGCTAACAGGAGCAAAGAAAATATCCGATCCCATTTGGTAGAACAACACCGTGCTAAATACACACACACACACACACACACACACACACTCTCACATGAGGAAAAAAAAAAAAAGAAACTTTCCTAAATACTTTTATATGCTTTATAATTCAATTTTTGCAGTGTTCTGTTATTTGATTTTACTAAACTCTGTTTATAAAATAATTAATAGATTTCTATGTGAGATTTCAAGCCATTTCAGAGAATTTTGTTTTATACATTTGATTATAGGTCTTCAGTCTTTATAAATATCACAATGGTTGTACTAGAGTAACTGAGGCCCATTACTTTACCTCAAGTATCTTATAGTTAGAGACAAAGACTGTGACCACACTTTTTTCTTCCTGTATATATTTTGCTATAGCCTACTAAGCCATAGGATCAAAGTAAAGGTCAAATTTTCCTAACTTATATATGGGAGCTTCTATTTTTATTGCTTTTAACCATTTTTGGTGCTTTATACCGCATTAAAAATTTAATTTTTAATCTAATTCCTCAGCCAGGATCATAGCCATATTAACCTCTAGCACCATGATGTGGATACTAATGGACCATGGCTAATAGACCAAAGTTTAAGTAGTCCTACAATTATTTTACTCAACATAGAGTCTCTGTAACAGAAAGGAATATGAGGCTAACAGAAAGATTTGGATATTTAAGAAAAGTTTGGAACTAAGAGGTCAAAAGCATTGTATATTCACTGTAATTTTACTTCCAATAGTGACCAGAGATCTAGAATTCTACTGTGGTTACAAGAGCATTCATCATAGTCATTTAAGCCAGATATCATTTTTAGCTGAACAAAAGAGAGTCCCAATCAAAATATGGTAGACAGCTAGTGAATTTTTTAAATTAATATAATTCAATGAGAGTCATGTGTAAATTGTCTATACCCACATAGGACATGAAACCTATGAGAATCACTAGAGCATACCCCCACTTGGAGTTCCTTGATCAGGAACTCCTACTATTCTAATTCAAGTTAACGAATAGTGGAAGAGAGTTTTTAAGTTAATATTACATAAAACAAACCTCCTTCAATTCCAAGTCCATCCAATTTGTTTTTTAAAGTGGCAGTTTAGTAAGAAAAAAAATGGAATTCATTTTGCTCTTAGGTCCAGTCCAGCCAACACTCCTTAGTTTGTTCAATGTTCAGATAAAACTAGGAGGGAAAAGTCAGTTTATTTTATTGTCCATGAACACCCAATTATCCAAAATATCAGATAGGAACTTCCTCTATATTCCATAACAAACCTACCAAATACCTTGCAAAGTGCATCCATCACTTAGGATCTGGATCCAATTTCATCTTCTTCTCTTGAGAATCTTACAACATTTACTATTGATCCTTTAAGTTACCTGCATTTTCAAACTCTTCTATTACATTCTTTCCACCAACAGTCAAGCAAGTTCAAAAGTTCCATTCAGTCTTTAAAAAAAGAATCTTCTCTTGGAACCCCTCCCTCTCTCTCTGCAACTCCCTCTGACTTTGCTGGCGATGCACTGCCTTTTTAACACTGAAATGTTGGTGTTCCTCAAGGTAGACTCTCTACTTTCTTCTCTTAATACTTCATGTTCTTTCTGTAAGTGATCTTCATACCCATGGCTTCTTTATTCGTTGATATACTGACATATGTTAAGTACAAAAATATCTGATATTGGTATTGTATTGGTAACCTCAGAAGCAGATCCCTGAATGAGAATCTGAATGTGAGTAGTTTATGTTGAAAATGACCACAGGAAAAACCAGTAGAGGCGTGGGAAGTGAGAAAGGGAAGGAATCTAATGGAGAACGTATCATCAGCCAGTTTTCACTGTGAGCTAGATCCGAGATCCCACCTAAAGGGTTCTGGGACAAGGAGCTCCAGCACTATCATATCCCCAGGCACCCTTCAAAGAATGTTGCTATAACAAGTCTTTTTTCCTGTCTGAATATAATATGGTCACATTGATATATGCAGTAACTGAATATGCTGTGTTTCTGTCTCTCCTTCTATGGAGATATAATGTATATGTAATTGATTCAAATTGCTTCAAAAGACTGTATTACTCTATCTCCAGGGAACAGGAGAGACCAATCTTTATTGGACTTCAATAATAGATTATGATTGTTTTAAGTAATATGCACCACATGGATTATCAGACAGATCTACACCCTTTGAAACTATAATGGGAACATACTGCTTCCTTCCTTTTAACAGGCTCCTTATCTGCTCTGCTTATTTAAGAACATATTCCTGGGTTTTGGTCCATCTTCTTGTCTCCTGCTTTAAGGCAGCAAATCTTCCATTCTGCCAATTTCTTTTCTTCCAAATCATCTTCCCATCTTACCTCCCTCTGCTAAGTCCCCTGGCCAGTGACAACTGAGTGCACACATATTCCCCACTTGTGTAACCAGTGCTGTGAGATCATGATAAACAATAGTAAAATTAACTAAATGGTATGTGGGGGTGGAATATGGTATATGTAGGAAATAACAATGCTGTGGCTACAGGCACAAAGCGGAAAGTAGGAGAAGCCTGAAAGAACTAACAAAGGGGTAAAATCACTTTTGCCTCCTGAAAGATCATAGCCACTCATTAATCCAGGAGGCAGTGTGGTTTTTTGCTTATGTGAGTAGACTGTATTATCAACATGCTTATGGGAGAACCCCAGCACTTCCAATTTGCTAGATTTGTTTCCATTCTTAAAAAGTAGAAATAGGGGCCTCTTGGGTGACTCAGTGGGTTAAGCCTCTGCCTTCGGCTCAGGTCCTGATCCCAGGGTCCTGGGATGGAGCCCCGCATCGGGCTCTCTGCTCAGCATGGAGCCTGCTTCCTCCTCTCTCTCTCTCTGCCTGCCTCTCTGTGTACTTGTGATCTCTGTCTGTCAAGTAAATAAATAAATAAATTTTAAAAGAAAAAGTAGAAATAATAGTAGTACATACTTCATAGTGTTGCTATATAGATCAAATGATATATTCCTTGTAAAGCATCAACCACAGTGCCTGATATATAGGGAGTACCTGATAAATACAGGCTCTCGTGAATAAATAAATCCAGTCAGCATCTGCCAGCCATGATTTTCTCCCAGGCACATGTCCTGTATGTGACTAACACTGAAGCATCTGCTCAATTTCTTTTCTGCGGCAAAAAAATAAAATAAAAAATAAAAAGGAGCAAAGAGAGGGGCTCCATTTGACATGTCTAAATATTCCTTTTCTTTCCATGGCCCTATTTAAACCTCACCAGACATGTCCAATTCCAAAAGGTATTGGTAACATACACCTCCCATTTCCCCAGTAGGAACCAGTATGGTGACTGCTTTTGTGGAATTCTCCTTCCAAGAAGGAATGTAGAATTGCTTTTTCATTTTAACCAAATAAATTGCTCTTTAAATTTTTATTAAATACCAGTATGTGTGCATTGATGTATTTGGTCCACCGGCAACTCCTCACACATATTGCCCTTTAGTCCTAATGTTACTATCATATAGGCCTGGAGAACAAGAGTCCTAAAATTAGGGACTGTCTGGTTCATTTGAAGTCCAGGGACAACATGGGCTCTATACTTCACATCATGCTCACCTGTGAGCTGCAGATCTAGATGAGATGTCTGCTCCTGGGTTCCTAGGGTTCTTTCCCTTACACTCACTACTTGGTTGTATCAGAGAACACACTGCTTCCCTGCAAAGAGTTGAACCCCTGATAGAGATGTCATAACATGGGGTGAACCTCAAATAGAAACAGAATTTTGATACTTAAAATAAAAGCAAGACTTTCCTCCTCACACATTGATTTATTTAGATGAGTAACTTTCTTATTGAGTGATTACTGGATCCCTTAATTGTATACCCAAGGCTTTGAGGTCTTACTTCTAAAATTAAATATCAGCTATGAAAACAGAAATCTTCAGTTAGCAATTTAAAACATGAAATAACAATACTTGATTTTACTTTAAACTGTTCTTTTCATTAAGGGACAAGTATAATATTTATAAGTATAGGGATAAATGCACGTATCGATGCATACACACATGTATGTATGTGCATTGCTTAACCACAGGTAGACATTCATCAGGTAATACATCACCTCTGAAACTTCAGCACTTCCTGAGTGTAAATGCAAGAGTGGGGCACTGCAGGTACTCCCCGTTGTGAGTTATGGTTTATATAATAATTTGCTCAGCTGAGTAGCAGTCTAATGATTTGCAATCCACAATGCTTTCTCCTGATTCAGCTGATGTCTCAGCTTCTTCATGGGATTCATTAAGTAATTTTTTGATATTTATGTTCCACTCCTGTACTTTATTTTCTAGCACTGTGGTTAACATGGAGGAAATCCCTGACAGCTAAGTTTAATCACCACGCAGAAGAGACTCAGTTCTTTGCATATTTGTTTATGTTTTGTTACTTGCAAGTTGCCTGGAACTGAAGAGTACATTCTGAGCCAATCCGTCATGTTCTTGTGGTGGTGGTGGTGGTGGTTGCAAGGCGGGCAGTGTGAAAGTGTGTCAGTCACAAAGCAGTGGCAGCAAGGGGCAAGGAGGTGAGGCTGGGATCAGATTCGAATTGCTGTTCACAGGAAAAGTAAAGAATTGAAAGAAATTAATCTCAGTAGATTTTGAAACTCGCTGCTCAGGACAGACAAAGGCATCAATAGTGACCAGTAAACAGCTGGTGAGAAGAATGAATGTAGAAATTACACATCCTCCCTAGTCTGACACTCATTATGGAAGGAGCAGCCAAAGAAATCGCTTTTATGAGGAAATCATGTTTCCAAGTTATTCGAAAGTAGATCAGATTCATCCCTCAAATGAATGTTCTTTAGTTTCTTATAACTCTTCAACTCCAAACATGCTATTTACTGCCTTTGCAATGCCTTTACCCCCATTCTTTCATGCACCTGGGGATGGTGGGAAAACCACTGCACTGAACACAGTCTTCAGAAATGTGAGCTATGGTTATGTCTGAGCATATGCTAAACATTGTGTTGCCAGAATTCAGAGAAAACTTACATCAACTGCAAAAATGTTCACTTCTGTTATTTAGGAAGCTACTCTCATTACTAGATAGTTTCCTTTTTTTTAATTTTTTTTGCTGGATAATGAGTTTGGCTTGATTTTGGTGTGGAGGTATTGGGAAATAGAATATTTCAGAAATATTTTTGCCATGTCTGAAGTCAGGCTATTTGTTAATAATAAGGTTTAGCTTTAAATAATGTCACAATATTTATTAGAACCATGACTTACATTTTATTAAAGAAACATAATCGACATTTTATTGAAGAAACTGATTCTTTTAACATCAGATTAATTGTTGAACTACCTATTTAAAAAACCGTAATTAGGGACCCTGGGTGGCTCAGTGGGTTCAGCCTCTGCCTTCAGCTCAGGTCATGATCTCAGGGTCCTGGGATCGAGTCCCACATCAGGCTCTCTGCTCAGCAGGGAGCCTGCTTCCTCCCCTCTCTCTCTGCCTACCTCTCTGCCTACTTGTAATATCTCTCTCTCTCTCTCTATCAAATAAATAAATAAATAAAATCTTTAAAAAACAAACAAACCATAATTAGTCTGATTGGCTTGTAAAAACAACATACAAGGATCATGTATAATATTTCTATCTTCCTTAGGAGCAGCAACCAGAAGTGATTTTTTTGTGTGGCTGTTGGTTGCTTTAGCTTGGGAAAAAACAACAACAACAGCAAATCCTTCTAAAAAGTCATGCCAACTTCTGCATGTAGCACTAAAATTAGAAAATATGACAGTTTTAGGTCCTCACATGGTATTAGGTCATCCGTTGATACTGTTATGGCAATTAGGTATGAATGAAACAGACCTGTCTGGCCACAGATCTAGAAGGTTTTGGACAGCGAACAGTGTTGTATTTCTCCTGGATAATTTGATTATCTTAACTATCCAGGATTAAAACCAAGGTGAAGTAGTTAAGTGAACCCATTCTGTTAGAAATCTTCAGAAGATAACTGACAAACTTTCCTTTAAAAATACTACCTGGAGCTCATTTGTCATTAAAAAAGGGGTTCTGGGGCAGCTCAGTTTTCCCTTCTGACCTTGTAAAAAAAAAAATGTGCAAAGCTTCCTGAACCTCTGCCTCATCTCTCACTCATTTCCAAATTATATCTTTGCTCTTGGTCTGAGCTTTGGAATTTTCTCCCAAGCATCTCCCTGGGTTGCTTTGTCTCACAGCAGGTGCACATGCTAATAGCCACTACTGTTGCTGATCCTATCATTTTTCACCTTATTGCTTTGATTTATTACTGTTTTGAGTTTGAATTTGGAATCCATTGTATATTCTGTTGCATACTAATGAGACTTTCTGCCTCAAAGGTGTGTGGCAGCCCCCCTTTTTTCCAACTTCATATGTTATTTGTATAAAGCTGATTTACATTAACCAAGTTTTTATGCAATGACCTCTCTCTCCCCCTCCCTCTCTTCCCTTTTGATTTTAACTTTCTACTGTTACAACTACAGAAAAAAGTGAATTTATGAAAGTGTGCTCTCAGAATTTCCCCCTTATCATTATATTTTCTATGAGCTACCACACTGTTCATTTTCATAATATTTTAGTTAGCATGTACAGTGTTTTAGCCTCCAGGCTAAGTATCTGGAATACATAGGTGAAAATAAAATACAACTTATGCCATTGGGGAGCCAACAGTTCAGCAGAGATGTGATCAAGAAAACAGACACTTATTCTACAAGGAAATAAATTATATAATGCTGTAGTTGAGGTGCAGCGCATAGAGGAAACCACATTCTTTGAGTAAGTCAGGGAAGGCTGCACAGAAGAGCTCGTAATTGATCTGACTTTGAAAGAATACAAACTGACTAAATGCACTCAAGACTGAGGTTGACAATGAAGACTTTGTTAAGGAAGTACAGAGTCAAAGACAAAGAGAAATGGGAAAATGGGGAACATTTTGGGAATTGTAAATAGTTGGTATAGGTAATATATGAGTGGGTAATTCTGTTCCTTAATTTTAAATTAAGCAGGGGTGTCTAAGGACCGATCATGAAGAATTTTGTATTTAATCCTACAAAGATTAGATTTTTATTAATAAGCTGAATACCAAAAAAGACTCACTTGGAGAGAAAGTTAAAAAAAAAAATGTATTCCCAGAATGTACTTTCTCAAAAACCCTAGTTCAGTTGCCTGAACTAGGCACTGGGATTCTCCATTTTTTAAAAATCACCCTATGTGATTTTTGGACCACACCACAAAGAGAAGTCTTTGAAGAAACCTGAGCAACAAGGTAGTTACATAATCAGAAAGGCATGTCAAATACTTTGGTAATATTGTAGAGAATGCCAAAACAACTGTTTGGTCAAGTCATTCAAACTACTGATCAGCACAGTAAAAATATTTCCCAAACTCAATGGCCAGTTCAGTCTGAAAAATGACCCAATGGTCTGACTTGGAACAATTTAAAAGTATCTCTCTGAGCTTATCATTCTACAGAATAGTATTATTGTTTGTCTTTGGACTTCTTTCAGTAACACAACTCTATCTTTAGGTTTTGGTAGTTTATGCTCCAGAAATGATCCTTGGGTGACCTTCCAGTTTTATAGCCTCTATATTTCTGTTAACCCAGATCAAGCATTCAGCATTGGAAATGATTTGAGCTTCTACTGATAATTATGTAAGTGAATTTGCAAAATATACTCAATTTCATACAAGCTACTAAACTGGACTTATATCTGATTTTTAAAAAAATACTCTCTGATCTTATCTCGATTTTATTAAGCTGTAGATGTCAGATATAAAGTGTTTTTAGGGGGCACCTGGGTGGCTCAGTTGGTTAAGCCTCTGCCTTATGCCAGGTCATGATCTCAGGCTCCTGGGATTGAGTCCCTTCCACCCATTCAGGCTACCTCTTCAGCAGAAAGCCTGCTTCTCCCTCTCTCCTGCCTGTTCATGTTCTCTATCGTTATCTCTCTTTTTCTCTCAAATAAATAAATAATAAATAAGTAAATAAATAAATGTTTTTAGTACCTCACCACATATCCCAAACACTCAAATCTTCTTATGTTATCAAATGTTCTTCCATGCATAAAAATATGATTTCTTTACCAAGAGGATTCATCTCAGCATATATAGACCCTAAATGATATAATTTATTTTGACCTATGGTAGCATCCTCAAAGTTTGGAATAAGGACACCAGCTCTGGAGTCCCTAAGACATGATCAGATGGTCTGCATTATCCTTCTTCTTCTAATTACATATCTCCGCAAGGCTGAATTTTCTCCCTATATTTCAACCAAGACAAAATATCCAGTAGATTGAATACAGAAGCCAATATAAGAACTCATGTGTATCTATTAAGCCAAATATTAAAGGGATTTTAAAAAATGTAAAGCCATGCCATTTTTTATTATCTTCTCTTTGCATTTTTGTCATGATTATTTTCATCAAATACATTATATGATTGTATACTGTATTTATTATTATTTTAAATAAAATAATGTATATTTTTAAATTTTCTTAGTTTTAATGTCTAATATGGTAAATACTGACACCTTTACCCCACATAAATCAAAGTTCTTTGGGGTCTTCAATAATTTTAAGAGTGAAAGGGTCTCATGATCAAAAAGTGTGAGAGGTGCTTGGGTCACTTAGTGGGTTAAGCACCTGACTCTTGGTTTTGGCTCAGGTCATCATCTCAGGGTGGCAGGATTGAGCCCTGGGTCAGGCTCCATGCTCCACATGGAATCTGCTTGTCCCTCTCCCTCTGCTCCTCCTCTGCTCACATGCGTTCTCTCTCTCAAGTAAATGAATAAATATTTTCTTTTAAAAATGTGTAAGAAACACTGGTCTAAATAAAAAGGGAAAGATTCATTGAAAATCCAGTATGTCTCATAGCATTCAGTTCATTTGAGAAATTCAATTTTGATTTGTTCTCTCTTAAATCAAATCCCCTAGTCTTTATCTCTTAAGACTATATCTAGTGTAAAAACAAAATCAATTTTTTCCAACAGTAGCAGTAACCAGTAAAAACGTAAGTTGATAAACAATGCCTAACCCTTAAAAACACTGATTCCTCTTTCCTTGCAGGAAATTCATATGCATGTGTGTGTGTGTGTGTGTGCATATGTGAGCATGGGTCTGCCAGAGAGAGAGATGTGAGTCTGAAAAGATGGGACAGAAAAATTAGATTTCTGAGGTTTTCTACCAAATGGATATTTTATTGCTGTACGTGGCCATGCCAGACCAACTGCCCCCTTAAGGTCACTTCCTGCTCCATGTTCTTAAGAAATCTTTTCCAATATTGCTACATAAGTTGCCTTCTAGATTTTCTTCTAAAAGAATTCTTATTTTTCTTCTAAAAGAATTCTTTGTTTACAGTGATTTTCAGAACACATATACACATATGTATATGTGTATATATAGTATATATATTTAAATATATATGTATAATGTATATATATTACACATATATACACATCACATGTATATATGTATATATATCTTTTCTATCCAACTTCTATTTTCTGATCCAATTTCTAATTTCTTAGTATTCCATTTCATCATTGTCAACTTTCACTGAATTTTTTTCCATTTAAATGTACAGATTTCATTAATTAATTTTATGTATTTCAATAATGTATTAGCACATTAATACATTATTGTTTACTTCCTTCTGAAGAGCATTAATGAAGATATTTAATAAGAACAGAGAAAAAACAGGCTCTCAAATTTTGCACTAAAAAATCTCTCTTCCCCATGATGAATTGTCAGGTACCGTTGCCCTGTTCCATTTGTTATCGCATTGTGATACATGCTACAGTGCCACCCAAACAATTTTAATTCATTTTGCAAGTTAAGATTTTGTTAGGCTCTGCATAAAATGGTTCACTAAAGTCAAGATAGATCACCTCCATCTTTATAGGAAAATCTGTTTCTTTGCCAACTTTTCACTCTTCTTTTCAGAACCCTACCTTCCTCTCCACACCACCTTTTGCCACTACCTAAGATCTCCCTTTGATGAGAATGAACCACTTAGTCCAGTTATTATCTCTAAGTTATTCATTATCTTTAAGTTATTTGGATGTGGGTTCCTTTTTAAAGGAACCTTAAAGGAACTTCTAAAGGAAACGTAAACCTTGCAAACCTAAGCTTTCTGACCCCCAAACATTGCCTTTTCCTGCTAGAGACCATAGGCTTATTCCCCTACTCATTTTCTTTTCATATATGTATCCAGAACATCGGGGGCACTTTCACTCATTTTGCAATTAATCTATGGTACCCTTGGCTTGATTCTTGCCTTTTCAGTACCCTATCCACCATCCTTTTTGATTTATTCCATGGGCTGTGGGGCTTTCTTGATAGTACAGTATTCTGTGGCAGGAACTCCACATAGGTAGAGACAACTGATGTCAAGAATAATTTAAAATATAGTCCATAAGCCTCATTACTTAACTTGAGAGCTAAAATCCCCAAACTAGTTCCTAAAATCCCCAAACTAGGAAATGAGAGAATAAGACAGGGAAATAATTATGGAGAAAAAACTTACAGAGAAATAAAACTTATGCTCAGTTGATAGGACAGGAAAGCCACATCTCTTTGCCTAATCTCTGCCTGCAGGAGAGGGAGAGAGGTGATAACATGGCAAAATTAGGTCATGGTCAGGGTTTCAGCTCTAAAACAGATAACCTACTTATTTTGAGGACATGGCAATAGCATTTTTTAGGTAAATCTTAACATTGTATTTTACAATGAAAATATTCCTTAAGAAGGACAGACTACTAATTGACTAGAGCTTATTATAAATCAATACGTACCTCCCTGAAAGGACCTGTATAACAAGGCGGCAGGAAAAGCAAATGAGCAAATAAAGAGCTGAGAGGGTGAGGTGTGGGAAGAAGAAGGGTTGAAGTTGGTGTTTCAGGCACAGTCCTGCAGGGGTCAATGTTCTGAGCAATTTTGGGAAGAGAAGGCATCTAATTTTGGAAAGTAGAATAACTTGAAATAACTGAACTTGGATCAAGATGGTGAAGCAAACTGATCCCCAAATTTGGCAACAGAATATTATAGGGGATGAGGGTCAACCGTTCATTTACTTCTTCGCTCATTCTTTATATATCCATCTATCCACCCAACAGTATTCTTTAGCATCTTTTAGACTCCAGTTGCATGCAATTCTAGAAGCAGGAAAGAATACAAGCTTGATACAAAGTAATCAGACTTTGTGCTTTAGTAGTTCACAGTATGATTCCATTGTTTCCAGAAAGCTGAACAGAAAGACCAGAGTCCAGGATATGAAAGCAGTTTCAGAAATGTCGGAAGACTCCAAAAAGAATCAAACAATTACCCAAGGATCTAGAGAACTAAACACTCTGTTTGTCCTTCTGTATAGGCAATTGGAAGAAGAAAAGGGGCCAGAGGCATCAATGAGGGTACTGCCTTAAAGAAATCTTGCCTGCTTGCCTGGTTCAGGAAATTCAACCACTCTGTTCTGTGGAAGAAATCCAATTCTGCTTCAGGTCTTAGTTGAGCAAGAACAAAAGGGACAATGCCTTCTTTAACTCTCTTGTGTTATTATAGACACCCAGCTAGAAGAAGAGAAAAGAAAAGCAGTTGCAAATGCAAAAGCAGAATCAAGTTATGCTGATGCTGAATTGATCTTAGTATTACTGCAGTGTAATCAGAGGCCATAGTGGACTCTATGTGGTTTATCCAGGAATCATGCTTGACTTCCATTGCAGGACAAGGCATGAAAGAGTTAATGTCTCTAAGAGCAGCTCTTTGACCAATGGCAGATAGTTGGTGAAAGAATGGCCCCTGCTTCTTGGCACTTCAGTTGGAATAACAGAGAATGGTCTTATAATGTCTACCAGTTGTCTAGAGAGCCTGACCTTTAGTTGCTGTCAGGTAACTGACTAGATACCACAACTGCACTGGCTACCTCCCTTTCCCTGATTCAGTTACCCACTTCCTTATCTGGTTTCTTACCAGGTACCATCTTCCAAAGAAACCATTCATAATTGAATATTCATCTTAGGGTTTGCTTTTAGGGGAACCCAAACCACACAGAAACCATGTCTTGAACTTTTGCATCCATATATGTAAATAATGTTTTAAAAGACCAGCCTAAATATAACGTCTTTAGATTTTTCCTCAACTCAGCCACAGTTCAACAATCATTGAGTCTTTTCATTCCAACAGTATTGTACTTTGTTATGGCAAATATTAAATATTGTTTTAACTAACTGGGTAAACCAGTGGCCCAGTTTTAGTGTCCTGTACCTTACTCTCTTCATAGAACTAATTCAAACAACCATTCCTTAAGCAGTAGAAAGATCAATGACCTCCTCAAGATGACTTTGATGTCTGTGGGTTTAGAATTTTCTGGTCTCTACCTCCAGGTTTCAGTGAATGTTAAATTCTTGTCCCCTGCTCTGCAGTTTGTGGCTGTTACTTTATATCCAGCCTACTTTTAACCCATATCTGCAGCTTAGCCCTTTTGCCTGATTTCCACCAGAAAGGGAAAAAAAAAATATGACTGGTAGTCATGCATTTATTCAAAACAATATTTCTTGAGTGTAAGTGCTGCTCTATCATTCTAGGCCCTGGGGAAAATGAGTAAGACTGATATAGGGTCTCTGTTTGCTGTGGTAGACTTATTATAAACACTATGTCTTATTTCTATTGGAACAGTGATATGACTGATTTAAATGTCATTTCCCCATTTATTTATTAATTCACTTATTGAGCATTTGTAAATATGTGCTATGCATGGCATGTTTTCTGAAGCTATAGGGATGAATAGTCCCTGCCCTTAAATAACTATTGCTGCCCAACAAATATGAAGTATTCTGTCATCCTCAGAAAAGTCTGGGGTTGGGAAGGTCCTTCATTTCCCACCATCTGCAGTTTAGGGATTATAGGCCCAGCCCAAGCTGATGGGGAGCCAACAAGAGGGCTAAAATCCAGGCTACCAAGATATGGCTAAAGAGGCCCCATGGATTCAGGACCAGGAAAAGGGCTATAGAGATCACCTAGGTAGCAATGGTGTTACCTCAAGTGAAACTAGAGCATTAAGAAACAGGAACAAAGCCTAAGGAGGTGGGTAGGTCAGTGGCAATACAAAGCCACACAAAATAAAACTCATACAGTCCTCTGAGAGCAGTTACCAGAGCAGAATGTTGAGTGACCCAACAGTGGTAACCTGGTGACTCTAATTTTCCAGTCCTTGTTATGAGTATATTCAGCCCATCATTTTTGTTTTCAAAAGCTTGATTAAGACAACTGATTATGGTATCATCAGTGCCAATATAGCTGCTACAAGGAATTTATTGGCAATCCAGCTAATTGGGTAATTTGGAATATGCTTGAATAGGTCAAACCTGAGATACCCTGATTAGTGGTTTGTGGCTTTCCTATTCAAGTTGTAATCACTCTCCTTGCTCAGAAGAATGAATGCCCTTGTGTATAATAATGAGCCAGTTGATTTTCTCTTAATTGAGCTCATAGTGTAACTGGACCCTCTCATTCACTGGGAGTTGGCTCTCAGCTCCCCTTTCCTTTAGTTAGAAGACACCAGTATTTTAGTAGGTATTGTATTGTACTTTTATGCTTCATGAATCTTTTTGTCTTTATGATACTGTGTAAGTTCACAGAAGAAACTTGAGATGGCTACTGTAAGTATTAATCTTAAACTATGTTGGGGTAATACATTAGAAAGTCTATCCCATTTTTGTTAATGACCCTTCTCCTCTCTATTTCTTTCTCTTTTTTTAAAAAAAATTTTTGTTTATTTATTTGACAGAGAGGGAGCAAAGGAGAGGGAGCAGCACGCATTGGGAGAGAGAGAAGCAGACTCCCTACTGAGCAGGGAGCCTGACGTGGGACTCGATCCCAGGACCCTGGATCATAACCTGAGCTGAAGTCAGATGCTTAACCGAGTGAGCCACCCAGGTGTTCCCTCCCCTCTATTTCTGTCTGCACTTTACTTTGGGAGACTACACAGTCCCCATTGATTAAATCTCCCCTTCCTCTCTTACAGGGCTTTCATATCTACCATTTTCCCCTTCATATCTTCCTCATTTCATTTCTCTTTTCCACTAGTAACTTAAACTCAGTATGAAAGTAAATATTTAACTTATACACTTGTTGCCAATTTGGTAACCCACATGTTCAACCACTGTCTACATTTTTTAAGTGTTGTATTTCTTCTTATGCTATTAATCTATAGAGACTACAGAGAATGACATCATTAAAATAACAAACTTTCTGTGACTCTTGTTCTTTTAAAGTGGTTTAAAGATAATTTCCAGTAACTTACTAAATTAATGAAAGACAATCATGTGAGAATATTTGAGAATATATGGAAATTAATACACTAGTTTGGTTTAAATTTTGGTGAATCTAAGAATTATAGGTAGCTTGTTAAAAATACAGCCTTTCTAGGCTCTTGTTGCAGAAATATTAATTTAGTAGATCTGGGGTGATCCCAAGTCAGAAGGTTTTTGTTTTTTAAGAAGTTGCCAGCTAACTCTTTCATATGATAAAGTTTGAACATTGTTGCTCTATTTGGTAGAAATAAATACATTGTTTTGTTGCTTTGTTAAAATATCTGCAGATACAAAAAAGTATTTGCAGAAATAACCTGTACTGAACTTTTGGTTAGCATTTGCTGCATCATAGCTCCTAAATTTAATGACTTAAAACAATAAGCAAAATCTGTGAGTCACTTGGGTAATTCTTCTGATCTGAGTCGCCCACCTCAGCTGGGGCCAGATAACCGTGGGTGGCATTCCTCACATGTCTTGTGGTTGTCTTAAAGTCAGCTTCGACAACAGGGATGATTTGGGTACATGTCTCTTGTTATACAAAATGCAAGCCAAGACTTCTTCATATGACAGAGTTAGTGTTCAAAGAACAGCAAGAGTAGGCAAGCCCCATTGCACAAAGACTTCAAGTTTCCAGTTTGGCAATGTTTGCTATTGTCCTGTTGGCCAGAGGGAGTCAAACAGTTACATACAGAGTCAAGATGTGAGGGAACTACCCAAGTATGTTGATTCAAAGAGATGAGTTACTGCAGCTATTTTTGCAACAATATAATTTCCATGCTCAGCTGAAAATGAATTGACTTCTGAGTGTCTATTTGGTAGAGACAAAATTTATTTCTGAGATCAAAGACCTGGGTTAAACCAGCATTCCACTTAGTAACTAGAAGATGGGCATGTCTTTTATTTTCTCAGTTTCACTTTCTTCATCTATAAAATGTGACTACTACTATTAATATCTACTTTATAGAGCTCTTTAGAGAATAAATGGTACAAGAACGCTTTGTAAACTATGAGTGCTCCAAAATTCAAGGTATTTGTAGATGTATATGCTAAATATGAGTATTCCCCACACATCAACAAATTATTAAAGTATTTATCAAACCAGTGAGCTTCCTGATATTTCTGACTTGACTTCTCTAAGTCTAATCTATCCTCAATCTGCTAATAGAGTTATATTCCATAAATGCCAAATCTGTCATGTTATCCAACACTTTAATAAGTCTCTGATAGCTTTCCATTGCCTATATAATATTAACAGAATCAGCATAAAAAGGCAATCTGGGCCATTTCCTTCCCTACCCACCTCCTTGATTCCATTAAACTTTACATCATTCCCTTCACACATCAGATCTTTACTATTTCAAGCTATATCTATTCCATTTCCCTCAAAATAGAACGCTCTCATCCTGCTTCTTCACTTCTACTATCATTTAGCACCCAAATCAAATGTTCCTTCCTCATTCCACAAGCATTTAGTGGACCAGGAAGATTTCTTGACTCCTCCTATGTTAATTGTTCTTTCTTGATTCCCAAAAGACTGTTAAACTCACAAACACTAACAACAGAGTATTAAAACTTAGGTGTGTATGTCGTCTATCTCCCCAGTTAGACTGGCAGCTTCTTTAGTACCAGAAATAGTGTAGATTCTCAGTATACAGTCTCGAGTAAATGAATGAATGAATGAATGAATATTTGACTCTTTTGTCCCTTCCCTAGTTGGCCAGATTTCCTCTGATACTTAACTAATCATGCTCAATCCCTCGGATTTCCTTTTGTCAGTCCTGACTGTAGACTGAAATATCAATGTTCTTGACCAGCATCCATCCTCTGAAAGCCAATTACTTATGTCTTCACCTCAGGTTACCAACAAAATTTTGACCTACTGTCAAAATTACTTCCTACTTGAGAAAGTTAACTGCACATTTTTTACTACCCTTAGAGTTATAGTGATGCCATACAAATGTAGTGATGATCCAGGGAATTGGGGAGGAACTGGTATTTTCTGTGAGGGTGCCTATCATGAACTTTATGAAAAAAAAAATCTTTTTCTCTCAAATACAGCTGAAAACTGTGACTTACACAGATTAAATAACTTATTCAAGGCGCAAAGCTAAGTATGCAACATGGAATCTTAATCCAGTTTTGTCTAACCAAAACTGAAACAAAACAACCCTTCTGATCTTTAACTCTACCATAGTAGTTTCGCAACATACAGACTGATGCTACAGCTAATAAAAAGTTTACATTTGTCTAGTTTAACTATAAATCTAGGACCTTAATACCAAGAAAAAATATTTAAAATACAACATCTAGGCACAAAATCATATGTTGGTGGTATTATATTAATAGTTATTTTGGCTCCCAAGTTTCTAGTTTATCCAATGTTTTAGAATAAATATGATAGAGGAATAATAGGGTCACTTCAAACAAAACACTATACAACTTCAGTCTCTCTGCTTGAACTTCTAAGTTCAAGATTTTATCTCCCTTCTAGGCAAAAAAGAAAATTTGTTTTCATTTTTTACTAAAAATAATAATTATGGATAAAATGATACAGTTTAAAAGAATTGGCTCTTATTCCATCTCTGGAATTTCCCACCCTCGAAATCCTTTCTTTCTTGGCAAAATATGACATAATAATTTGAAAGAAAGAAAAAAGAAACTTAAGTGTTTGAGGCCAGAAGTTAATTGAATAAGACCTTAGATTCTGATGAGTTTGTGTTTTATGGTTGATTAACTTGTTTTAATACCAAAAAAAAAAAAAATGCTCAGGAAACCCAATTATCATGCCACTTAATCTGAGTTATTAGCTGATTTCTGCTAGTTTCTGGATGTCTTATTGACCAAGTTATATTTCCCACTATGATGTACAAAAGAAACTGAGCTTTGGTTTGAAAAGAAAAATTTAGGTTTAGCATATGAATAATTGTCCCAAATCAGAAAGATTAAATTCTTAGATTCTAGGTCCTAAGAGCTAAGTTTACAGTTTCAGTTACCAATTTCCTCCTAGCCCTAAAAATAAGTTAGATAGTATGAAAAAATTAAGGCCTTAATATTTTTCTATAATGGACCTATTTTCTACTAGTATGGCTACTACCATCTGGTTGTTTATTTCTTTTTTTTCCTTTTTCTTTTCTTTTTTTTTTTTTCTTTCTTTCTTTCTTTTTTTTTTGTTTTGTTTTGTTTTGTTTTGTTTAAAACACAAGAAATAGCACGGAGGACCATAAGGAAAGGGAGAGAAATCCAGAGGGAGAGAAATCAGAGAGGGAGATGAACAATGAGAAACTACTGACTCCAAGAAATAATCTGGGGGTTTCGGAAGGGAGGAGGGAAGGGGAAGGGGGTAACGGGGTGATGGGTATTGAGGAGGGCATGTGCTGTGATAAGGACGGGGTGTTATATTTAACTAATGAATCACTGAACACTGTATCAAGGACTAATTATGTACTATACAGTGGCTAACTAAACTTAATAAAATAATTAAAATTAAAATAAAAAAAAAAACACTGAAGCCAGCTGGCTGTTTATAAATAAGGAAGGTATAAGAGTTAATACCTGAAATTGTGATGTCTCTTTCTGGAGCCTGAAACAATTCATCAAAACAACTCATCATCAGCCTGAATATGCTACTAGTCCTGTCTCCACTGAAAGGAGGATCTACTCATAGGTCAGCTGGACATCTTTCTGTAGTTACTAAAGAAAAGCTAGAGGCCTCCTAAAGGACTATAGGAAATTCTTCCATGATCCTTTAAAATAAGGATTCTTAACTTACTGTGGGCTCCATAGATGAGTTTTTGGAAGTCTGAGAACCTCTCATCTCACAGGAATTTGCAAAATTGTACTATTAATTTTTCTGGTTAAAGTGTCCAGAAAATGTAGATACTCACAGAAATCTGTGATCCATAAAAGTTACATCAAGTTCATCAAACTACTAGGCATAGATATTTTCCTGGGACATCACGAGGACCAAAAGAGTAACAAGTAAAACGGAGGAAGAATTAACCATGGCTTTTTGCCAAGTATAAGTGGCAGCAACAAGGGACCACAGAATTGTAGGAAACTGAGTTGACACACCAGTCAAAATGAAAGCTACACTTAGACTCCTCAAATTTGCCATTCCCCAGATGAGTAATGCAGAACCCTATGTAGGATGGTTCTTCTCTTTGGAGTAACCTTATATTTAGGAGCAGATCTCAGGAACTACTGAGTTACTGAGTTCTGTATATTTAACTGATTCATGTTTTCTATTGATATTTAAGTGAACAGCTGCATTGTCTGGAAGGTGTAACGCCAGACATTAAAGATATCATGGTAAACTAAACAAGAATTAGAGGGGAAGAAGAAGGAAGCCTTGATTCAGTCCAATTTGTAAAGGTATTGGGATACAATGAAAACTCTTTGAGCTGCTTTTGTTAATCACAAGTTCTCCAAAAGCCATACAATTTTAGAGCTAACAGAAAACCTGATGATTACCTAGTCCAATCCTCTTATCTTACAATAAAGAAGGTAAGAGCCTTGACCAGTGTTACTCAGTTGAGATGGCAATGCTGGGTTTTCCTTCACCTAGCCCATTCATTTTTCTACTGTTTTAAATTGTGCTTCACAACCTGTCTGTATTCTCTTTTATTTATAGAATCAACCAATTTCCAATATCCTTACATGCCCCCAAATACCTAGATGCTAACATCCAATCCCTGGAACCCCTTCTTCTGAACATTAAGTCTCCCATTCCACATACCAAGAATGACAGTAATTCAGAATCAATTGTTAAGTATATAGGCTGATGAAAATGGGATCTGATCAATTCAAAAACCAGAATACTTTCAAAGTTTAAACTCAGCCTTTGCTCAGAAACATCCTTGGCTCTTTAAAATCATGGTCTCAACTGGTCCACTCCCTCATGATGTCATATATAGTTTGCTGTTGTCTGGGCAACTTGGTAAACAAACTGCTTCCTCCACTGTTTAATTCCCTTTCCTGAATAAGATCCTTAGGCAACCAGGCTTCATTAGTTCAGGTGCTAGCCTCAGGGAACTACTTGTTTTAATTAGAGGGATGAAATGGCATTTTAATTGTGCACAATGATTAATAAACATGCTGAGCTGCTGCATAATGATCTCCTGCGTGAAGAGCTTTCTCCCTATTCCTGGTATCTACCTCCATTAACTGATTGTTATCCAGGCTGAGAGCTATTGAGCTCTTCCTCCAATGAAATTGTACGTTGTCTGTCCTTCAATTTCTTCACTAATAATAATTATTAGAGCTAAGTCCCATTTTTTTTTTTGTAGCAACAGAGACAGGACCAGAATGGCGAGAGCTTACAGAGTGGTGTATGGTCTATGTAATTTATTTCACTGAACTTCCTTGTGAAGAAGATAATAATAGGACCAACCTGACAAGGCTTTACAAAAATTAAATGAGACAATTCATGCAAAGCGCTTAGCCAAGTGCTGGCCCAGAGTAAGCACTCTGAATATGTTAGCTGCCATTATCATTAGGAGGATTATTCTTACCATCATCATCATTAACTTTTTCATCTTCATCATCAATTTCATCATCACTATCATCAAGACCATAATCTTGGTCAAGATTAGATACTTAGATTAGATGTAGATTAGACTCTTAGAGATCATGATGTCCACTATATCACATCTAATTTAGGAATAATTTTCCAAAGGGTGGAGGTTGACTAGAGTTTTTTTTCCCCAATTTCTACTTTATGCTGTATGAGAGTAGTTTGGAATGACTTATGAACAAAGAAAGTCATGTATCTTGAAGGCTTAATCTCAGCTTTTCAGTAGCTGAACAAAATACTGTATGTATATCTGAACTTCAATAATAATATAAATCAGAAAACTGAATTATAAACTGACTTCTGTTATAAAATCTGGATATACTTGGGATTTGTAATAGTTTTATTGGCCACTGTTATAATTTGATGAGTCCATACAACATTATAGCACCTTCCCCAGTGCTGACACTGGTAAATTGCTTTCCTTTGTGTCTCTTGGAAATTGTTTCTCTAAGTCACATATCTCCAAGTCTTTTACTTTACTTGATTTGGAGGGAATAATTCTTGATGAAACCCAGGGCAGCTGCCACTATTCACCATTTGCAAATGGCTATTGTGATGCTGGATATTATGTAACTGACCCTGTTCCTTAGCTTGAATTATTGATGACAGTATTTTTAAAAAAGAGCAGGCTAGGTGATCTACTTATCCTTACATTTTGATATGTCACTGTAACTGCACACCAATATAATTCACTTATATGCTCAAGAAGAGAAGAGTAGGTATGACTGAGCGTGGTAGAAACCAAATGTGAAAATAACTTTCTACATTTAAAAATGTAGGACTTCTTGGAAATAAGTGTGCCCCACTAAAGATGTTTTCCTGTACACAGGGTCATTATAGTTCAGTGAAGCAGATATGATTGATTACATGGGCTAAATTTTACCTTGCTTCAAGGAACTCCTAATTCTTGTTGTAGTTTCTTTAAGGGCTTGCAATTGTCTGCAAGAGTCAAAAGAGAAAGGTGAATGAACTTCTTTGACCATGGTAGAGCAGAGAGAAAGGTTTTAGAATAGATGCTCAACCTGAAATATCTAGAACAGGACAAAAAAAAAAAAAAAAAAAACTGAGCATATTTTCTTATCTTCCCATTTCCCTAGCAAAGAAATCTTTAAAACCACTTAACTAAATTTCCACTGAAATATAACCACACAATAAGTAGAATAACCAACATATTAAAAATACGTTAAAAAAAAAAAGAAGAAGAAAAGAAAAAACATTAAAGATGCCTAGGTGGCTCCATCAGTTAAGCCTCTGACTTGAGCTCAGGTCATGATCTTGGGATCCTGGGATGGAGCCCAGCATTGGACTCTCCACTTTGCGGGGAGTCTGCTTGTCTCTCTGCCCCTCCCCCAACATGTGTTCCCACGCATGCCCTCTCTGTCTCTCTCTCTCTCCAATAAGTAAATAAAATCTTCAAAACAAAAACAAAAACAAAAAACTAACCATATGAAGTGTTACGGAAGTTGTGAAGGAACAGAAATCAGCATACACTGCTGCTGGTACATTGTATTTTACCAGTGTGAAATGATACCTTTTTGGAAAAACGTTCTGTATGTTCTTGAAAAATTAAACACACAACTAGCACACATCCAGCATCTTGTTCCTAAGCATTAACCTGAGAGATGAAAGTATATGTCCACACAAAGACAAGTTTATTTGCAATAGCTAAAATGTAGACACTAGAATGTCTCAACAGGAAAACAGATAAACAGATTATTGTGCAGCCATCCTACAATGGAATACTACTCAGCAAGAAAGAAGAATGGGCTATGGATATACACAGTAACAAAGACGAATCCCAAAACAATTATGTTCAGTGAAAGAAGCCAGGCCAAACTGTAATCTGCAGTGACAGAAAAGGTTTTAGAATAGATTGTGATTGCTGTAGATTAGTCAGGGGGAAAGACAGATTACAAAGAGGCATCAGGAAACTTCTGGGTGTGATGCATATACTCATTACCTTATTGTGATAATGATTTCAGGGTGGATACTTATGCCAAAACTTACCAAATTACAGACTAAATACATATGGTTTATTAAATGTCAACTATACCTCAATGAAGGTGTAATAAAGAAATAAATTAAATAAGTAAATGAAATCACTTAACTGAAGCTTTTTTAGCACAGTATCTATGCTAATGGGAACCACTGCTTGGGATGTATTTTTTTTCTGAAATAGTCACAACAGTGTATTAATCTCTGGCAAGTATTGTTTGCGTGTGTGCTTTTCTATTCAAGGCTTTCTATTCCTATGTAAAGAGATGGACTCAACGAAACAATGCTCTCATACGCATATAGACACAGTTAAATATACTGAGAACATTTGTCTCTAATAAACAACCATGGTAATATAAATATAGCTGAGTAAATATGCTTGTGGTAAACTCTTCACTATTTAGAGTTGTTGTGGATAATCAGCCAGTAACATCATGCAAAATTAAGGACTTATAATTTTCTCTCCAATTCTAGAGAAGCCTATAAGAAGAGATTTTTCTGGACAATGCAACTTCAATACCCTACCTTTTCCCCCCAGCACAATGCCTTAGCATAGCTGAGTCTGTCAATCCTAGGCTTATTTCGGAGAGTCAATGCTTTATTACCAATGTGTCCTTTCTTCACACAGTTTACCTTTGGCCTTCTCAAATTCATTTGACCATTATTCCAACTTTTCTGTAGCCTTTCCAATGCTGAGGTATTGGGGAGTAGTTCAAGAATATTCATTTAAGACATCCCTACATTTTTTAATATACTATTCTTCAAAATACCCTAACCCTTAAAAACTTGGTCCATAATGAAAGAGGTTTGGGGAAAAAAAAGATTGTTTCTGAGAAATTACTAACTTGGATAGATGCCCATTGAAACATAACGTAGACTGATATATATTCATGTAACTGTCAAATCAGATGCACATATATATATATAATATATTACTACTAAATTTATATTTTCCATAAATGCTCTTTAATAATCAAGAATGAAATAGATTATAATAATTTAGATGCATCTGTCTCTACTGATTAGTTTAATGGTATTCTTTTCTTTATTAGGAACTCAATACTTGTATTGAGTGCTTACATAATAAAACTACCAGAAAAATAGTTTAAAATTATCTCAGTGAGGGAGGAAGGAAGGAATGATAGGGGTAGAAGAAGGAAAGATTGTTTTATATTTGATTGCAAGAAAATATTCATAGAAAAGTTGAGATTTATGTTTATTCTTGAAAAGAGTAGAGAATTACAAAGAAGCAAAGAGAGGAAGAAGAATGAATAAAGAAATCAAAGTCAAAACACTCAAAGGGTATTGAATAAATGAGCAAGTACTCTATACAACTACACTGAAACATTCATATAGACCAGCAGAAGATAGGACTACAATTCAAAGGACCTTGACAGCCAGTCTAAGAATATGACAGAATTCTTTGATCGTAAGGACTTGAAGAGTATTCTCCAAACAGAGCATCAGGATGCTCTGGAATCTATCAGAAATGCAGCTTTTCTGCCCAACCACAGACCTACTAATTCAAATCCACATTTTAGCAAGATCCCCAGATCATGTGCATACACATTAAAGTTTGAGAAGCACTACTCTGGGAGAGGAGAACCACCTGTGTAGTGAAGAAAGCACTGGATTAGGGTTCCTATGGATCCCAGTGTTATTCCTGTACTAATGTCCTTGGATAAGTTACCTAAAATCTGTGAACATCATTTTCCTTAAATATAAAACAATGAGTTTTGAGCCTTTCTACTCCAAAATTCTATTCCCTCATTCAGTGGGGATCCAAAAAAAGGGAAATTAAGATGTGGGAAAGGAGATAATCAGTTATGTTTTAGGAAGACCAACCTAAAGAGAGAAAGAAAAGAAGAAAGAAAGAAACTATAATACCAGTTAAAAACACAACACATTTTACACAGAGTTATAAGAATACCAAAAAAAACTCTCCATATTTTAGGTGTACAATTATTTACCAGTAAAAACCCTCCATATTTTAGGTGTACAATTATTTACCAGGACAGAAACCCTCTTAGTATTATATTCTCCTGTCTGCCTTTTTTCTTGATACGCTTTTATTAATGCATTAAACTGTAAGACCCATGTTATACGAGCAGAGTAGGAATAGGAGAGAGGGAAGGAAGGAGGGAGAGGGAGAAGAAGAAGGAGGAGGAGGGAGAGGGAAGAGAGAGGGAGAGAGAGAAATCTTCAGAAACCCAATGGTGGTACAAAGAAATCCAAGCAATTCCATAGAAATATTAACAGTTGTAAAATGGGTTGGTTTTTAACCGGTACTCTCTTTGTACGGCTATCTCTCTGGTTAGAATATTGTAGCAAAAGTCATATGGCAGTGGAAAGAAAAGTCCTCATGCCTCACTTAAAACTGGCTGTAACATCAGCAATGCTAAAGACATGAAATTATTTTTAAAGGCATGAACAAGTTGACAAAATACCAGTATTTTTGCTCCCAAAGAAAACTTTTACTTTAATATACTATGCTGTTTACTGACAAACTTGGGGTCAGTGGGGGACTTATAACTGTCTTTCTTTACTTTTCAAAACATTTTTTTCCCTTTTGCAACATTTTCCTCCATTCCATAGTAGGTACCTTCAGCCATCTCTTCCAGATAAATATAGAGTGTCTATTTGAAGTGATTGAATTCCATGGATCCACTTCATGATCTTTTATTTATGTCCTCCCACATTTAAAATAAATAAGGTTAATACCGATAGAACAAGGTTGTATGGGTCTTGAAGGATCTATTTTTTTCATCACACCTCTTTTGTTCCATCTTGCTTAGCAAATCAGATGCTAGATATATTTTGATTAGTTTGTACTTTAATGGATCATGCATGGAGGGTCCACCTTTCACATTGGGGCCATTAATTTTTCTTGAGTCTGATGGAAAAAACAGGTAGAGCTTTTTTTGTGTGCTGATTGAAAAGTGATGGATTATTTTCATGTGGTAAGAAACACAATGTTTTCTTTAGCACAGCAGGATATAATGTTTGCAAGGTCTAACAGTGAAATATTATGCATATCTGCTGCTGGCCAGCTGCCAGAAATGGAACAGCAAAATCAGAGGAGATTTTGAATTTGAATCTTAAAACCAGTGCAGCCTACAAAGAAACTAATGAGCCATTCTAAGCAGAAAAAGCATTTGTACTAATAGATGATTCCTGCCATACACGCCAGCATTTAACAAAATGGTAAATAATTATTCATTTAAATGTTACCTTGAACTTTATTTCACAGGAAAAAAAATGATACTTATTCTGAGTAATTTCCAATAGGCACCACTGCAAGAATTTTTTTTTTAATCCCCAATTCAGAGGCCCATGACATTTCCTTCCTTGTGAAAGTAGAATCATTTTCCATATAGCTTTTCTCCTCATGTGGCTGAAAAACTGATTCACAATTTTATCTCTCCATTATTTAGTATTTAAAACTGGTATTTTCAAATCCGTACACAGCATCATGAAAAACCTTTGACGTGTTGAAGAAAAAAATAAATACATAAACACGACTTTTAAAGGCAGGGGAAGGGATGCTTTGAGTTGCCAAATGTCTTGAGCTCCTTTGTTTCTAAAGTCAAGGACTGACAATGGTGATCTTTCTTCACTTGGCATTTATTTAATTTTGGGTAAGCTACTGGTATATTAAGGGAAACACATTCTGTATGTTCATTTACAGATCAAGCTACTATCTTCTAAGAAATATTAAAAAGTTAGAGCAACCTTTCCTGGGCTTTTAAATTTTATTTAATTTTGTCTTATTTTAGGTCTAGAGAATTTCATTCCGTAGGACATTAAAAGAAATTTGGGTCTAGCAGAGCATTTGCACCACTTTAAACAGAGAAGCTCCACAATCATATGGAAAATGCACTTGTTATTACTGCCCCCTTATAATAGAGAAATCTAATGGGAGGAGACATTTGCTACATCTTGATGCCTTATGTATTTTATATTACTATATTTCAATCTCCATTTTTAAGGTGGAATTATGACTTTAAATTCAGGCTTTCACTTTTAAAACCATAATCATCTCCCAGTGCTGGAGGGGAGGGTGCACAGGGGCTCAGTCCCCTAGAAACATCGAGCTGAAAAGAAGAGGGGGGAAAGCCCCCCTGTACTGTCACCTCTTGCTCTTTAAAAATCATGATTGAGACATGCTTGTGACACATTCAATCAGGCCTTCCTCCTGTCTGAGTTACTAGCCAGGTGTTCCGTTTTCCTGGAAGCTGCATTAACTCTGCTGGGCCTCTAGGGTACTACAGAGTAATTTACTGTTACGTCACCCCAAATGGTGCTCCTGCGGCCCAAGTCCTGGTCTATCTCCAAATCAACACGAAACCTCAAAGTCTTGCTAGGGGTGGCTTATAAATTAGGAGAATATGGTTTATCTTCTAGATACTACTTTTTAAACAACACGTATGACATAGTCACTTTTGATTTGTTTAGCAAATATAAATGATAGATTTTTCTAAAGAGCTTAGAGATCAAGTAGTCCATATTTTAACCTGCCAATAAAACCCAAAAATCTTCATTTAAAATGTAAAAAATGAAGTCCCATAAAGTATACAAAATAATACAATTATAAATTTAAACCTTCCTTTAAAAATTTGCTATGCAATCATCATACGTAGGGGGAAATGCACTTTTGATACCAAAAAAAAAAAAAAAAAAAAAATCAATTCTACAAAGGCTACCCATATGTTTGAATTGTGAGAATTGAATCTGCTTTGTCCAGATAGTTTAAAACTTATTCAAATTTGGGAATAAGAGAAAAAGTCAGAAGGCCTTAAAGAACACATTAGAAGAATGCTTAAGTACAACATTAATTTCTAAGCAAAGTCAATAATGTCAATTCTTAAAACATCTAAACTTTAAAGAACTATATGAGTTGCACTATCCTCTGCCAAAAAAACTAATATATGGTGTTTAAGATGTGCTGAAACTATAAAATTCCGAATTTTAGAAGTGCAAGGGAAAAATACTGCCTATGTTTTATTTTCACTGAAAATTTTAAAAAGCAAGAAAGAGGAAAAGGAAGGAAGGGTGAAGGGAAGGGGGAAGGAAGCTCAATTAGAGCTGTCGAAATATTAAATGATAGTACAATGCGTCCATCATGATTAAGTTAAGATGATAGTCAGTTTAAGACAACGAAAAAGAACATACAATATATAGTATATGTTTGCATAGGTATAATTACTGTACACGTGATACATAATTGCTATAAGAATGAAAAACTCTAATTTCTGTTTGTTGCATAGTTTATGATTTTCTTTTTCCTAATCTCCATTTTCCCTGAATTTTATCAATAAGAGCAATCATATTCCTATATTTTGTATCTGAATATGTGATTTAGTAATATTCATGCCCTTCTTAGCCTATAAGTTCCAAGTGGTGCCACTTTAATTGCACTCTGTCTTTTTCCTTGGTCTTCACTTTGACCTCTGAAAACCTAATTTATTAAAGCAAAATAACTGGCCTCTCATGTATTTAATAATTAAGGGGATAAAAGCTTAATTACAGGATATAATAAAATTGCAAAAATATTACAAAATATCTAACTAGAGATATTATTTATATGTCCAAGTGAATTTCAGCATGCGCCTTAGGAATTCTCCAATTTTCCCAACATGTTATAATATACTTATCCTAAGCTTGAGCATGAGAAAGAACTCACATATACAAACTTTAAACTGAGAAGCTCCACTGAACATTATCCAAGCTTGTAAAGTTCAAAGCATGGTGGCTGCTTAGACATATATGTTTTTAGTAATTACATGTCAAGCATATTTTGTTGCTGTGTGATCAGATGCCTTAAGTATATCAAATATACTTTCTAAGACTGAATGAATTTGCAAATTAAAATAGCACATACACTTCAATTACATACCTGGAATTATAAAACACTAAAACAAGTAAGATTTCTTTTTCTCCTATGAGATTTGAATTTACCATATTTTCCTAAGAGCAGTTTTCTATTATAAATCACAATCATCCCTTTGTCAGAAAAAGTATTCATGGATATTCTTGGCAGTGTTGAAGTTTTGCCTAAAATGTTCTCAGCGTGTTCTCTTAGACATTTCTATAACTTATAGATGTTGAATCTGTCTTTAAGGTAGTCCCCTCCCTCCACAGATTCAAGAAACTCACAATGGGTGTGGGATTTAAAAATTCACTTGTGCTTTTGAATGAAACCTTAGTAGAACTAAGAGTTTTCAGCCCATAAAAATTTTAATAAACAAAATCCATCCTAACCTTTGAAAACCTTAAAAGTGACAGACTTCTATTTCACCCTAACAAAGCAAAGCAGTAGTGAAATTTTAGCTGATAAATTTTAAAATGCTTTCTCTTTTAAAGATTGTCAAGTTTCAAATGTTTTGATATTAAAAACCAACTGACAGATCTTTTATGAATATTTGGAAAATCATCCTTTGCTCTTTTGTAGCCCAGCAAAGATGCAGAAAAGAATCATAATATGCATTTTGGAAAGCTGTGTGGTAATATAAAAGACTCCCATGCAAAGAGCAGACGGAAAATGGTAGTTATTATTAATTTAGAAAAACAAAAGAGCAGCCCAGCATCTCAGTAATGTGGCAAGTTGTGTGCTCTTAAAGGAGAGGGGGGTTTATAATTGGATTTTAGAGTAATTTAGAAGACGAGATAAGATGTAATGGTTGTGTATTAGAGGTTAAAACTACAACAGAAACCCATAATGTAAGGGTTCACTGCACTGGGAGAAAACAGAACAAAGAAAAGCAGCATCAACTGAAAATGGCCTGAGTGGGAAGCAACAAGGTAAAGCGGGCTGGGAGACCCCAGGGCTAGACTGTTCTCACTTGGCACAGGCAGTCTTGCAGCCTCAAGCTCCTTTTCCAGCAGATCGAAAGGAACACAGGTTTCCTTCAAAATAGTTTTTCTTTAGTGACCTTGTTACCCTCTGCCCCACCTCCTCCACCTTCTCCCTACCTGTAGCTCAGCTTGGCATCTTTTCCTCCCCAGCAGCCCAGAGGCTTATCAGGTTCTCTTCCACTCAGTCTTTACTGGACATCCTGGGGGCTCACCTGCGGATCCTAGGTTTTCTCGGTGGAGGTAGAGGTTATGGGGAATCTGTCCTCTGGCTTCCCCCCAAAACACGCACACACTCACACTCACACTCACACACACCCTCATGTACTTGAAAAGCCAGGGTGGCTGGCCTGACTTCTTGGTCTCTGTCCATCCTTCCCCAGGGGATTCTGGGATTCTGCCAAATGGGAGAGAAGGCAGTAGAATCAGAAGGAAAAGTAAAGCTTGCCTCTCAACCCACCAATTATCCATCAAAGCCTTGGGCAGATAAATGCACTCTTTCAACCCCTCTATCGGGCTCCCTTTCAAAAAATCTGTTACAGAGGTTCAAGTTCTCAGGTGAAGGCCTCAGGTAAGTGGCTCGTTTTTGGAGTACATAATCTAAGCGCTGGAGAAGAACATAGGCGTCCAGAGTCAGATTGCTGCCTGCTGGCGCAGAATGGATGCTATGGAGTTCAATTCCTTCCCATTTACTGGCACTTGGCTACCCCCTGCTGGGCGGGAAGCTCTCTGGCCTTCAGACTCACACCATTATGCTCCAGGGTCTAGTCTCCTCCCAAGGCCTGAGACAGGATCCACTTATTTCCTGTCAAATTGTTATCACACGTTCCCGACATGAAGCTGGAGTGTGAAGTTACCTTCCAATCCCCCAGAGGTGTTAAAGATTTTTTCCCCCAAGCCCTCTGTATGCCAGTTTAAGCAGAACAAATCTATTTATTTTTTGTGAGGATTGGTTTATTAAAAACACACACGTAACTCAAATTGTATAGTGAAATGACGTTAGGCTTTGTTGAGCATGAAAAGTGTGCTTGCTCAAGCCCCATTTCCAACCCTTCAGTGCATCATTTTCTCCTGAAGCAGAACATGGGTTAGGTTAAGAGGACATCAGCCCAGAGGCCTAAACTCTAGCTTCACTCCCAGGCTTTCTTGAACACTTCTTTCCCCTCAGCCCCATTTTGGCCTCTCAAGAAAACCCATCTATGTGACATAGGAAACCCTGGCAAAATATAAGTGGATGGAAAACTGATTTTTAACTGGATCAAGTTTTCAAATACAGATTAACACATTTTAATTGTCCCACAAACTATTCTTAAAGTCACTCTTAACAAAATCCAGACTGGAGGAAATTCACTGCCATCACTATAATGTGTATACACTATTAAGACAGTTATGAAACCTTGAACACATTTGGAAGACAGGACTTAAAAGCGCCTTTAATACAAAATAAAATAAAGTAAAATACAAATAAAAAGAGATTAGTTGTTATAAGCTGTAACACAGCTGCAGTGACAGAAACTGCAGAAACATGTAAACAGAGGGCGCTTTTAGTTACTCAGTGATCCAAATGTCTTTCTCAGACTCACACAATTCTGGTTCCCGCACACTTTTTCATTTCATTTATTTTGCAGACCAAGCAGAAAAGAAACGGACATTCAGATTAAGTAAACAGGGGCTTTACACACAGCTCCAGACTGTCAGATAGACAACTTCTGTTTACATGGAGCTCAAGGGTAAGGAAACAATGTCAAAACTGCATCCCTCTCTGCATTTTTTGGTGTGAAACGAAAACCCAAATATATTCACCAACAAATTAATAAAGGACAAATGGGCTTCTAACCTCTCGTGGTGTATTGAAGTGTCAAAACTCTTGAACTACACATCGTACTGCAGCCTCAGAAATAAACATAAACATTGTTCTGTCAGAAGGGGGTAAACAAATTAGGATTTTGCTAAATCCTTCAGTTGTTCCACTCCCCTGTTGTGGCCTAAAACCAGCCCTACACCAGCCCTACACTCTATCTAGCTGAAGCGGGCTCTGCTTGATGTCTTAGGCAAATGAGAGGGGAGATTAAGGTTGACTGGGAAGGAAGGGAGACTAACCTGAGACTGCTTTCCTGTGAGTCAACACAGAGGCCAGAGTGAGAAGACAGGATACAAGGGTACCCATCACCGCCTTTGCAAAATCCTGCACTCTAATCCTATTTTTTCTCAATGACCCCTGAGTCAATTACTGCTCTCAGGGTGCAGGCTTATAATAGTTATGTTCAGAGAGTTTACTGAGGCCGAGCAAAGAGATAAGCCTATCTCTGAGGTAGGAGGTCTTACTCCACATGAATTCAAGCAACCCTGCCCCCTCACCTAGTTGGAGAAGCATGTCAGCCTTTCCAACACATTCTGCGGGGTGACATTCAGTTAGTGAATCTCTGTTCCTGCTCAGCAAATTGAGTAATTCCCTTTCTCAAACCCTTGCTTTTTGGTGATTTCAACCCCCCCTCTCCTATTTGAGCCATTTTCCCTTGCCATTTTTCTTAGACATTCAAACCAGATCAGCCCTATCTGTTCTTAAATACTCCATTATGATTAATTAATCAAACACTCAAAAGACATTTAAGGGTCTTCCTTGTGTTTCGTATTATACACTGAGATGTGGAAGACAGAGAATAAATAAAGGTATTTCCTTTGACCTAAAGCATGTTATAATATAATTAGAAAAACCATGTCAAACTAATAATACACAATGAACTATAAGTAAAAGTTAAGGAATAATATAATGATTGTCAAAGATGAAGGCCTTCAAATAAGAAACAAATGAGTGGTATAAGAAAGCATTTATACAGCTTCAATAAGGAAGTAAAACCTGCAAAAAGTATTATCTTGATTGTAGCAGTGGTATCATGGGTATATGCCTATGTCCAAATGCATCAAAATGTAGAGGTTACGTATGTATAAATTTTTATATATATATCAATTATACCTCAATAAAACTGTAAAACTGTTTAAAAATTGAAAACATTAAATAATAAAAAATATTGCTTGATTGATTACTCTGTATCAGGCAAATACAAACACAATTTGAAATAATTTCATGTGTATTACCTCTTCAGATCCTCTTAATAACCCTAAGGGGTAAACATTATTGGTCTCCATTTTAGTGGTCACGGAAATCGAGGCCCAGAAATGTTGGAATCACAGAGCTTACAAATGGTGGGGCTAAGAGTTGATCTTAATCCAGGATTTGTAAAAGTAGGCTACTGTAATGGGATGAGAGGATGGGTTTAAAAAAAGGAAGAAAAGCCGGAGTATTGCAAGATGGCCTTCTTTTTCAAACCGGGTGGGTTTCACTGTCCTGAAACTCTGGAGTGACATTTGCAAACACTGTTAACCAAAAGGAACTGTGACTCCTCTATACCCCATACAGTTCAGTATTCCATAGTCCGATATACATATTAAAAGTTTCATATGAAAGAGACCCGTGTGGCAAGTGAAACAGATCCACATGACATTGGAAATAAATGCAGGTAGCTGCAAAAGAAAGGTCCAAGTCGAAAGTAATAATTTGCCTTGATCTTTTTGTCACTTCAAGTTTATGCCCAGAGTGATCTAAATAAGGGGGGAAGGGAGGTTACAAATTCAGGCGCCTACTGATTGGCATACTTCTAACAATTCGGGGCTTGCAGCAAGAATACAAATGGAGGTGCACATACTGCATGTTTTTATGATGAAAAATAGATATAGTCAAGGTAACAAGCTACATGAATTAACAACCTGGAAGACCAATATTGAATTTAGAATTCTTGGACAACTTGAAATTCTGTGTTAGGATATGATAATATGGGGAGAGTTGGCTCATAGCCTGGATTCCCAATCTGTGCATCCATCCGGTGATTGCCCCCTTCTTTTCTGACCTCTGGCTCTATTTTGCACCTTGAGTGCTTCACACATCCTCACTGTGTTCACAGATACAGCCTCCCTCCCAGCACTCCCTTGACCAACTCTCAAGTGTTGGGTACCATGGTGACCACAGAGCCCGTCTTTAGGACCCAGGAAAGAAGACATGCATGTTTGACATCATTTGCTCAAGGAAATCCAGGAGACTGGGTAACTGCAGCATGATGTAGACCCTTGCTATTCAGAGCACCAAGGAGATAATTAGAAATGCAGCATCTCAGATCTGCTCCAGGACTACTAAATTAGAATCTGCACATTAGCAAGATCCCCGGATGCTTCCTAAGTACATTTAAGTTAGAAAAACACAAACAAAAAGGAAGGGTGGTTGCTTGACAAGAAAAGTCCATTTGTCTCAAAGCCTCCTCATCCCATGGAGAGAGGCATGGCTGAATGAGGGCTAAGACGGAGTTCACTAAAGAGCAGCACTAGGACAGGGTCACTTGTTGCCCACGTCTGAAGGTCAATAAAGGCCACACAGATCACAAAAATGATTTGGTAGGCCTAATGAAAAATACACATGCCACACTTTATGAGGGAAAGGTTGAGGGTGTCAGCCCTGCCTAAAGGTAACAGCTGGTGATCAACTGCAGCTCACTGTGGTCCCGAGAATACTGGCCATGGGGTGAGTCAAACTGTAGACAGATGTAAGTAATATACTAGACCAGTAGTTTTCATGTATCAGAATTTCCTGAAAAAGTATGAGAAAATATTCATGTCCCCACCTCCATCCCAGAGAAAGCATCTAAATTTTTGGTTGAGTAAGGGAGACTAGATATATTTTTATATTTTAAAAAATTTCCAGATTTTTTTTATATCCTGAATCTTACCTACTCTCTGCCCTCACCACCCTATCCCCATCAAGTTAAAAATTATTTTAAACTACAAAACAGTTTATTACATTGATTGTCATACTTGGGACCTGGGGTTGTGTTTGGAAGAGGCTGATGACCTCTTTGATCCTTCCTCAGTCATTCTCTTGTCATAATACACTCTCCATCCCCACCTGCCAAGTGAAAACAAAATGGACGGGTGGCGGATTTATAAGAGAAGAGTGCCTGGACCCTTTGGTCCCCAAATGAATCTCTACGGGAAATGCATTTTGCCCCCTGCATCTGGGTTTTATCAAAGGGAAGGATTCTGTCTTTGAACAGCCATATTCTTCAAAGTAGGTAAAAGACAAAAAAAGGTTGGATAAATCAAAAGGAAGGTAGTGTAATTATTGAAGAATCCCAAGACAATTACTTCCGTTCCTTTATCCACATTTTCACATGCATATTACTGCAGAAACAATATCCAAGGCATAATTCAAAAATAACTCATCTTTGACACTGGAATGCAATGCTACTTTTTTCTTTAACAAATATTTATTGAGAACACACTACATACTAGGCACTTTCACATATATTATTTCATTTCATCCTTACAATAACTCTTTGAGGGAGGCACATAAGCAGTCTGAGGCACAGAAAGGATAAATGACCTGCCCAGATCATTTATCAGCAAGCTAGTGGGAGAGTGTCTCCAACACACCCAGTGTTCTTTCCACAACGATGCGTCTTTTACTTAGTTATCTGGCATTGCTGGGAACAGGGTTTCCACAAATATGATCCCTCATTATAGAAGCTTAAGCTGCAGAGCAACCGAAGTTTAAAACTTGGAGCATTTTTGAGGAAAGACTTCAATATATATGTCTTTTTCCCTCCTTTCTAAATAAAGGGTAGTGAATGTTAGTTAACCTTTTGCTAATAATGCAGAGCTGTTATCATGACGTTTTTTTATTCTCTTATGTAGTAGAAAAAAATGGGTTTATATTTTCTAAATTTTCTGTCCCTCCCTCTCATCTCATGTGTCAAAATAAGCATTAGGAAGAAGAGTGCCAGGCAAAAGTGCCTGGAATCAGTGTAAGGTCTCTGTGATCCTTTAAGGGGCTGGAAGACCCTTTGACTTCCAAATTCGGGAATAAAATTGCTGGTGAACTAAACTTATGCATAAATTAGGAGGTAGCATCTGAAGTTTTGGGGCAATAGTTTTACTTCCCTCAGTCTCACCTAAGAAGTAATTAGATGTAGCTCTTACCATCTACTTGTTGAAGAAATTAAAAAGAAGAAGAAGAATAGAGTTTGAGTTAAGAGCATGGACTCTGAAGCTACTGAGATATTGTTTTTGTCATTTACTAGCACTGTGACCTTGAGTGAGATATAGCTTCTCTTTGCATCATTTTTCTCACCTGTTCTTAGGAGTTCTTATAAGGATCAAATGGTTATTTATACTTGTAAAGCTCTTTGACTCTGCCTGGCATGTAAGAATTGCTTTTAGCTTGCAAAATAACAAAGACAGAAGCCAAATTCTATTGGGGGTGGGGGTCATTGATAATCCTGCAAGTGTATAATCAAGGATCAACTACATAACTAGAATGACTCTAGATTTGAGTCTCCCCCTCCCTGCCATTCTGTATGCGATGCCTATTAAAAGGGCCCCTCAGAAGTAAGTTGGTTATTTCTAGTGAATTCCATGGCTTGTGGTAACATGATCCATCATGAGATGCTGCAACAGGCTGACATTTTCCACATGTAAATCCTGCACTTTGTAATGTAAGAGCAATTACTTTTATGAACAAAATCTTTCCAATCCACCATTTCAAATCCTTGTCTTGCCATGTCATAGTCAAAACATCTGTCCATTAAAGCCAATGTAAAAGTATATTAAACCAAGTGTGTTTGGTTTGGGACATCTGCTTCTTTCTACCAGAATAAGAACTATTCTAAATTCAATGGGTTCAGTCTGTAGGGCTTTCATGAAAACTTTTCAGTCATATTCATGGGGATTATCAAATAGCCCACATTTTGATGACCGATTCAGGTTCAAATAGAATTCAGAGTTCAACAAGGGACTCAATCAAAATAATGACAATAATAACAATATAATGCAAAGAATAAAAATCTTTGCATGACACTTTTATATAAAGAGCTTCCTATATTGATATTAAGTATTATATAAACATGATATAATGACCTGTACTATAATGAGTACTCTATATTTTCAAAAATACCAATATTTTTTCCTGTTCTTTATTCTGCATACTTGCTCAAAGTAGTCATAGTTTTTCATACCAAATTTGAAGGAGGAAAAAAATAAACAGAGATTGAATTCAGGAGATCATGATAGGTATAGATTTCAGATCAAACATGACTCAACTCCAAAATCTTTATTCTTTTCTCTGTAGACTTCATAGTTAAAGCTGAAGCTATGTGAAAGTTTGGATATAATTCCAGGAATTCATTTGCTAATCAGTATAAGTCTAGAGCTCAGTGACAAAGTTGCCCCAGATGTAATTACATTTTAGAGAAAGGTATCTAAGAAATGTAGTTCAGAAAATATTTTTCTTGTGGCTCCTGGGTGGCTCAGTGGGTTAAGCCTCTGCCTTGGCCTCAGGTCATGATCTTCAGGCTCCTGGTCATGATTTTCTGCTCAGCAGGGAGCCCACTTCCTCCTCTCTGCCTGCCTCTCTGCCTATCTGTGATCGATCTCTCTCTCTCTCTCTGCCAAATAAATAAATAATATCTTTTAAAAAAATATTTTTCTTTCATTGTTTTCAACCAATATTTGGCTCATAAAAAAAGAAAGGCAGTTTTCTAAAATAGCAAAAGGATTCCCAGCCATTGGCATTTCCACTGATCATTTTCCATATTTCAATTTATTTCCAGTTTATCAGCAACAATTCATAGTAGAAAAAACAGAGTCAGGAAAATTCTGTTAAGTCCTAATATTATCACTCACTCATTACATAAATTTGAGCAACTAACACAACTTTTCTTCTTAGTTTCCTCAAACCACAGAGCTAATATGTGCTGGCTATCTTATGAGGTTGAATGTTAATAAAAGTTGCAACATGTAAATGTTATCCATTCATCAAGTGCCAGGCTTTACTTGAGGTGAGGTTGATAATTTAAAATGGCCCCCAATAAATCAAGCCACCCTGTATCCATGCTAATTGCAAAGTGGCTTTGCTGTTCTTCCCATTAAAGGTGGAGTCTGTTTCTCCATTCCTTGAATCTGGGTTGGATGGTGACTTGCTTTGACCAATGAATGCCACAGAAATGGTTTTCTGGGACTTCCATATCCAGACCTGTTTTCACTCCTGGAATCCCACTGCCATGCTAAAAAGTCTAACCTACCCCAGTGGCCAGACAAGTCATAATGGAGAGAGAAAGACCCTGGAGGATAAAAGCCATGGAGGGAGAGGCCATGGGGATAAGCACCGAACCACTTTAGCTCTGGCCAGCATTACATAGAGCAAAAATGAGCAGACTCCTCTGATCGCTGTCCACATTTCCAATAGACATGATCAGGAATAAAAACATGGTGGTTGTGTCAGGTCACTACGATTTGGCATAGTTTAGTATATAACTGATATACAAGATGATTTTTACTATATTGTCAATCTTCAGAACAACCTTCTGAAGTAGGTATTGTATCTATTTCACATTTGAGGAAACTGTGGATCAAAAGAGACAGATTTTGAATGTAAAGACTACCTCACAAACTCCTGAACTGACAAGGCAATTGTAACTGGCAGCAAAACCTTCATCAAGGAGTATACTGCAAAGAAACTTTCTGTACTTTCTGTAAAGCACTGTTCTGCTTCATGCAATGATTCAGAAACCCCCAAATGTTCCCAGTAAGTCTCTGTCATTTCCCAATAGGCTAAAAACCTATTGCAGACTCTAGTCAAATGTAAGCTCTGGGAAGATCAAAAACATTTGTATTCTAACAAAACTTTTAGTTTCTCACATTCATAGAAACAAGATTCAAGTTTATAGTAAGCATTAGCCAGTAGCCTTTTGATGGAGTTGGGCCAGTTCATAGAGTTTTAGAACTGAAAGGAAGTTCAGAGTTCATCTGGTCCAAGTCTCAAATATCATGGCTACAGAACTGAGAAACTTGCTTAAGTCTCCCCAGTCAGCTCCTAGCTGTAGGGCCAAGCCAGTTACCTGGCTTTCAGATGCAGTCCCAAGGTCTCCAAGCTTTCATTGGGGGCACCTCGTACAGGATTACCTACCTTCAGGATCTTGGAAAAGATACCTAAATGCATTTCTCCTTATATCATAGCTTCTTCTATTTTCATTAAATTGCATTCTGCTGCCATTTAAGGCTAGTTCTAAATTCTTACACAAAAGAGAGCTCCATTTTACTTATTTTGCAAAAACAACACCAGGATGACTTTAAAGTCACATAAAGAAAAGTGCAAAAGAAGCCTGAATGGCATCTGATCAGATGAAAGAACTACTTAATTGGGCAATAGGGGCTCAATTCTGAATTCATTATTTATGATGCTCGTTGACATTTGAAGTGAGTCACCAGTGTTACCATCTTAGCATAAAATAAGTGACGTGAAGGAAATACCATGCAAGCATCAAAACATCTACAAGATGCATCAAATGGTAGCAGACAAAAAATTAAAACATCCTATCATAAATTAGTTCTGATTTCATGGTATGCATTTGGCTTCATTTGCACATCTCTGAGCAGCACAAGTTAAAAACAAAGATTGCATTCCCGATGCTAATTTTGTTAAAATATATTATCCTGTCGCTAGATGAAGGACTCCTGAGAAATGAAAAGCAAACAAACAACAAAAACTGCTTCACTGGCTCCAGGATAGGTTTGGCCAATGACAAAACTGGATTTATTTATCCTAATCTTGTGGCACAAATGTATAGATTGCCTTGGGCTGTACTTTCTACAACTGAAATGTTACTGCATGCTTCAAGCTTTTATGTCTCATCTCCTAAACCTGATCAAGTTTTATGAGAGTAGAAGCTGTGACTTACCTATCTTCCTCCACAATGCCTACCAAATTCTTCATTGAAGAAGGAGAAATCTGCTAAAGGCATACCACTGATGATTAAAATGTGTTACTCATTCCCTAGGTCATTATTTTACACCACAGTGACTGAAGCCTTCTGGAGAAGGAAATTAAGAGAAAACACAAACCCAATGTAAAGAATTTGGAATTAGAATGTAACCAACCGGGACGCCTGGGTGGCTCAGTTGGTTAAGCAGCTGCCTTCGGCTCAGGTCATGATCCCAGCATCCTGGGATCAAGTCCCACATTGGGCTCCTAGCTCAGCGGAGAGCCTGCTTCTCCCTCTGCCTCTGCCTGCCATTCTGTCTGCCTGTGCTCGCTCTCCCCCCCCCCCCTCTGATAAATAAATAAAATTAAAAAAAAAAAAAGAATGTAACCAACCCTGGTGGTTTCTGCATTCTAACAAGGAGCAGTGTTGGGTACTGAGACACTTTTAATCTGTAAAGAGCTCAAGGACCAGTTGTGATTTAGATATATGTTATAAATTTGGGGAAGAGGGGTATTACCTTCCTGTAGCCACACTTTGTGATGTGAGTGGAGGAGACATTTTTAGGTTGGGAGAAGTGAGGGAGCAGGCACTGCACTGAAAGTTCTCGAATTTAATTCTCTATCATGGGCATTCCTAAATCTGCCCTAGTTCCTTAACTACCCCTACATGACCCAGGAAGGAGGAAGAGAGAAAAAGAGAGGGGTGTCTACCTGAATTAGCTAAATAAGGCACACAGAGTTCACAAATGGGCCTTTCTTTCTCCCCTCCAGGGTGTGCCAGGAACGCTTCCTGACCCCTTCTGTCATTTTTTTTTTTAAGTTAGATATTTGCTCTTCTACCAGAAAGCCTTTCTATTGACAAAGTAACAGAAGAGTAAATTTTAACTTGAAGTTTTTCCACAAAGCAGATGTCTTTTCTTGTGAGAATTGGCATATTTTTACCCTCAGAATGATCTCTGCTTTCATATGCCTAATTAAATTTTAGAGGTGCCCTGCTTAAATAAAGATTTATTAGCTGTTAAAGTTGTAGCGTAATTCTTCTGCCACCTACATGCTATCTTTGAACATATTTACAAGCAGACTAGCGTATCCACTATAAAAATATACGTGATTTAATGCTGTTATGTTATTGGTGTCAGTTACCAAAATTCAGTTTCACAATAGAGTTGACTTGTAGAGTCACTGTGCTTAAAGAAAAAGGGTCTTTGAATCTCAGCGATTAAGTGTTTGTACTAGTTAAGCTAAAGGGAGGTAATCAACAGGTCCGGAACCCCAAAAGCAGGGCCCATGCAAGGTTAAAAGCTGTCCCCTACATGAACATGGCCATATCACTAAAAAGCTTTCTCCTTGTGAGTTAATGTGCAGCTACTAATATCCCTGTCTGTTTAGTGAAACACAAAATCATAGAAAGAGGGATTGTAATGTTTTGATAAATACTTCCTCAAACCAACAACCTTGACATCTTCCCTTCCCCCCACCCCAGGATTTTTAGCTGCCACTTTAGCAATATTCCTAAAATATTCAGAATTAAATTAAATCTAGTAACATTTGCAAATTTTTTGAAGTTCTGTTTAATGAGAACATTTCTTTTTTTTTTTTTAATTTTTTATTTTTTATAAACATATATTTTTATCCCCAGGGGTACAGGTCTGTGAATCACCAGGTTTACACACTTCACAGCACTCACCAAAGCACGGAACTAGAGCGTATCATGCTTAGCGAAATAAGTCAAGCAGAGAAAGACAACTATCATATGATCTCCCTGATATGAGGAAGTGGAGATGCAACATGGAGGCTTAAGTGGGTAGGAGGAGAACATTTCTAAGCATGGATTGCACTATGCCTATTTCTCAGTGGACTTACTCAATCTAATCAGAACTTTTGATTCAATGCAGTCAACCCAATGAAAAACCCTACTGACCTCAGAGTTGAAACATCCCTTGCAGACAAAATCAGAACACCCTGGTCTGAGTAGGGACACTGGGTAGAAGCAAAGTTTGCATTTAGTTATTTAATAAAATATAATACTTTGAAAGACATAACTTCTATTTTCTAATTTATAAGAAAGAAGAAACTATGTCAAGCTTCATTTCTTAAATCTTCAGCCTAGTCAACACCAAAATGTATAGATTATATGCAGTGGAACTTGAAGGTCAGGGGATTGGCATGAAGAAGAAGAAGATGACGATGATGACCACAAAGAAGACAAAGACAGAAGAAGAAGAAGAAGACAAAGAAGAAGAAGAAGATGATGAAGAAGAAGACAAAGAAGAAGAAGAAGATGAAGACAAAGAAGAAGAAGAAGATGAAGAAGAAGAAGAAGAAGAAGAAGAAGAAGAAGAAGAAGAAGAAGAAGAAGAAGAAGAAGAAGAAGAAGAAAACAAAGAAGAAGAAGAAGAAGACAAAGAAGAAGAAGATGAAGAAGAAGAAGACAGAAGAAGAAGAAGATGAAGAAGAAGACAATGAAGAAGAAGATGAAGACGAAGACAATGAAGATGAAAAAGACAAAGAAAAAGAAAGAAGAAGAAGAAAGAAGGGGTGAGGAGGAGGAAGGGGAGAGGAGGAACAGAAGACAGAGAAGGAGAAGACGAAGACAAAGAAGAAGAAGAAAGAAAGAAAGAAAGATGACAGAATTTTAGAGTTATAATCAAAACAGTCTTTTTAGATACTATATTATTATAATATAAGGTCTAGGAAGAGAAATCCTTCCAAATAATTTTCTTAAAAATACCTCCCCATGTATTTCTGTCCCATGCATTCCAGTCTTTGAACAGCAATGCTAATGTTACCTTGTTACTTCACTGTAGATTAAATGAGTATAACTTGTTGCACCTTTTGGGTTCATATTAGAGTTTTTGCCTTTGTATACAAACACACATAAAAGCAGACACTATGTATGTCTGTCTTAGCCAGTGGAGAACAGGAGAACTTTTTTTTTCAGAATGTCATCAATAAACTTAACCATTTCCATCTTTGTTGATTCATTCATTTGTGGACCTAAGAATATCACATGTGAATGTATGGCCTTAACACACATTAGACTTCAACAAGTTAAACATTAAGAAGGAGTAAACTTACTTTTTTTAAATTTTCCTTGTATATCACAGCAACATGCATTGACTTAATGCTCCATGTAACAAGGAAGTATCAGAGGTTTTGACATACAAGGACAAGGTCAGATCCCCCCAGATCTCAGGAACATGTTATAAAATTATAAGCTGTCTCTGTTGAAATTTTAGCAAGTTTCTTTTTTTTAATGTCATTTAAGATTCTAATTAAAAATCAGCATCTATTAAATAAACACACTTACTTATTTATATCTCTTCAATTTTTATTGCCCAGTTGGTCTTAAAATTACCATAAATGCCACTGAGAAAGGGAAAAGGGAATCAAGGATGAGATACAAGGTGTATTTTATAATCTACCAAGATATGAACTGTTAATACTGTACCTTACTTAAAGAAAATAAACACACAATGTATGAACTCATGTAGATATGAACATAAGTTCTGAAATTGTTTTATCATTTTATAGTAATATAATTTGAATCATAACAAAAATAGTTATTTAAAAATCTTACTGAGCAGTGAGCTCTTTATTCAGATATGTAGTACTCAAGACTTATTATCATTTAGATGTTTAAATTTGGAAATGCATTTACCACAGAGAGTCTGATTCTATGATTTTTAACACTGCTGTGTATAATAAATTTTCACATTCTATTTGGAATCACTTGACTAACTTAATTTGCTTGATTAATAATAGGAACAGACAATACAAAAATAATATATTTCTATAATACTCAGGATTAAATTATCCATTTTTAATGGCAGAGTAATTTATTGTATTTTGTATGATTTCTTTAAAATATAGAGCACTAATTGCTTGGAATTATTTAATGTGAGCTATTAAAATGAAAGTTCATTTAGAACACACAATATGTCTTTCCCATACTTTTACAACTATAAACTGGGATTACCTTACTAGATCAACCTGTTAAAATTAAGTTAAAAACCATAACAAAATGTTTTTTGTCGGCTCTCTCCGCAAGTGAAAGAAAGTCAGTTTCCTTACCTACCCCTTGTCTAGCTATGCACAATTTCAGGAAGGTTCCTGAGAGTGTCTCTCATGAGCCCCTGGCTATGATCTGGCATCCAACATTTCTCTCCTCTCCTGTTTTGGCTTTCTCTGGAAATGTCTTCTTCAGCTGCCTTCAAGTGGCATGCAATTGCTGCTTCATCTCTACCACTAGTGATCATTCAAGGCTTCAGTGAATCCAATATATTGCCACTGATGCCCTCCAAGTGTGTCCCTGCCTTTGTTGCAGCCTGTGACACCAACAATGCATGAAGTCCTCTTCCATTCTTTCTACATATGAGCTGCAGGTTAGTATACTATGGCTGGAGTCCTGGTATTTGCATTGAATATGCTTTAACCAGTGTAACTCTTTGTTACACTCTCTTACATAAGCTGTGTCTCAATAAATTCACCAAAAAATGCCACCAATAAATAAATAAATAAATAAACAAAATACACAGCCAATCAACCAAAGAAAAACAAACAGATGCTTCTGAATTTATTTTTGTTTGCTTTTATTTGCTCACAATCCTTAGAACTCAAGTGAAAATTCATGTGGACTGACCTGAAAGCTATCTTTTGGAGCCATTAGATAAAGTTTCTATGCCTTGGGGATCTCTCTTCTTACCATTCAGTTTTTCCTAAGAGATACCTCCATTCCCTATACATAGACCCTGCTAAACACATCTACATATCTTTCAAATATGGTCAGGAAATCTTTAATGAAGATGTATGAAGCAAGATAAAAAGCCTCCTTAAGAAGACATACAGATGGCCAACAGACACATGAAAAGATGCAAATCAAAACCACAATGAGATACCACCTCACACCAGCCAGAATGGCTAAAATCAAAAACACGAGAAACAACAAGCAGTGGTGAGGATGTAAAGAAAAAGGAATCCTCTTGCACTGCTGTCGGGAATGCAAACTGCAGCAGCCACAGTGAAAAGCAGTACGGAGGTTCCTCAAAAAGTTATAAATAGAACTACCTTATGATCCAGTAATCATACTACCAGGTATACACCCCCAAAATACAAAACACTAATTCAAAGGGATACATGTACTCCTATGTTTATAAATAGCATGATCTATAATAGCCAGCCAAATTATGGAAGCAGGCCAAGTATCAATCAACAGTTGAATGGATAAAGAAGATGTAGTATATGTATACACACACACACACACACACACTGGAATACTATTCAGCTATAAAAACAATGAAATCTTATCATTTGCAATGACATGGATGGAGCTAGAGAGTATCATACTAAGCAAGGTAAGTCATGATTTCACTCATGTGGAATTTAAGAAAGAAAACAAATGAGTAAAAGGGAAAACAAAAGATAGAGACAAACCAAAAATAGACTCTTTTTTTAAAAAAAGATTTTATTTATTTATTCGACAGAGAGAGATCACAAGTAGGCAGAGAGGCAGGCAGAGAGAGAGGAGAAAGCAGGCTTCCTGCCAAGCAGAGAGCCCAATGCAGGACTCGATCCCAGGACCCCGAGATCATGACCCAAGTTGAAGGTGGAGGCTTAACCCACTGAGCCACCCAAGAGCCCCAAATAGTAGACTTTTAACTGTAGAGAACAAACTGATGGTTTCCAGAGGGGAAGTGGGTGGGGAGATGGGAGAAACAGGTGATGGGGATTAAGGAGTGCACTCGTCTGTGATGAGTAACAGAGTGATGTATGGAATAGTTGAAACATCAAATTGTACACCTGAAACTAATATAACACTGCATGTTAACCGTACTGGAATTAAAATGAAAACTTAATTATCATAATAAATAAATTTTAAAAAGATAAAACCTGCTTTTGGCATATGTATTTTAAAGAATTCTCTGGATGTTCCTCTTTTTTTTTTTTTAAGATTTATTTATTCATTTGACAAAGAGCAAGAGAACAAGCAGTGTGAGCAGCAGGTAGAGGGAGAGGGAGAAGCAGGCTCTATGAAGGAGCCTGATGCTGGGCTCAATCCCAGGACCCTGAAATCATGACCAGAGCTGAAGGCAAATGCTTAACTGACTGAGCCACCCAAGCACCCCTGGATGTTCTTCTTTTAAAACTGAATATATTATTATTGTAGACTTTATTTAAGTTCATGAATGACACTATCTTGTACCCCAAAATATCCTAGTTCTTTTTATGACACAATGTTAAGGCATAGGAAGAGTTTCTTTCATAATAGCTTGCATTTTCTTCAGTTTTAAATATCAGGCTTTTGGTGTGTTTTTTTTTCTTTTATAATTTAAAGAGTCAGGCAATTATCCATCTAACTGCAAACATTAGATTCATGACAATAATAATACTATTTGTGTTACTATTAATATAAAACAAATCCAAAATACTAATGAATAGCAATATCACATTGGATTTGAGACATTCATTCTTTTTTTTTTTCAGCATAACAGTATTCATTATTTTTGCACCACACCCAGTGCTCCATGCAATCCATGCCCTCTATAATACCTACCACCTGGTACCCCAATCTCCCACCCCCCATCACTTCAAACCCCTCAGATTGCTTTTCAGAGTCCATAGTCTCTCATGGTTCACCTCCCCTTCCAATTTCCCCCAACTCCCTTCTCCTCTCTAACTCCCCATGTCCTCCATGCTATTTGTTATGCTCCACAAATAAGTGAAACCATATGATAATTGACTCTCTCTGCTTGACTTATTTCACTCAGCATAATCTCTTCCAGTCCTGTCCATGTTGCTACTCTTTCTGATGGAGGCATAATACTCCATAGTGTATATGGACCATATCTTCCTTATCCATTCGTCTATTGAAGGGCATGGTGGTTCTTTCCACAGTTTGGCGACCGTGGCCATTGCTGCTATAAACATTGGGGTACAGATGGCCCTTCTTTTCACTACATCTGTATCTTTGGGGTAAATACCCAGTAATGCAATTGCAGGGTCATAGGGAAGTTCTATTTTTAATTTTTTGAGGAATCTGCACACTGTTCTCCAAAGAGGCTGCACCAACTTGCATTCCCACCAACAGTGTCACAGTGTTTTCCCCTTTCCCCACATCCCCTCCACATCCCCACATGTTGTTTCCTGTCTTGCTAATTTGGCCATTCTAACTGGTGTAAGGTGGTATCTCAATGTGGTTTTAATTTGAATCTCCCTGAGGGCTAGTGACGACGAACATTTTTTCATGTGTCTGATAGCCATTTGTATGTCTTCATTGGAGAAGTGTCTGTTCATATCTTCTGCCCATTTTTTTATATGATTGCCTGTTTTGTGTATGTTGAGTTTGAGGAGTTCATTATAGATCCTGGATATCAACCTTTTGTCTGCACTGTCACTGGCAAATATCTTCTCCCATTCCATGGGTTGCCTCTTTGTTTTGTTGACTGTTTCCTTTGCTGTGCAGAAGCTTTAGATTCTGATGAAGTCCCAAAAGTTTATTTTCGCTTTTGTTTCCTTTCCCTTTGGAGATGTATCTTGAAAGAAGTTGCTGTGGCTGATATCGAAGAGATTACTGCCTATGTTCTCCTCTAGGATTCTGATGGATTCCTATCTCATGTTGAGGTCTTTTATCCATTCTGAGTTTATCTTTGTGTACGGTGTAAGAGAATGGTCGAGTTCCCTTCTTCTACATATAGCTGTCCAGTTTTTCCCAGCACCATTTATTGAAGAGACTGTCTTTTTTCCACTGTATATTTTTTCCTGTTTTGTTGAAGATTGACCATAGAGTTGAGGGTCCATATCTGGGCTCTCTACTCTGTTCCACTGGTCTATGTGTCTGTTTTTATGCCAGTACCATGCTGTCTTGGTGATCACAGCTTTGTAGTAAAGCTTGAAATCAGGTAACGTGATGCCCCCAGTTTTATTTTTGTTTTCAGCATTTCCTTAGAGATTTAGGGTCTCTTCTGATTCCAAACAAATTTTTGGATTATTTGCTCCAGCTCTTTGAAGAATACCGGTGGAATTTTGATCAGAAAGGCATTAAAAGTATAGATTGCTCTAGGCAGTATAGACATTTTAACAATGTTTATTCTTCTGATCCAAGAGCTTTTGGTGTTTTTTTTTCTTTTTTTAAATTTTCAATTGACTTTTTTTATTACTATATTCAATTAGCCAACATATAGTACATCATGAGTTTTTTTATGTGGTGTTCAATGTTAAAAGGTAAAAAAAGAAAAGAACCATTCCGTTGTGTATATATATTGTATACAATATTCCACTGTATATATTTCTTTTCTTTTTTTTACCTTGTAACATTAATCATATTAAAGATTTCTAAAATCAATATGTTACTCATGAATCACATGTATGTTTGTTTGAGGTTTTATATTTTTATTCCTTAAAAACATTTGAGAGTGAATCTTTTTTTTTTTTTTTTTTTGAGAATGAATCTTAAAAATGATTGCTTTGAATCAAGGAAATACACTATCAGGTTTGACTATTTTTTAAATTGTTTTTCACTAAGAAACTGTATTTGGCCTGAGATGTATCCAATACACATATAGTAACAGTAATACTGTGTGATTCAATGAATGCTTAAGAAGGTCACCTTTAACCCAGGTTTTAATGAAAATGACTGAAGAAACCTAATCAACTTGGTATAAGATGTTTTAACTGCAAAAGATTACCTGGCAGGAGATTTGTAATATGTAACTGCAAAATAATTACTCAGAATTTTGATGTATAGTGTGGGTATGTTATTTTCATGTGAATCTACATGGAACATACATTATCCTTAAAATGAGCCAACAAATATTTTGCATACATGAAATTGACTTTAGTACATGTTGGTTGTTGACAGGGAAGTTATAAGTGTGATCCCTCCAGAAACCAATAATCGTTGTCCTGTTACCTGATTATGGGCTATGCCCTGATATCAATCATCTGTGTCTCTCAACTTTGCACTACTGTTTTTAAGTTCCTAGTAAAAGAGTGTAAATAAAATAGCATAAATGAATCCCCATCATGGGGAAACAAAAGATACTGTCTAAGAACAATCCATAAGCAATTTCTTGGTTAGGAACTAAGAATAGCAAATTGCCTCTTACGGTCCAAACTACAAAGTGATGCAGACCAAATGTTCTCCCTATTCCCCATCAGCCTTAGAATCTTTACCTCCTAGCCCTTCAGCTGTAGATCCCCTTTGGTCAACAGTGGTCACCTCTCCCTAACCTGGAGGCCATAAGGATGAAACATGAGGACTGAACCATATTGAGAATGCTTCTGATGTGTTGATGATGAAACACAGTTTCAAACTGTGTTCCAAGGGGTATCAGAGGACAGAGGACACAATGAGAATGTATCCCCTGAAGACATATAATGCGGTGCTGGGAATAGTGGACTCCGAATGGGCCAGATCTCATGGCAAAACTCTGCTGCCCATACCACATCCACTTTAAACTCTTACAACTTTTTTTTCTAGTTTAATACAGACCTCTCTAAATTGCCAGGTATCCTTCTAATTTGCAGTAAGTCTCAAAGAGCACCAATTTTTCCAGCTTCAACTTTTTATCACATCAGGCCATTTTGGTCCTTGGAGAATCTGTGTAATTAGGTGTAGTGATTGCTAAATAATAGTCCCTGGAAGAGTTGTGGGGAAACCAACTGGGATACGGATTCAAAGTATAGATGCTTATCCTCCACCCGAGACCTACTCAGTCTGAATATCCAGAGGTAGGGTTCATCCCAAAAGCACACCTGATTTAGGAATTACTGATTTAGTGAGATACCCAGCAGTACGCTTTATAGCACTAGTAGAGTAGGGTAGCAATTTACTCATGCTCTTAATGGTAGTTGGTAGAAGGAGTGCAAATTGCCCTCCCTGGGTAGCCTAGAGACACTCACAAGAACTGACTTCACAGTCGGGTGCCTGGGTGGCTCAGTGGGTTAAGCCGCTGCCTTCGGCTCAGGTCATGATCTCAGGGTCCTGGGATCGAGTCCCGTATCGGGCTCTCTGCTCAGCAGGGAGCCTGCTTCCTCCTCTCTCTCTCTGCCTGCCTCTCTGCCTACTTGTAATCTCTCTCTGTCAAATAAATAAATAAATAAATAAAATCTTAAAAAAAAAAAAAAAACTTTAAAAAAAAAAAGAACTGACTTCACAGTCATTGTCATTCTCTATGTCCAGCATAAAGCAGTATTACCCTCATGGGGCCAAATAAGATTCCAATACAAACAGGACCTCACAGTTAAAACTTTGCTAAAAACAGGTAGATGCCAAAGACCCATCCTTCAAAAGCCAGCCTGGTCTGAAAGAAACCACCATAAAGACATCTGATGTTTTATTAGCAGCACTTGGCTCAGCTTCTGGCTAAAAAGCAGTTCTTCCCAGCAACCCAGTTTTAGCTGTCCCCAAGGCTCTGGCTTGAAACAAAGTTTGACATTATTTTTTCTAAGCCAAAGGGACACTCCTAGCATACAATTATCAGACAAGACACCTGGTCAGGAGCACTGTAATTCACTTATTTCCCACTGAACAAGTTAAAAAGCTCTCCTTTTTTGCCTGAACTGCTGGGCCCAGATGCCACTTTCACGGACAACCTCTACTATCACAATAATCCACTACTGGTATTGATAGGTCCGTGTGCCAAGGAGCCTGAGGAGAAACATGGTTTGACATCCTAGGGGCAATTTCTCTCCTTGGGGAAGGGCAGGCCTCCATTGTTTTGCCTTGCATCTCATTAATGTGCCCAGCTAGGTCTCTTTACTGCTCTGTTTAACTACAACCAGTCCATTATTGAGCACACTGTGTGTAATGGTACACTGAAGAAAATGATGATTACACTGTAAAGAGGGGGCAGTGTATGGGATCTTGCGAATCTACCATTGAGTGATGCTATGGAGTCTGTCTCAAATAAATGAATTGGAGACATATTCTGGATGAACAGTGAGTGAAAGGAGCAAAATCAGTTCCCAAGATGAAGACAATTAAATGTTTCCTTCTACTTTGGAAGCCAGGGCTACTCCAAAGTTGTTGTTTCATATTTTGGCCCAAAAGTTTTAACATTAGAGACCTTCTGTAATCCCTAAGTGAACGCTCTATAATTTTGACATGGGACAATGTGCCTGCCTCATCACCTTGTCACATTTTCTGTGTTTTCAGTCTCTCACTTACTATTTTATTTGGCATATTGTAAAGTTAAAAATGTTGGTACATTCTTGCCTTGTTCTCTGTATTGAAAATTGCATGGGATTACAATCTTTTGTAATTCATGGCTATTTCTTCTGAAAGCTGATAATTGCTTCAATTACATTCTATATTCTATTACTTCTACTATTACCAATACCTCCTTTCCCAGCACATTTTTCATAGTTAACTCAATCAGTCATCATCATAAAGGGCTTCATTTATTTCTTTTATAAGTTGCTGAACTGAAGATGGGAGGATCATTGAATCAGTCAGATTCCAATCAGGAGACAGAAATAACACAGTAATTTGAACAATGAAAGTTTAATGAAAAAGATTATTGACTACAAGAGGGGATTATCTACTAGGAGTAGGTAACTCTTACATTGGAGGGGGTAAGATTACAGAAATGGATATAGAGAGCAGCCATTACCTTTAGGGCTGAGGCAGAGGACCCCAGAAAGACCTCCTTCCTTCAAGGACTGAGATCCAGACCCCTCTTGGAGAGCATGCTGATCATGGCCCACTACATAGTAGAGAAGTTTGCTGCATCACTGGAACCCTGCAAGTGGAACCAAGCTACCCTCTGGGATAAGGGAGAAGCCACACAAGGGGGTTATAGTGGTGAAATATGCTGGTGCTGAGCACTCTATTGGTGCCCCATGAGCTCCTGGCCCCCTTACATTGCAGGAGCAAATTAGAGAAAATGAAACCAGGAAGAAAAGCCTTTTCCTTATCTAGTGTCCCTGTAGTATCCTCTCTACTAAACAGCTTAACATTGTGCACTCTGGCAAGGAAGAAACGTTCCATTACCATAAGCAGCACACTGAGGCTAGATTGGGAGCTGAGAGGCAATAGTCTAATAACTTGTATAGGCTATCTCTTTGGCTATTCAGCTACTATATGTGCCTTCTCTACACAAGTGAATTTCTTTACAACCACAAAATAAGTCTGTTTTCATTTGACAATATATAGCTATCCTTCATAGAAGTGAATAAGTTCTTACCATTTCCTTAAAATGAAAAGACACACTGTCTCAACAGTCATTTTACCCATCACTGTATTTATTAATTACTCCTCAAATTCATAGTCCCACTGAATATTCTGTTACTGAAAGACTAAATATATTACAGCACACCTTCCCCCCATAGTATTTCTATGGTCATTAGTCCTTTTCCTCCCAAGCACTAACCTTTGTTCCCTTGTCTAATTTAAGGTGACATGGACCAGTGATGCACACTTTCCCTTGCTGTTTCTTCTGCTACTTCCTCCCCCTCATAATGGCTGTGTTTTAGTAGCTGACACCTCATGGATAATGCTTCAAGATGCCAATGTAGTAGAATACAGATAATATGGGACACACGTAAAAAATAAAATTATACAAGTAATTGTTAAATTGAATTTTTGGAAACTAATTGGAAACTCTTTGCCCAAATAGGGAAATTGGCCAATTTGATTTTAACTCATGTCAGTTCCATCTCTACTCTGTTAATGAGAACTGAGTGGCCTAAAGTCAATGAGGAGAGGGATAAAGAGAAGCAGACTCGATCATTAGCTCATGAAAAGTTAAGACTTAACTACACAATGTGCCTTTTATTTATCCTAGTGTTTTTCTTCAATTGTTGCAAATCTGTGATTTGTTATATTTGACCCAGTAGAAGTCCTGCAAGTCACACTGACCTATTAACAGAAACTCAGCCGCCTAACAACCAAGAAACAGAGCTCAGGCCTGCTTTATTTCTCCACTTGCACCTCAATAGCAGCAGTGACCTTTGTCTATCACACACCAACAGTGTGGAGGGCATCATATTTCTACTGACATCTCTGTTTGGCGTGTGAAGCTATTTCCAAAAAGCTTCATTTATTTAATCTTCCAGCTGTCTGAAAATCTTTATGGGTGCCCATTTTTAGCTTGCCCTTTACCCTTTGTTTTCTGAACCTAACCAGGTCCTTGCTTGAGGCTCCCAAAGGTCTAAGATCAGTAGGAGAAAAAAGTGGAAACTGGATGTCTAATGAAACAGAAGTCAGCTGGAAAAGTTCCATAAAATTACTTTGGGGAGAAACTGGTAGGAGAGATGCCACTGTGTTTTTATTTCCACTATCACAACACAAAATAATTAATGGGTAAAAAATACTTTTTGTTTAATAATTGCTGTTCTTCATTAGTGTGAACCAAGGGCACAGTCTATCTAAGACAATAACATCTGCACCCCATATTTCATTATCACCAAACTTCACATTTCACACAAAAGCATTGCTAGCAGAGCCTTACAGCTTTAATTAGTTTCTGCCATAGCTGTGAAGGTCAGCCAATTATTGTGTGTGAAATTTCAATATGAAGTGGTTGAATTGAAGACAGCATTGCAACAGTGTGGGATTCTGCAGTGCTATAAATCTAGCATTTTGGAACCATTTTTTTAAATACAAGATAACATAAAATAATCATCAGTTATGTACAGTTTCAAGGGTTACTAGTTAATTTCACATGAGCTTTGTGGGGAAAAGAACACACACAATTTCTGATTGTTTCTTAAATTCCCTCTATTACACTGTCATCCTGACACAATTGTTAAGGCTGATCCATGTTTTTATGATTAACTTGTTTTACTCACTTAGAACTCTTCTGGGACACTTGATATAGGAATAAAGCCTTGTTTTATCAAGTTTTACATGATGGAAAGTTGAAAAGATTCACACACATATATATTTAAACACTGTATTTGATCCATAAAAATGTAGATGGATATTAATTGATGAGGTCAACTTCAGAATGTCCTTCTACTTAAAAACCTACTGAATTAAAACAGTTTTTCTAGGAATCCAATATCTGAGTTTTCTACCTAGGATGGCAGAAATTGGGAGATGGAAAGAATCTTGATGCTTATCTCTCTAGGGTTCTTTATTTTAAAGATGGGTAAATATGCCTAAGAACAATACCCAGTTTCATAAGGTCACACAGCTCCTTAGCAATAGTGTCAGCAACAAAATTCAAGTTCCATCACCCTCTCCTTGTGGCTCCCCAGAGGCTTGTTTTATTATCAAAGAACGATTTAGGTAAGGCATACCACATAATATATAAAGCTTCTAAATTTTGCTCAAGCATTTTTCATGAGGTTTGAGTGCTGTTTGTTTTATTTTGTCTTATACATAGACATCTATGGAGTTTAATACTAATTCAAGCAAACAAATATTTATTGGGCCATCCTCTAAGCAAGGTACCCTGCAAGGCATTACATATGTCCAGGTTGATTAAAATGCTCTTGGTGAGATTGCAAACCTGCAGAGCAGATAACAAAGAGGAGGAGGAAGAACGAGACTGCAGGAATAATGGAAACAGATATGTCTGATTAGAGGAATATAAAGGCAGAGCAGAGCCAAAAAGGCTGCCCAGAGCTGAAAGAGCATGAAGAAGACTAGAGGATGTTTAGTAGCATGCCTAGCCTCTACCCACTAAATGCCAGCAGTGCTCCTTGCCCCAATCCTGGCAATAAAAATTGTTCCTAGGTGGGGAGAGGGTAATAGAAAGAGTAGCAAATTCACTTGAGAACCACTTCTCTAGAATCTAGTTTCTAGATAATAGTGCAGTGAATCTTAGGACTTCCCAATTCCAGAGACTCTGCTTTAGCCTTATTGAGATGCATGATCCCTTGACCCTTCCCACATTTCCCAAGTTACTGGCTGGGAAGAAAGCATCACTTACTTCAAAGAAGCTTAGGAAGCTAAGGGCTAGACTGGAGTCATTGACTGGGTGGTTTGGTGGCCAATGGGAGGAAGTTAAGTGAGTATGACTGAGTGGAAACAAAACAGCAGATGTGCATGAATATTCTAAGAAGTTAAAAGTAAAAGAAAGAGCAGACGTGATGCAGTATGTCCAAGGAATTATAGGGCTGAGCACTCACAACCTCAGGAACAGTTGAAATCCAGAGCCTGGGAAGTCTTTGTTTCGGGGGATGGACTGTCCTGTGATTTGGGGGGGAAAATTTTGTAGCACCTTGGTTTCTACCCACTAGATACCAGTAGGCATCCTTCCTCTCAGTTGTAACAACCAAAATTGTCTCTGTATATTGTGAAATGTCCCGTAGGGGTTAGATCTCTCCTGACTGAAAAGCACTGGATTAGAGAGATTTTCAGTTTTTAATTTAGGGTGGACAAAACTAAACAAGTGTTCAGGAACAGAAGAAAAGAACTGAAATGGTAGAAATTGAAGATGTAGGTGAGGGGAGGGAAACTTGGGGAGGGGGATATTATATGAAGGAGGTAACAAGAAAGAAGACCAAGAATGCTTTGGTAGAATGGACTTTCCTTCAGAGCAAACAAAGAGAAGGTCCCTAAAGTGGAGATAAATGTTAAGAGCAGCCAAACTGGAGAGTCTTATCTTTCAAGTAAAGTTGAAGAAATGGGCTTCATCTGAAGATAGAATCTGAGAGTGGGGAATTCACTAGAAAGTTGAGAAGCAAACTGCAGGTCACTGCTTAGCTGAGATTAGAGAGCATGCCTTTACAGTAGAACCAGGAAAGAGTACATCGAAGATGCCACATCTGTTGCTTACTCAACTGACCTTTACTGAGAGCAGGATGGACACTTTCTAGGACTAGGAATTGTCAAGAGAAGAACAGCAACAGGGCAAGCAGTAAAGAAAGGTGGGGGTGAGGTAGGAAATCTGTGTGAGTTACATAAGGCAAAAACTAAGGTAAGAGGTACATGAAGTCAAGAAAGTGGCCACAGCTTGAGATCAGGGAAGACTCAAAAGATCATGCATCCTATGAAGTTGAAACAGATTCTCTGCTTTGAAATTGGAAAGCCTTTTTAAGATCCGTAATACTCGATGGTCTAGAATCTAGATACTAGATTGGTGGTTCTCAAATGAATTTGCCACCTCCCTACCCCTGGCTGGGGGCATTTTGTGATGTCTGGACACAATCTGTATCATCTTGACTGTGGGGAGGGGGGCACTACTGGAATCTTGTAGGTAGAGGCCAGGGATGCTTCTAAACATTCTACAATGCACTATATGGCCCTGCTCTGTAATGATTATAATGTCTTTGTTGAGAAACCCTGCTCTAGATTAAAACTAAATACCTAGTAAGTTACTTAATGGAAACTCTTGGGAAATTTTTTAAAGAAAATCAAACCACAGGGCACATGGCTGGCTCTGTCGGTAGAGCATGAGACTCCTGAGCTCTGGGTCATGAGTTCAAGCTCCATATTGAGTGTAGAGATTACTTTAAAAAAAGGAAAAAGAGAAAAAAAGAAAGAAAGAAAGAAAATTAAGTTGCTGAAAGGTCCTTTTACAATCCTATTATACATTAACATCAATTTTTATAGTCTTTCAGACAGCAAGAACCTCCAACTGCTTTTATTCATACACTCATTTATTATTTCATGCTAAATAAATTAATATGTTTTATTATGGGAACCATATTAAGCATTGGGAATATAAAAATAAAGTAGACATAGACAAGCATTAACTCAGAGAAAAGTATTGCCATGGACTGAATTGTATCCCCCCCCCCAATCGTACGTTGAAGCCTGAACCCCCCCACCCCAGTGTGACTATATTTGGAGATTGGGTCTAAAAGGAGGTAATAAAGGCTAAATAGGGTTATAAGGATGGACCCTGATCTGATAGGATCAGTGTTCTTATAAGAAGAGGCACTAGAGAGTTTGCTTTCACTTGCTTACCTCTGCCTCTTGGTCTTAGATCCTTTCGTTCTCTCTCTCCTCTCTCCTGGGGTTAGGTCATATAAGCATACACACTGATGGTGGCCAACAAGCCAGGAAGAGAAGCCTCACAAGAAACCAACCATTCTGACCCCATGACTTCAAACTTTCAGCCTCCAGAACTATTAGAAAATAAATGTCTATTGTTTAAGCCACTCAGTCTATGGTATTCTGTATGGCAGCCCAAGCAGACAAGGATAAGCATATTCTCCCGTTTATCTGTTTTTTTCCCAAGCCTTGCCCAAGCAAAACTAAATTTTACCTTCGGAGCCTTCCCATTCCAACCTAACCCCTTTTCTTATTCTCTACTCTTCATCCTACCTTTGACAGTATGAGAAATGGATTTAACTTTGAAATTAGGCAAACCTGATTCTAAATTCTAGCACCTAACCATAGAAGCACTAAATATTAGCACTTAAGTCCTCTGAACCATAATATCCTCGCTTATTAAAATGGACAAAACCCCTGAACAGACCCATAACCAGTAAGGGGATTAAAACAGTCATCAAAAATCTCCAAACAAACAAAAGTCCAGGACCAGACGGCTTCCCAGGGGAACTCTATCAAACATTTAAAGAAGAACTAATTCCTATTCTCCTGTAACTGTTCCAAAAAATAGAAATAGAAGGAAAACCTCCAAACTCATTTTCTGAGGCCAGCATCACCTTGATCCCAAAAGAGAATTACAGACCAATGTCTTTGATGAACACAGATGCGAAAATTCTCACCAAAATACTGGCCAATAGGATCCAACAGTACATTAAAAGGATTATTCACCATGACCAAGTGGGATTTATTCCAGGGTTGCAAGGTTGGTTCAATATCTGCAAATCAATCAATGTGATACAATACATTAATAAAAGAAAGAATAAGAACCATATGATACTCTCAATAGATGCTGAAAAAGCATTTGACAAAGTACAGCATCCCTTCCTGATCAAAACTCTTCAAAGTGTAGGGATAGAGGGCACATACCTCAATATTATCAAAGCCATCTGTGAGAAACCCACTGCAAATATCATTCTCAATGGAGATAAACTGAAAGTTTTTCCGCTAAGGTCAGGAACATGGTGAGGATGTCCGCTATCACCACTGCTGTTCAACATAGAACTAGAAGTACTAGCCTCAGCAATCAGACAACAAAAAGAAATTAAAGGCATCCAAATCAGCAAAGAAGAAGTGAAACTATCACTCTTCACAGATGATATGCTACTATATGTGGAAAACCCAAAAGGCTCCACTCCAAAACTGCTAGAACTTGTACAGGAATTCAGTAAAGTGTCAGGATATAAAATCAATGCACAGAAATCAGTTGCATTTCTTTACACTAACAACAACACAGAAGAAAGAGAAATTAAGGAGTCAGTCCCATTTACAATTGCACCCAAAGCCATAAGATACCTAGGAATAAATCTAACCAAAGAGGCAAAGAATCTATACTCAGAAAACTATAAAGTACTCATGAAAGAATTTGAGGAAGACACAAAGAAATGGAAAAATGTTCCATGCCATGGATTGGAAGAACAAATATTGTGAAAATGTCTATTCTACCTAAAGCAATCTACACATTTAATGCAATCCCTATCAAATACCATCCTTTTTTTTTTTTTCAAAGAAATAGAACAAACAATGCTAAAATTTATATGGAATGAGAAAAGACCTCAAATAGCCAAAGGAATATTGAAAAAGAAAGCCAATTCTCCTTTTTGGTAGGGTCTTTGCCTGATTTGGGGATCAGGGTAATGCTGGCTTCATAGAAAGAGTCTGGAAGTTTTCCTTCTGCTTCAATTTTTGGAAACAGCTTCAGGAGAATAGGTGTTATTTCTTCTTTGAAAGTTTGGTAGAATTCCCCAGGGAATCCATCAGGTCCTGGGCTCTTGTTTTTTGGGAGGTTTTTGATCACTGCTTCAATCTCGTTACTAGATATCAGTCAATTCAGGTTGTCGATTTCTTCCTGGTTCAATTTTGGGAGTTTATAGTTTTCCAGGAATGCATCCATTTCATCTAGGTTGCTAAGCTTATTGGCATATAACTGTTGATAATAACTTCTGATTATTATTTCTACTTCCTTGCTGTTAGTTGTGATCTCTCCCTTTTCATTCATAATTTTATGAATTTGGGCTTTCTCTCTTTTCTTTTGGATTAGTGTGGCCAATGGTTTATCGATCTTATTGATTCTTTCAAAAAACCAGATTCTAGTTTCATTGATACGTTCTACTGTATTTCTGGTTTCTACCTCATTGATCTCAGCTCTAATATTGATTATTTCCCTTCTTATGTGTGGAGTTGGTTTGATTTGTTGTTGATTCTTCAGTTCTTTAAGGTATAGAGACAGCTGCTGTGTTCTGGATTTTTAAATTTGTTTGAGGGAGGCTTGGATGGCTATGTATTTCCCCCTTAGGACCACCTTTGCTGTACCCCATAGGTTTTGGACCGAAGTGTCTTCATTCTCATTGGTTTCCATGAATTGTTTCAGTTCTTCTTTGATCTCCTGGTTGATCCAAGCATTCTTAAGCAAGGTGGTCTTTAGCTTACAGGTGTTGAATTCCTTCTGAACTTTTCCTTATGGTTGAGCTCCAGTTTCAAAGTATTGTGAACTGAGAATATGCAGGGAATAATCTCAGTCTTTTGGTATCGGTTGAGTCCTGATTTGTGACCCAGTATGTGGTCTATTCTTGAGAAGGTTCCGTATGCACTTGAGAAGAATGAGTATTCTGTTGTTTTAGGGTGGAATGTTCTGTATATATCTATAAGGTCCATCTGGTCCAATGTGTCATTCAATGCTCTTGTTTCTTTATTGATTTTCTGCTTCAATGATCTGTCTATTTCTGAGAGAGGTGTGTTAAGATCTCCTATGATTAGTGTATTCATATCAATATGACTCTTTATCTTGATTAACAATTTTCTTAAGTAATTGGCTGCTCCCATATTGGGGGCATAGATATTTACAATTGTTAGATCATCTTGGTGGATAGTCCCTTTAAGGATTTTGTAGTGTCCTTGTGTATCTCTGACTACAATCTTTAGTTTAAAATCTAATTTATCTGATATGAGAATTGCTACCCCAACCTTCTTTTGAGGCCCATTGGCATGAAAAATGCTTCTCCATCCCTTCAGTTTCAGTCTGGGTGTATCTTTGGGTTCAAAATGGGTCTCGTGTAGACAACATATAGATGGGTCCTGTCATTTTATCCAATCTGCAACCATGTGCCATTTTATGGGCACATTTAGGTCATTCACATTGAGAGTGATTATTGATAGATACATTTTTATTGACATCGAGTTACCTTTAAAGTCTTTCTTTCTGTAGATTGTCTCTATATTTATTTCTGTTCAATGCTATTCTTAGGAGAATTTCAGACCAATATCACTGATGAATATGGATGCTAAGATTCTCAACAAGATCCTAGCAAACAGGATCCAACAGCACATTAAAAAGATTATCCACCATGACCAGGTGGGATTCATCCCTGGGTTACAAGGATGGTTCAACATTCACAAATCAATCAGTGTGATACAACAAATTAATATGAGAAGGGAGAAGAACCACATAGTCTTCTCAATTGATGCAGAAAAAGCATTTCACAAAATCCAGCATCCGTTCCTGATTAAAACACTTCAAAGTATAGGGATAGAGGGAACATTCCTGGACTTCATCAAATCTATCTATGAAAGACCCACAGCAAATATCATCCTCAATGGGAAAAAGCTTGCAGCCTTCCCGTTGAGATCAGGAACAAGACAAGGATGCCCACTTTCACCACTCTTGTTCAACATAGTATTAGAAGTCCTAGCAACGGCAATCAGAAAACAAAGAGAAATAAAAGGTATCCAAATTGGCAATGAAGAAGTCAAACTCTCTCTATTCACAGATGACATAATTCTTTATATGGAAAACCCAAAAGACACCACCCCCAAACTACTAGAACTCATACGGCAATTCAGCAACGTGGCAGGATACAAAGTCAATGTGCAGAAATCAGTGGTTTTCTTATGCACTAACAATGAAAATACAGAAAGGGAAATTAGAGAATTGATTCTATTTACTATAGCACCAAGAACCATAAGATAACTGGGAATAAACCTAACCAAAGAGGTAAAGGATCTGTACTTGAGGAACTACAGAACACTCATGAAAGAAATTGAAGAAGACACAAAAAGATGGAAGACCATTCCATGCTCTTGGATGGGAAGAATAAACATTGTTAAAATGTCTATACTGCCTAGAGCAATCTATACTTTTAATGCCTTTCTGATCAAAATTCCACCGGTATTCTTCAAAGAGCTGGAGCAAATAATCCAAAAATTTGTATGGAATCAGAAGAGACCCCAAATTGCTAAGGAAATGCTGAAAAACAAAAATAAAACTGGGGGCATCACGTTACCTGATTTCAAGCTTTATTACAAAGCTGTGATCACCAAGACAGCATGGTACTGGCATAAAAACAGACACATAGACCAGTGGAACAGAGTAGAGAGCCCAGTTATGGACCCTCAACTCTATGGTCAATTAATCTCCGACAAAACAGGAAAAAATATACAGTGGAAAAAAGACAGTCTCTTCAATAAATGGTGCTGGGAAAACTGGACAGCTATATGTAGAAGAAGGGAACTCAACCATTCTCTTACACCGTACACAGAGATAAACTCAAAATGGATAAAAGACCTCAACATGAGACAGGAATCCACCAGAATCCTAGAGGAGAACATAGGCAGTAATCTCTTCGATATCAGCCACAGCAACTTCTTTCAAGATACGTCTCCAAAGGGAAAGGAAACAAAAGCGAAAATAAACTTTTGGGACTTCATCAGAATCTAAAACTTCTGCACAGCAAAGGAAACAGTCAACAAAACAAAGAGGCAACCCACGGAATGGGAGAAGATATTTGCAAATGACAGTACAGACAAAAGGTTGATATCCAGGATCTATAAGAAACTCCTCAAACTCAACATACACAAAACAGGCAATCATATAAAAAAATGGACAGAAGATATGAACAGACAATTCTCCAATGAAGACATACAAATGGCTATCAGACACATGAAAAAATGTTCATCATCACTAGCCCTCAGGGAGATTCATATTAAAACCACATTGAGATATCACCTTACACCAGTTAGAATGGCCAAAATTAACAAGACAGGAAACAACATGTGGGGATGTGGAGGGGATGTGGGGAAAGGGGAAAACACTGTTACACTGTTGGTGGGAATGCAAGTTGGTGCAGCCTCTTTGGAGAACAGTGTGGAGACTCCTCAAAAAATTAAAAATAGAACTTCCCCATGACCCTGCAATTGCACTCCTGGGTATTTACCCCAAAGATACAGATGTAGTGAAAAGAAGGGCCATCCCAATGTTTATAGCAGCAATAGCCATGGTCACCAAACTATGGAAAGAACCAAGATGCCCTTCAACGGACGAATGGATAAGGAAGATATGGTCCATATACACTATGGAGTATTATGCCTCCATCAGAAAGGACGAATACCCAAATTTTGTAGCAACATGGACAGGACTGGAAGAGATTATTGAAATAATTCAAGCAGAGAGAGTCAATTATCATATGGTTTCACTTATTTATGGAGCATAACAAATAGCATGGAGGACATGGGGAGTTAGAGAGGAGAAGGGAGTTGGGGTAAACTGGAAGAGGAGGTGAATCATGAGAGACTATGGACTCTGAAAAACAATCTGAGGGGTTTGAAGTGGCAGGGGGTTGAGAGTTTGGGGTACCAGGTAGTGGGTATTATAGAAGGCACGGATTGCATGAAGCACTGGGTGTGGTGAAAAAAATAATGAACACTGTTATGCTGAAAATAAATTAATTTAAAAAAAAAGAAAAGAAAAAGAAAGCCAAAGTTGGTGGCATCACAATTCCAGACTTCAAGCTCTATTACAAAGCTGCCATCATCAAGACAGCATGACACTGGCACAAAAACAGACACATAGATCAATGGAACAGAATAGAGAGCCCAGAAATAGACCCTCAACTCTATGGTCAACTAATTTTTAACCAAGCAGGAAGGAATGGCCAATGGAAAAAACACCTCTTCAACAAATTGTGCTGGGAAAATTGGACAGCCACATGCAGAAAAATGAAATTGAACTATTTCCTTACACCATACATGAAAATAGACTCAAAATGGATGAAGGACCTCAATGTGAGAAAGGAATCCATCAATATCCTTGAGGAGAACACAGGCAGCAACCTCTTCGACCTCAACCGCAGCAACTTCTTCCTAGGAACATGGACAAAGACAACAGAAGCAAGGGCAAAAATGAACTATTGGGATTTCATCAAGATCAAAAGCTTTTGCACAGCAAAGGAAACAGTTAACAAAACCAAAAGACAACTGACAGAATGGGAGAAGATATTTGCAAATGACATATCAGATAAAGGGCTAGTATCCAAAATCTATAAAGAGCTTAGCAAACTCAACACCCAAAGAACAAATAATCCAATCAAGAAATGGGCAGAGGACATGAACAGACATTTCTGCAAAGAAGACATCCAGATGGCCAACAGACACATAAAAAAATGCTCCCAACCACTTGGCATCAGGGAAATACAAATCAAAACCACAATGAGATATCACCTCACACCATTAAGAATGGCTAAAATTAACAAGTCAAGAAACGGCAGATGCTGGTTAGGATGTGGAGAAAGGGAAACCCTCCTACACTGCTGGTGGGAATGCAAGCTGGTGCAACCACTCTGGAAAACCGTGTGGAGGTTCCTCAAAAAACTGAAAACAGAGCTACCCTACGACCCAGCAATTGCACTACTGGGTATATATCCTAAAGATACAAACATGGTGCTCCGAAGGGGCACGTGCACCTGAATGTTTATAGCAGCCATGCCCACAATAGACAAATTATGGAAAGAACCTAGATGTCCATCAACAGATGAATGGATAAAGAAGATGTGTTATATATACACAATGGAATACTATGCAGCCATCAAAAGAAATGAAATCTTGCCATTTGCGATGACATGGATGGAACTAGAGGGTATTTTGCTTAGTGAAATAAGTCAACTAGAGAAAGACAACTATCATATGATCTCCCTGATATGAAGAAGTAGAGATGCAATGTGGGGGGTGGGGTAGGAAAAGAAAAAATGAAAGAAGGTGGGATTGGGAGGGAGACAAACCATAAAAGACTCAATCTCAAAAAAATAGACTGAGGGTTGCTGGGGGGGAGGGGGAACGGGAGAGGGTGGTGGCGATATGGACATTGGGGAGGGTATGTGCTATGATGAGTGCTGTGAAATGTGTAAACTGGTGATTCACAGATCTGTACCCCTGGGGATAAAAATACATTATATGTTTATTATTAAATAAATAAATAAATTTAATAAAAAAATAAATAAAATGGACATAACCACTTTTACTTAAAAGACTGCAACAAAAAATTGGGTAAAAATGCCTAATACTGCTCTAATATATAGCAGCCTCTCAATAGTTAACTGTTTCCATTGTCCTGCTTGGATCACAATTGTACCCAATGGTTGTTTTCAAAAATTATTTGATTTATTTGGCTTTTCCAACTGTCTCATTAGATGCTAGTCTAAAGAAGCTGAAGTTTTCCCTCTCCCAAAGAATCACCCAAAGAATTTTGAAAACTTAGCATTATCTACAACTGAAACTCATCCCCATTCTCTACAACTAAAACTCAAGTGATGAATTTCTGGGCCCATAACAAGTAAAGGAAGCAATGGCATTTTGAAGTATACCTGACTAGTATTATGAAATGAAATAAATATGTAGCTTCTACTAAAAAAAAAAAAAAAAAAAAACACAAAAAACAAAACAAAACAAAAAAAAACAAAGAAAAGAAAATAAAGCCTATGTTTATTTCCACCGTGTTAAGTCATGTAAGCATTTTTTGTGACATCACATGATGCAGGAATGTACCTATCACCTAAGTATCTATCAATTCCTACAATTTACTACACATTCATTATATGCCAGGTATGATGCTAAACTGTTTACACCTACTAACTCAGTTAATCCTTCACTCCACTAGCATGTTTCACTCGAGATTAAAAAGTTTTAATGATTCCTGAAGGTGCTGGATGGCATCTGAATTGAGGAATCTGGGCCAGTTTCATTTGGCAAAAGATTATCACTAGTTTCAGATCAATTTTTCAGGAAATGTCTCCAAACCATGTCTAGAATCACCTTGTCGTCACCCTCTTTTGAATATCAACAAAGAAGACAAAAGCTCTTTTCATGAAGAATTTTTCATACTTTGCAGCTGTTTAAAATACAACTCGCCTCTCTGGTTCATCATCTCCACCCATGTAGGGCCCTGTGGTTGCAGGGGAAGGGGGAGCAGGGGTGGTCAGTTCTCTCCCTAACAAACAGGAAATGTGGTTCCTATTGTGAAGTGACTGGGTCAGGACACCTGATCTTTCAATCTGCTTTTCTAATAGAGATTAGAAAAGAGACTGCAGGACCAAAAAATTGGGAGACTAATATCATTAGTGTATGCTCTACTCTTTGTCTTCCAGGCTCTAGCTTCTATATGTAAACTTTCTCCAGTTTTGACATAAAATTAGTAAAATCCTCCTAAATGACCAGGCAAGGATCTATCTTGGCTTTTCCTAAGATAGTCTATCACCTTTTGCTATCCAAGATAGCAGGAGCCGTCCTTCACAGACGTTACCAGACTCATGATTTATTCTCTGTGTTCACTGATACAAGCTACATGAGGGCAGGGACCTTGTCTGTCTTTGTCACGCTATCTTATCATTTCTACAGTGTGCTAGAAACATCACAGATATGCACTGAAATTATTCTTACAGAAGGAAGGAAAGGAAGAAGGGAGGGAGAAGAAAAGAAGTTATCCTAGACCATAAACATGGAGAAACCCAAAGAAATCAGTACTCTAGAATTGCTCTTGGTCTCAAAATACAATATTAAAGTTGGAAGAAATCTCATAATTACTACTGAGCCCAGCACCTATTTACTGAGGTTCAGAGAATTAAGTGTTTTATCCTGGTCACAAGTTCATAGCAGAAGTCTCCTGGAGCTCAGTCCAAGAGCCCTTCCCTTATACTGTGTAGTCTGTCTAATGAGTGCTTCTGACCTCTTTGTCAATGTTCTCTATGTTTTTGAAGGCAAAGGGTACTTTACTTTGAGCCATTAAGAAATATATAATGTATTTATTTATTTTATGTATAGGTAGACATAATCAGCTTGATTTTTAATAATGGAGCATTTCCTGTTTCTGGAGTATGTACATGTGAGTCTGTACGACTGTGTGTGTTTTCATTTGCAGTTTAAACAGAGTAAGATATGATGTCTATAGAGCCTTCTTCATCAAAGGAGAATGACTTAAAGGAATTCAATGACTCAAATTCTCAACAGTATCCTCTTATTAAGGAAAATGCCTCTAAGGTTTTAGGATTGATACAGCAGAAACATTTAATGAAATGTTCTTAAGATCTCAACTCTTAAAATGTGCTGTGTGCACAGCGAATATTGTGACTTGGAAGAAATAATCTTATAATTCCCAAGTTTAATGTCATGCCTGTGAATTAAAAAGTTAGGCCAATTAGAGTTTCTCAAGAGACAGTAAATGGCCAACTGCCAACCCAGGAAAGACAGGCCGCTGAGTTCTGATGCCAAAACAAGAAGAAAGACCTCAGTGATGAGGGGGGATGTACCTTCAAATGTAAAAGGGAAGTTTCCATGGCCAGCCCTCTACTAACTCAGGGTCGGAACTGAGAGCTGCTTCAGAAGCAATTTCCAAAGAGCATAGCATCAAGAGTTCTGAATTTAAAATGTTATATTACATTTATATAGTGGTTTTAACCTCTAAAGGGCACCTCCCTTCTCATTGATTAGTGTAACACCCTCCTTCCCACAACAAGAAGGAGAATGCGCTATTCGTGTATATTTTTTAGATACAAAAACTGAAAATTGAAAAGTTAGATGATGCCTGAGCCAAGAGTAGAAGTCTGTTCCCTGGTACCCAGCCACATAGTCTTTCTACTTTACCTTGCTGAGGACTTTTTTGGACAGGTAACTTTTTTTTTCTTTTTTTGGAGGGTGAGGAGTAGCATGTTCAAAATGGAAAGATATAAACAAACCTAATGGGAGAAATAGAAAACTGTATCCTGGTCACCTACTCATGGCTACCTACTATTGTCATTATGGAAAAGGACAGTGGAATATATAAAATCCACAAATATACCAGACCACCTTGTTAGAAAGATGAAGCCAGTCTCTCAAAAAGCTATTTGAAGAATCAGAATAGCTAGTGTGCTGCTCATTTCCAGCTGACCTGACTTACGTGTTCTCTGCCTTCTTTAGCAATCCTTAGGATAGTAGTGGTAATGTGTTGTGAAGTGGACACAGGATCAAAGAAGCACAGATATGGAATAATTGGCTCCCATGTAGTTAAGAGAGCTGTTTCCATGACCTAGCAAATGACAGAAGAGTGATCTAGCAAATGGGTTCCTTTTGCCAAACAATAAACTACTTTTGTAGAAGCCATTCTCCCATAACTTGTAAAAATATCTTTCAAGGATCTCTCTAATACAGTGTTCTAGCCCTTAGGATTCAATATTTCAAGAAGTACCCTTAAGTAAACTAAACCTCTAAAGATTTTTCTGTTTTAACTCAACTCTTGTCTCAGTTCCAGTATTTCTAGGAAAACACTGATTGATTTACTGTGGTAAATTATGAGATGTTTTTAACGCTGGGTACAATATATCTGATTTGTGATCCCAGGCTTCAGATGTTTTATAGCAGAAATTTAAAATGTACACCATAGCTTGGTACAAATAGGCTCACCTGTAAGCCCATAAAAGCCTCCACCTGCTATGTTATACTTCTTTTCTCACATCTTCTGACTCTACTCTTCTTTATTGAGTCCTGATCCATATCAAAAACTTAGCAATGCGTGATTTCAAATAGTTGATTTTACACTAGTCATGAAGTAATCTAAGCATCATGCTGAAAAATACATATGCCAAAGGCTTGATGGAGGCTAGCTATACATGATGGCAGGCATCACAGAGGTACAAAGGTATGGCTTGATGTGTCTGAAAAAAGCAAAAAATCTTAAGCTTCAAAGCTTAATAGTTGCCTATTGGAGTCTTTCCTGCCATACTGTCAGATCTGTGAGGTCTGTTGTCTACTTTCAGTGTGCAGCTCTATGCCCAGCACAAGGGAGGTGACAGCACATATTTATAGAAGAGATGATCAGGAGGATGACCAAATGCATCATGAGGAAGAAGAAGCACAAGTTTAACTGTAGTTATCAGAGTCAAGAGCTGTGTCTCTCTATTGCTTTCTTCTTTCCTTTTCAGTACTTTTTGTGGATTTCTGTCAAACTCATTGTCATTTTTTCATATAGTTTAGATGAACTGAGCAAATATCAACTTCTGCCTGTTGACTCTGTTTCTAAAGACAGGTTTTTGGGTATAAGCTCCATGTGGATCAGTTAGCACCTTTCTCATCCACAACCAGAGATTCAGATTACATCTGTGTTAAACCCTCTTGCTGGTTATGTTAGTGTTCTAATGTTGGTCAGTCTGAAAAAAAAAAAAAAATTTTGTTTTCTGACCTTTAGCCCTAATTCACCCCCATCATAATGTGAACCCATCTCAATTCTGCTCTGGGTGCAGAGGACAACTGTTCAGTTGTTCATGCCCCATTCTTTATTTCCTGTCTGGATCAGTTAGCTTTTGCTGCATAACAAACCACCCAACCCTAATGGCTTAAAATAATGACCATTTTATTTATCTCATGATTCTGTGTATTATCACTTTGGGCTGGACTCAGTCAGATGGCTCTTCTGGAATAATCTGGTCTCACTTGTTTTTGACCGAGCTTACACACATACCTGGAAGGCTCAGATAGATAGCTGTTACCTCTCTTTGCAAGGTCTCTCATTCTCTATGAGCGTAAGCCAGCCCTGTTCATATGGTGGCAAAGGGTAATAGAAACTATGACTTCTCAGTATTAATGAAGACCTCATCTATAATTTCTACCACATTCTATTAATAAAGGCAGGTCACTAGGCCAACCCAGATTTAAAGGATAAGGAAATAGTTTTCCCTTTAGATAGGAATACCATTTTTGCAATCTACCACACCATCCTAGGTTCCTTTGAGTTTCATTAGCTTCATCCTTTCCTCATATTTCCCCCAAATACGTCCTTTCTCTGTTTATCTGGGTCCAACCTCCAGATTTCATGTGTATGCCATACATTCATTCCACAAATATTTATTGAGCATTTACTATGTTTTAAGGTCTATGTTATGTTCAAAGTCCACCAAAGCATGGTTCTTACTTTTAAGGAGATTAAGGTTAGAGAGAAAGCAAATATTGAAGAAAAAGTTGATAAGAAGCAGAATAAAGTTTTCTGGGAACCAGAGAGACACAAGGCTGGGCCAAAATGATAAGCCAGAGAAAATTCCTGGGAAAGACAGTGCTTAAATGAATAGGTGTCTTTGAGATCAGTGCTATTCGAAGTATGGTCTGTGGACTACTGGCAGTCTTCAAACTGTTGTTACTGGTCTGGTTTGAGACAAGAGTAAGAGTTTAGAAACCTTTCAGAAATTTGGTATGGCTGTTCAGTCCAAGCATATGTTTTTTAAAAGTATCACTCAGCAGGGCGCCTGGGTGACTCAGTGGATTATGCCTCTGCCTTTGGCTCAGGTCATGATCTCAGGGTCCTGGGATCCAGCCCCGCATTGGGCTCTCGCTCAGCGGAGGGCCTGCTTCCCCGTTTCTGCCTGCCTCTCTGCCTACTTGTGATCTCTCTGTGTCAAATAAATAAATAAAATCTTTAAAAAAAAAAAAAAGTATCACTCAGCAATAAAGTTAAAGTTTAATAAAAAGGAAAAAAATCTTTTTTTAAAGATTTTATTTATTATTTGACAGTGAGAGAGAGCACGAGCAGGGGGAGTAGCAGGCAGAGGGAAAGAGAGAAGAGCAGAAGCCTGATGTGGGACTCAATTCCAGGACCCTGGGATCATGACCTGAGCCAAAGGCAGTCACCCAACCAACAGAGTGACCCAGGTGCCCCCCCAAATGAGCTTTTATCAGAGATACTCTGAGAAGCATTGACTGGGTGACAAAGGGTAGAGGAGAATCAATCACCTGTGTGACTTCCTAAAGGAGATCCAGGTCCTAATTCCTAGAACCTGTAAATGTTATCTTAATGGAAAAATGATTTTTGCAGATGTGACTCAGTTAAGGATCTTGAGATGAGATTATCCTGGATTATCTGGGTGTGTGCTAAATGCACTCACAAGTGTCCTCATAAGAAGGAGGAAGAGGGATATTCGACACTGACAGAAGAGGATAAGGCAATGCAACCAGAAGGACAGAAACTAGAGTAATGTGAACACAAGCCAAGGAATGCCAGCAGTCACCAGAAATTGGAGAAGGCATAGAACGGATTCTTCACTGGGGCCTACAGAGAAAATGTGTACCTGCTGAACCCTGACTTTGGACTTCTCGCCTCAGAAAAAATAAATTTCTGCTGCTTAAGCCACCAAGTTTTGGTAATTTGTTACAGCCTCCATAAGAAACTAATACAATGTGTGAAGACAAGAGACATGAAGCAACATGATACATTCGGGGATTTATACAAAGCTAGAAAATGACTAAGGTAAAATATATGTAGGAAGGAGGAGTAGAGATAAGGAAGAAGAGGGAGGAAGAAATTGGGAAGACCAAGAGTCCCAACTTTTCATCCCATACTGACAATTGAGAATTAACAAGAAAGACTCTGGCAGCCATTCACTTCCCAACTGGTAAAATGTGGTTATATTCTACATGTGGTAAAACACAGAGAAATATTGCTCCTTGAATTCAATTCAGGAAAAAATGTACACCTTGCATGAACCTAAAACTTAAAAAATTTGTTGTGCTACTTGATGCATACCCTAAACTCAGCTACCTCAGGAGAAGAGAACTAGCCAAATTTGGGGAGAAAAATTAGGAATTAAGATTATTTACCTGGCTTGTAAGTAGAGGATGCTATAAACAAGCTACTGAGCTAGTAAAAAAAAAAAATAATCTGTCTAGCCTGAAACATGCATGCATACATACGTGTGTAAATGCACATGTGTGTGCACTCATGTGAGCATGCATGCACACGCACGCACACACACACACACACACACACACACACACTGCAAGACCAGCCTACCACAGTAAAAGAAAAGGGAAAAATCATTAAGGAAAGAGTGGGAAGAGACTAAGTACTGGCAATTGTTAGTGACATGTTTACTAAATATGCTTTAAAACATTAAACATAACATTGGAAAGCAGAGGAGCCAAATCGTTGGAGAAGCCCACTGATTACAATTCAGGTTAGGTCTCTGATCTGCTTTCTCGGCACTTGGCTTCACAACCGGAGCCCAGCCAAACCAATCTGCGTCTCTGGAGTCTCCAGGCAACTCCCAACTTGGCATTTCTGACACAGGAGAGCTAGCCAGGAAACCCCTCTTTGGAGGAGAACCATTGGCCAGACTCGCTCTATCAACATCCAGACATCATAGTTAATTACAAACACACAGGACCAACCTGACAGCCAGCTCTGCAAGTAGCAGACACCAGCCTTCCCCAGGGAACTGGCTTGGCTCCAGTGAGTACTCCCAGTGACAAGAACCCTTTTAAGCAAGACACTCCGAGGGCTCACCAGATTGCGACAGGTTTTGTATTGCCGTGTAAAGACATCCTCCTACCACCACCACTTCCTCAGAAATACCAGATTTCAACTGAAAAGCAATGAATGGAAATCCCTGGCAATAAGATTATATCCAACATTAAAAAAATACAAATGATCTCTGAATCACATCACTACTTCCCACCCATCTGGCATTAGATTCTTTTTAGATGGGAGCCTAGGAAAAATCTTAGAAAGGAAATTGGTAAAACCCTTGACCCATGACTCAGGTGTGTGGGAGGAAACATTTTGACTCAGAAGCCTCTGATGTCTCCCCTTTTTCAACATTTTCCAACAAGAAGTTATTCAGCAGGAAGACTGGAAATTTGGCCACAAATGTTAAGATCTAGGCAATGAATTAGTCAAATGTTTTTATGGAGAACCCATTTGTATTTGACGTTAATTTGGGTTGTCTGCTGGAAGGCCAGACTTCTTGGAAAAGTTGGGATCAGGAGAACACAGTGCTATGCAGCTGGATACCAACTGACTAAAACAACTTGAGAAATACACCCTGCTTCACCCTGATCCATTGGTGTGATCCTGGCACTTGTACTGGTGACAGAGAGTCATTTTGACTGATAAACGGCAGGATTAATCACATTACTCCAATAGCCCACCAGCGAGTGACGTATCAACAGCCATTACTTGGCCAAAGTCACTCAACTCAACTGAACCGGAGCACTAAGCCAACGTTCTGTATGAAGTTTTTATATCCTGAAGACAATTCTGCTATTGTGCAGCTTGCCACCATAATGTGGAGCTTGGCTCTTAGGACAAGTTTATTAAAGCCAAGTTTTGGGGTTTTTTTCCTCTGCTCCAGCACATTTGCTTTGTATCCTTTCAGCAACTCATTGTGCCACATTTAATTAGGTAAGAGCTTTAGGCTTTAATCTTGGCTAGATGGTGGAGAACTTTCTGAAATCTTTCTTCCTCAGATGGAACCCTATGTGGACTTCTAACTTACTTTTTCTGATAAAGAGATGTTTATTTCTGCATAAGCAAAAGATTCTTTATCCAGAAACCACAACACCGTCACATTCCAGTAATTACTGGTGCCTCTTATTTGGAAAGATTTCTCAAGTAACATTTTCCCATTTGTATTCCATTGTCCTTTTACATGCTGCCCCTTTGAAGCTTAGATTCTTAAACTGTGTGCACATCTGTCATGCATAACCCTTCTCCTTAAGCATTCCAAAGGTCTGTGGCAGAATACCAAGTCTTCCTTCCCAGGTCTACACTAGTCCAGGAGGAAATGTGTGCCCTGAAAGAGAATAGCCCTAATAGAATGACCTTTACTGAGGCTTGACATCTGCTACCTTGTAAGCTTCTTACACACTCAGTCTAATCCACCTGGAGGCTTTTCTGCTTGATGGGAGGTGATAAAAAAGCTGTTAGGCTGTAAGCCTTGTCTTAGATTCAAAGCATGTAGGCTGCTTGAGATTCTGAGGCTTAGGGCAGACAGAGGGGGAAATATTTCTTAGTTCAGGTGTAATTCTCAAGATGCTTATTAGGACAAACTCTAGTCTAAGAACAACTTTATTGGTATGAAAGTCAAGACAAGGCTTCCTAATAGGAAAGAGGCTCCCAGCTTCCCAACATTTCAGAAGAGCTAATGTAATGGTGCTCATAAAACTTGCCTCGTCGACAAGAACCAAGAAGCCCAACTCTAGAAATTTATAATCCACAGAGGATCAACAGCTTGTATTCTGGATATCTTAAAGGTGAATGCTCTCAAACACCCAGCTGTCCATGGTGATGAAAACCTGGACACCCATGGTTATAAATAACCCAGTCTGTTTCTTACAGCAACTGAGACTAAGGCCTAAAGTCCAAATTGAACTGACTTCTTGATTTATACCCTTGGCCAAGAGAAAAAAGCTCAGAGATGGAGCTTCTGAGTGCAGAGGCAGGTCTCCCAGGAGAGAGGGAGACTCTGAGATAAGTTGCTGAAGAGTGACTCCCCTAAGTAATATGATAATTGCTTCTCAGAATCGCAAAGTGAAATTAAAAAATGAAGTATGTTGGAAAAACTAGAAAAGGTGAAAATATTATATTATGCAATGATTCTTTTTTTTCCTAAATCAAATGGTGGGATTCCGAATGCTCAGCAAACTTACCCCAAAGGGGAATTATTTATAGTCTGCATTGAAAGAAAAGTCTGCTCCATTTCAATAAATTTTTAATGTTAAAGAATCTGATTTACTGGAAAGATGCGTGTCCTTTGGTAAACTGTTTATATTTTTCTCCCATATATTCTTGATTAGATTAGAGAACTATAGATATATTATGGTTGATTTTATAGCAGGTATGAGATAAATAGGTCTCATCATTGCTGGCATCACCAGTTCTGTGACCTCTGATATACACATGTATTTGAATCTTAGTACACTTGAGAAAACTTGTCCTTTGGGGAAAGGAGTGTGTGATATACATTATATCATGAAAACAATAATAAAATATCTATCAATATTCACAGCAGAGAGGCACCAGGGTGGCTCAGTGGGTTAAGCCTCTGTCTTCGGCTCAGATCATGATCTTATGGTCCCAGGATCGAGCGCCGCATCGGGTTCTCTGCTCGGCAGGGAGCCTGCTTGCCCTTCTCTCTCTCTGTCTACTTGTGATCTCTCTCTGTTAAATAAATAAATAAAATCTTTAAAAAAATATATTCACAGCAGATAGGGCATTATAGTAGTCTCATTTAACAGTAGAATAAAAAGTAAGAAGATTAAGTGACTTGTACAAGGTCATACAGCTAGTAAGGATTAAACCGGTAATCCAGATCCCTGATCTTATGCTCCCTCTAGCGCAATAAGTTGCCTTTAGTCTGAACCATAAATGGAACACATTTCAGAAAAGCTAATAATATCTGTAAATGTCATTATTGGTAAGTGATTTATTTTAGCCAATTTCCATTCTTCCTGAAAGAGATGTCTGTATTTGCCAGAAGGTAAAACAGTGGTTGTTCTACCTACCTCACTGGAACATGGCTCCCTGGAGTGCTAAGTTTAGGCATATCCGATAAAGTGGAAGGAGTGAAGTTACACTAATTTTATATCTCCCAGTTGAGATAATGCTACTGAGAACCTCTCAGAGTTGAATAAATTGGACAAGTGTAGCTTTGATTAATTCCAAGGGATAAAAAAAGTATGGCATATTTTTTCCTGAATCAAAAAGATAAATTGGATCAAAATGAAGATCCTATTCTAAGATATACTCAGTTTTATATTTATCTGCTGAATTTCGATAATAACTGAAGTATGATTTACAAAATCTATGCATGAGAATGATCCTTGTACTGGAAAGATTCATAAGTAAAACAACCGAGCAAATGGAACTATTTAAAACATACAGTTTCATATAATGTAAATTAATCTATTATGATAGCTCTGGCTAACATTCTCCTACACATACTATGTGCCAGGCTTTGTGCTAAATAGGAGTTTTTTTTTTTGCTTTGTCTTCCCATCAACTCTATCAGGAAAGAATAAGCATTATCTCCAATTACAGACAAAGAAATTGAGGTTCCCCGAAGTGAAGGGGCTTGTTCAAGACTCTTGAGGTAGGAAGGAGCAGAGCTTGGAACTGAATGGTCCATGTATTATCACCATGGTTACTATTTCTTCATTACATTTTGACCCAGAACTCTATCCATAGACACCAATTTGAGGAGGAAAATAAGTTGAGCTTAGTTTTTAAAAGTTATTTTTTTAAACAACTGTCATTTTAAAACAATTAATTATGTAACTAATCTCAATTTTGATAACCACTGGTATGATCCTTCCCCACAATCAGGGAGGCTGACTACACCACAGGGTGATGGGGCCTCACCTCTCCACTCTCCCACTAGCCCATACTTCTCAACTCTAAGCCCACTTACCTCATCCCAGAACCAGACCAAAGAATGCCATGAGTGCAGCCCAAGGTGTTAGAAAACAAGATGAAGTGGACCCAGCAGAAAAAGAGGATGATACTGTGGAAGGGCAGGAAAGATACCAAACATCTACATAACTATCCCAGCACCAGCACACCAGACCAACATTGCTGTCCTTTCCTAAACAAGCCTTCTCTTCTTACCTGACTATGATTAAGTCCTGTCTATCTGCATTTTATCTCAATGCAGATGATATTTACCTTTATCCATTCCTTGCTCAATCATTCATTTGTGCCTATATTTAAATTTCTGGCACTAAGCTAAGGATACAAAAGTGAATGAGATGCCTTCACCTAAACCTTCACAACCCAGAGAGAGTGACATATGATCAGAGTCTAGTGTGGAGAGGTGGTGAAGGAGGTAAGGAGAAATGACTCTGGGAACACAGAGGAAAAGCAGCAACTCAGTTGAGGTGGGGTGAACTAGTCAGAAAAGACCTTATGGAGCAAGTGACTCATGAACTGATTTGGGTTCTAAGAAGTGACCATATTACTGAAGGAAAGGAGGTGAATGGAGGCCTGTGTTATGGGCAGAATGGACCTCAGGACCCAGAGTAACCTGGTCTGTCTAGTAATTCACCATCTGTAGTATAAGTAATAGATCTAAAATGAGACAACTACTTTAAATCCTGAGAAAAGTAAAAAAAAAAAAAAAAAAAAAATAGAAACTAAAGGGAAGAACCTTCATGGTAACACTCCCCTTTCCATTCCTGTGTTTCTCCAAACCAGTCCATCTTCATCCAATTCTCTACTGTGGATATGGCTACTCAGCTGTGGGCAGGATAGCATTAAGAAAGCAGTGCTTTGGGTCCAAGTTACAGACTTTAAAAATGAGCAGAGGTGCCAGCTCCGCAACACTGAAATGTGTGTACTGTGCCTCTGCTTCTCCCTCTTCCATCTGTGTCTTCAAGGAACATAATCACTCCAGAAAGAGCAAGGAGGACATAGAAATCCAAACAAAGCTTATGTTTTCTAGGCAACACAAGCCTATTCTCTACCTTGTGGAACAACAGTATCAACAACTCCAGCAACTATAATTTATTGAAAGCTTCCTATAAGTCAAGCTACCATCAGCTCCCACCTGAACACTCAGGGGCCTCCCACTGGATCCACTTGTATTCTCTCTCTGGCCCCTTCTGATGTCTTTCTCCATACACAGTCAGGGTGGGCTTTGTAAAGATTATTTGCAAAGTTGATTCTCTCTATCCCCACCTCCTACTGCATACACACAAGTCCTCACACACACTGCCCCTCAATGGCTTTCTATTCCACTTAAGATAAAACAAAAATTCCTTCATTTGATCTCTGAGTTTCTTTCATGCTCTGCCTCCTCTTTCCCTCTCTCTCTCCATTCTTTTTTTGCACCATCCACCTCCAAATACTACTCAGAATCAGACCTTCTTTCATTTTCTTGGGCCTGCAATGCTTATACATGCTTCTCCCTCTGCTTGGACCACTGTTCTACTCTTCTTAACCTAGTTAACTTATAAACACCTTCCAAACGGTAGCTTGATTACCACCTCCTCAGAAAAGCCTTCTTGATCACCCTGATAGTCACAGTATCATAATAAAACCTCTTGAAGCAGCATACATCTTCATTCAGTAACCAAAACAATGATTTTGCATTCATTGGGTATTTGATCAATACTGTCATTATTCAATAAAGAAGATGCAACAATGAGCACATGAGCATGGGAGGATAGGAGCCACTGAACTGCCATATATGGCATGAGCTGGAAGCAGTTGGCTTGATGGAATATTGGAATATCCTATTAAAATTTATACCCGGGAGATCAAAAACCCACTAGGATGCGAGCTCAGGATTCCCAACGCACAGGGTTTGGGTAATATGCTTCAGAATGTAGTGAATGTAAAAACACTGCATCTGATATATGGTGCTGTGCCACAGTAGCTAGAATACAGAGGTGTGCAATCTTGGTGATCCATCTATGGAATTTGTGTGTCCCATCACCATCACTTGAGATTTAATCAAATCAGAGGTTCCCAGTAGGGGTCCCAGTACCAGTAGAGGTCCTACTGGGACCCAGTAGGTGGTGGGGTAGGAATGTGAGGAATGTTTTCATGTGAAGACACAGTAAGGAGTTCTGTAAACCGAAAGCAATGATTACTGCTTAGTTATGTTGGGCTCCTCATATTGGTGAACAAGTGAACAATGAAAGAGTTTACCATAATGACAAGAGTCATTGACTGGATTCATCATGAGGAACTAGTGTTGCTGCTTCATACTATGGGCAGTGAGAAATGTGTATGGAGTTTGGGAGACTCACAGGGTACCTCTTTGTACTGTCAAGACTGGAAGAAGAGTAAAAGGGCAATTACAGCAATTACAACCTGACAAAGGCTAGATAACCAAGGGTTAGGTCCCTTAGAGAGGGAGAGAAGGGACCTCCAAAAAGCCAACTAATTACTTGGGTAAGAGTAAGAAAACTCTAGAATGAGCAGGAAGATAACAAATATGATCAGCTACAGCAGGTATCTGTCTCAAGTCTTTCTGAAGAGTCAGAGACAGAGTGGACCTAATGTGGGGTATCATTGTCCCTGAGTGGGATAGGCTCATCTCACATTTCTACTGCAACTCTAATGAGCATTTATTTCTATGCACACAGGTAGTGTTCCATCTCAAGTCCCCATCATCATCTCCTTACTTTTCTGCCTCTAGAATTTTTCTAAGCCAAGGCATCCCTAGCAGCCTGAAATTTGATCTGGAGTTCACTTATCTTGGACTTTATTAAGAAAATAGTATGATTTTGACTGAAGTAATAAAAAGTATGTTTTATAATTGTTTTGTTTTTCTTTGTTTGGTACACATATTTTCCCCTTGTTTGGTACACATTTCTGTCATGTGTCATGGGGAATAATGGTCTAATATTTACAGTTTCACTCGGGGATACTGGCATTTTTGTTGTTGGACAAAAGTTGACTAAGGAGGAATCTTGCTGATAAGCAGCTTCATATTCACTTATTTCTTGCCTTGAGAAATTGAAAGTGTTCAGATAAAACCTATAGCAACTATAGACTAGCTTGTTTTTGAAAACTCCAACATCTTAGAGGCACATGTTAATATAATAAACACACTTTGAAAACTACTGGGGTAGGAGCACCTGGTGGCTCAGTCAGTTAAGCATCTGACTCTTTATTTCAGCTCAGGTCATGATCTCAATGTCGTGTGATCAAGCCCTGAATTGGCTCTGAGTTCAGCAGAACTCAATCTCAAGTCTGCTTGAGATTCTCTCCTTCTCTCCCGGCTCATGCTTGCTCTCTCTCCAACACAAATAAATCTTGAGAAAGAAAAGAAAGAAAGACTGTTAGGGTAATCATATGGGATCTGTATCTATGCTATCTAATATGGTAGCCACTAACCACATCAGGCTATTGAGCACTTGAAATGTAGCTAGTCTAAATTGAGATGTTTTGTACATACTGGATTTCTAAGACATAGTATGAAGAAATGAATGTGTAACTGTATGGGATGAATGTACTGTTTCATGTTAACTATTTTTTTCCTTTGAAGGATTTTTAGACTTCCCAGTTTTTTGTTATTACATTTATGCTTCAGTACTTGCAAACATTTTACTTCATCAAATCTGTGCATTGAATAGTCATGGTGCAACATGGTGCATACATTATTGTTATTCTTTTTGCCCTTAATGAAAGGTTTCTAGTGTTTCTTCATTATGAGGTTTCCTATAGGTTTCTTGTAGATTCTTTTGTCATGTTAAGAAGACTTTCTTCTATTACTCTAAAAGCTTACTTATGAAGGGGTATTGGATTTAATAAATGGTTTTCTCAGGAAAAAAAAAGAAATGAATGTGTAGTACTCAGTAATGTTTTGTATGATTTTGTACATATTAAAATATCTTAGCTATATTGGGTTAAATAAAATATATTACTAAAATTATGTTCACTCTCTTTTTTTTAATGTTGCTAACAGAAAATGAAAAATTATCTATATGGCTCGTGTTATGTTTTTCTTACACAGTGCTGGTTTAGAGCTTTCCAAGCCAGCTTTCTTCTAGTGGAGAAAATAAAAAATCTTTATAAAGGCAAGCCCAATCAGATAAAAAAAATTGATATATACTCATAGAAAATGAACTATTATCCCATAGCTCATCTGATAATATTCCACTGACTTCAAATCCCAAATAACAAGGAAAAAATAGCTTAATAAGCCAACATCTGCCTATTAAACACTATGAGAAACTGAAGTTGAGTCTCATGACTAAAGGCTTAATCAGCCTCTCTTGCTTCTTTTAAAAGTCTTAAAATATTGCAACAAAATTAGTAAGTAGTCCCTCCCTGACCCCATATAATCATACCTTGAAAAATGAACATGGTTTGAAAAATCAAAATTGTTGATCTAGCAAAAGAAAGTCATAAACCAGAGGGTACCATATGAATAGTTGCGTATGCCAAGAATTTACTTCATGTAATACCACACGACATTGTTTGATCTCTTTTATCTCAGCAAGGATAAAAGGCCAGCCACAAGGAGACATGACAAACCCATGCAGTGCTGTGGAGGAACTCCGTGGCTGCTGAGGAAAGAGCATCTTGTTTACATCCACACACCATGGCAGGAAGAAAGGAGTGAGACTGTGGTCCCTGAGGCATAGAGTCTTTGCCCTGATGGTCCAATCCAGGGCTAAAGCACCTCTATCAGACATAGTCCTGAGCATAACAACATGGGAGATCAGTTGTCTTTTCTGTGAAGTTGTCATTAAACCATTAGTAATTTGGCACTATTTTCTGCATGATTTGTCCTCTCTGAAAATGAGCAGACTCAGGCTTGTGAAAATAGAAATTGATTTACTTTCTATTCTTCTTGAGCTCATCTATTTCAGGTCTACTCCTTCTGAGATGTGCTAGAAGACCGCACTGCTTTCAAGTTGTGGAAATTTCTTTTAGTAAAATGAGAAGGACACTTGGAATGAGAATGCACTTGGCTAACTGATTTCCCATCCAGCATCACACCTCTTCCTAAGTAGGGAGAATCAAGCCACTGTCAACTTGGCTAGGCAGTAGCAGCTCTATGAGTCACCCATATAGTTATCCTCTCCCTTCCTCAGCTGGATCCAGTCCATTCTATGTATTTTATGTCTTTAAATTAAAGTATATATTCTCAAACAATATTCCTAAAAACAATGTCAAGCAGAAATAGTACAATGGCATGCTAAATTTTAATAATGATTGTTCAATGGTAAATTGCAGAGCTTTGGCCCATTTGGGGGAAAATGTCATTAATATTGTTGCCAAGGTCTATTGGCACCAGCACCACACACTAACCATTTGGTTTCATGATAAAGTGCCACTGTGATCCACCACAGCAATGCTATCCTTTTAGGTACCGGATTAGAATCCAGGAGAGTCCACAATATAGCCTTTACACATCATCAACTTCCACACAGAACATAAATTGCACTAATATAGTAATATACTGAAATCTCAGACCAACTGTTTGTCATCAGATTAGAATGTGATGACACAAAATAAAGATGTGAGGCGGAATCTGTGCTGAGGTCTAAATTCACATTGGAAGTCTGGAAAGAAAAGACTGTTTATAAAATTATAGCCCAGGAATTGCTGCCAAAGTCAGCCTTTGGTGCAGCTGTAAGTCGGATGGAATCCACCTCCTGGACATCAGACCCACCCACTGGAATGCTACTTCTCCGGCTAGAGCTTCCCTGAGTGGAAACATGTCATGCTCAAAGTAGGAGCTGTCATGCCAGTGCTACTGGCCTGTTTGGATCTTTATGGTGAGTAGCTGCTTTCCCTCTTCAACCCAGCAAAAAAGCCATCACAGCTCTTGTGGTTTTAGCATGCCCATTTGTTATTCCCAGGTTTTGAGTTTGCTCAAAACCACCTGATTTCATGCAACCTTCACCTTTGGTGATGAGATGCCTGTTCTCGTTTCTTCTTTTTGTCATTCTCCTTCCATTTCCTTCTTCTTCAGCTTCTGTTCCCAAGAAATAATGACATTGTTGATTCTGCTTCTATAAACACTGTGCTTTATCATTTACAAAACCCACATATATATTTTATTTTCTACTGTTGAGAAGCATTTGTGCCATATGTAAAGACACCAGGGAATAGGTGTTTATGCAGAAATTTTGTGTGGACTTGAGAAAAAAATAAGGTTTGATATAACTACTTATATAATTCTGAAGCTACTAGATGACTATCTTAAAAGTTTTTAAACACATAATGTTTGGAGTTAAGGTCACAATATAAGAATATTTAAATAAGTTTCAACCTCTTGGTTTAGGGACAACAAGATGATGAGTGTAGTGGGCAGAGAGTTAACTTAAGATTTGGCTGTTTTATATACACCATGTAAGATGATCTTCATAAAACCAATGTGAGGCAGGAAGACCAGAGACTAATTCAGTTTCATATAACACTCATTACTCATTACATCATGTGCCTTCCTTAATGCCCACCAACCAGTTATCCCATCCCCCCATCTACCTCCCCTCCAGCAACCCTCAGTTTGTTTCCTATAGTTAAAAGTCTCTTATGGTTTGTCCCCGCTGTGATTTCTTCTCATTCAGTTTTCCTTCCCTTCCCCTATGATCCTCTGTGCCATTTCTTATGTTCCACATAAGTAGGCTCCATGCCCAATGTAAAGCCCAGTGCAGAGCCTGAACTCACGACCCTGAGACCAAGACCTGAGCTGAGATCCAGAGTTGGATGCTTAACCGACTGAGCTACACAGGTGCCCATAATTCAGTTTCATAAATAAGAAAATTGATGTTCAGACATGTGAGGTGACTTGCCCAAGTTACCTCCTAAGCAACAGAGCCTACATGACTAGAATCCAAGTCTTCTGACTCTTAATCCAAAGTTCTACCTCCCAAATATCATTTGAATGGTCGAGTCTTCTACTTCATTGTATTGTAATTGAAATTCATAGATTCAGAGCAGTGGATTTTAACTGACTAATCTTTCTATCTCACAGATATGGCTGGTCCATATGCAAAACTGCCTTGCTAGTCTCAACTACATCTTTAGAACTTAGCAAATGTGCCTTTTCCATATTATGTAAACTTCTACCTGCAATAGGCAGTAAACAGATCATAATTATGGACTGACTTGCTAATATCTATTGACCATTCTTTCTTGAACACTTGTTATGTGCCAGGCTCTCTGCTAGCTTATAAGCTGTTATTTAATATAGTATACTTCGTATTGGAGCATCATCCCAGATGCTCTAAAATGAAATAGGTGTCAAAAGTTTGTTTTTGTAATTAATTCTTGGTTTTCAAGCCCAGTGGAAGGACATAATGAACCTTAGGGGATCCACTATTTAATTCTGGGGTTGGGGTAGTAGGTTGGGTCTCCTTTACAGCATCAATATTGAAATGGAGTAGCAAAACCTGAAACAGGAAAAAACAATATATGACAGATGTTTAAGGAGATAACTTCAAATCACCTGGCTAGACTTAAGTGTTTGGGGATTGAGAGATACTAACTTTGAACAGGTGTGTGAATTTGGGGAGCAATTTGAAATTAAGGACAGTGGAAATTCTTAAGAAGGCAATGCCAGTGCAGATGGTCCACTCAAGGCCACAGCAACAGTATAGCAAATGTGACCTCAGCCATAGTGGTGTTGTTCTAAGACTCTTCAGTCAAGTGATTTTTATTGGTTTCTAAGACACTGTATTATGAGCCCAATTCTGACTTTCAGATGTTTGTTTTGAAGGATAGTCTTAGGAAAGAAAAAAGTTCTATGGTGTAAATTATTACAATAAAAATTACCTCAGTGATCTTCAGTTTTGTTTCTTTCCCTAGAATTAACTATGAGCTTAAGATCTTTCTCAAGATGCTACTGCTCCATAAATTCATCTCCTTTTCCCAATCTTCAGATGTTCTTCTGTTATAATAAATAGGCATGATATGTGAATTCAGAAATTTTAAAAAGCTATTGCATGCCCTCTGTGTGCTTTTAGAATGTGCCTTTATAGAATTTCTCTTTAAATAGATTATCTATCCCCACACCACATTTTTGCCCCAATTCTTTCCAAGATTATTATTCAGAAAGCTAAACCATTATAGTTATGGTGTCTGCCTCCTTGAGAGCAACAGAGATACGATATTTTTTCTGTTTTGATGCCCCAATAGATTATTTGGCCAATTTCTTCAGCTAATCTGATTACTATTGAGAACCAAATAAGATGATTCACAAGAAAATAATTATCTTGGGGCACCTGGGTGGCTCAGTGGGTTAAAGCCTCTGCCTTCAGCCCAGGTCATTATCCCAGGGTCCTGGAATCGAGCCCTGCATCAGGCTCTCTGCTCAGCGGGGAGCCTACTTCCTCCTCTCTCTCTCTCTCTGCCTGTCTCTCCACCTACTTGTGATCTCTGTCTGTCAAATAAATAAAAAGAAATCTTTAAAAAAAATAAAATAATTATCTATATGTACTTTGTGCATATGGCAACCTGTGAAGTTGATCAGTAATCTGGTTCACTTAATCACTATATATATAATTCATAACCCTTTAATCATACTTCGTATTATGCCATAGATTAAATACCCAATTTCAGAATTTATTTTTCAAAAGATGCCTTCTTTGACCTTAGCTGTATGAAATGGAAATGATGGAACTAAGAAGCATAGAAATAAATGTGACAAATCCTCTTCAGCCAATTATACAACTCTTAGAAAAACTGCCCTGTCCTATAAGAGAAGAGGGCCATAGGGAGTATACACAATATGAGAAGACAAAGCTACTCAAACCAAGGAGATTTTGAGGGGAAAAATGTTGCCCCCAAACTAAAACAATTCTGCACATGTATTACAGAAAATGGGAGTGTACCCAGTTTGCCCCATTATTTCAACTTCTCTGTTTGCTTTATAACAAACTATCCCCAAATTTAAGGGCTTTAAACTACAATCATTTTATTTGGTTATGATTCTGCAGCCCAGAAATTTTGCCAGGGCTCAGTAAGGCAGTTCTTCTGTTCCTATGGCATCAGGTGAGGTTGGGATGTCCAAGATAGCTTCCATATGGCTGTATCCAGCTGAAAGCTGAGAAAGAAAGTTGCAAAAATTCTTCATGCACATGTCTGGTGTCTCAGTGCATTTCTGTATAGTCTCCCTTTCTCTGTGGAGCTAGCTTGGGCTTCCTCACAGCATGGCGAACTGAAATCTTACACACTGGCTAACTTTCACAATGAGTGAAAGAAGATCTAGATCTCTTGAGCCCCTCTCTCCAAAGTCACTCAGCATCACTGTAGTCCATTGGTCAAAATCAGTGACAAGGCTTGGACAACCGAGAGTCATGGAGGATAGACAAATAGACACCTCCTCTAGGAGCAGAAGAGAGATGAAAGGAATCCAGAACCATGTTTGGCAGTCTGCTGTACCCTAGGTTGGTGAATATCATCATTCATCAGGTCAACCCTACAGCCTCAAAGTTTAACACCCTTTCTTATCTTTGAATCATCTTCTCTGCATTCCAAGAGACCTGAAACCTGAAATCCAAACAGTTTAATGATACCAAATGTTTCAAATTAGTGTCTGTCTTGTTGTTGCCGGTAATTGGGGAGGGGATCGATATTAATGAAGAGAGAAGCAGTAAACATTGCTAATGAGGATGAAGCAGAAGAGACCCGGCTACTGTGGGTATACATTTCAGCATGCAGTGAGTAAAAGGACACTGGCTATGAAAGCCTGAATCTTTAATGCAGCCACAATAACACCACCACCAAAGTTAGCACTGTGGATAAATTTTAATAGATGATGTCTTACAAAAAGCTCTTTGCTTGAAATGCAGCCGAAAGACTAAATTAGAGTCAAACCCCAGTCAGTTAACTGTGCTACAACATGTGAAGAATTGATTTTCTTATTTTCAGCTGTCAGACCTGCTACAAAGAATGAGTTTTAATTCTGGGGATGTTATTAAACTCCTTGCTTAACTGGCAGAAAAATGGAACTGCTAGCCGGGTGACGGTGGAGCTGCTGTCGGATTGAATGACACCTGTCAGAGTATGATGAATGACCCTCTCTTCCCCACAATCCCCTGTTCTGTCACTCAGGTGAGGCCCATTAATCTTCATCGTGGTCCTGTCAGGCTAGGCACCCATGACGACAAAATGTCTTGAAGCATTTACCCCCAAGATGCATGGAACAATGCGATCTTCTCATTGTCAGAGCCACATCAAATTAGCATAATTTATTATGACTCCCATCCCCCCTCACTCCTTACCTCTACCACCACCCCTCAAAAAGCAAGTGGGGGCTAGATGGGATTAGACAGATGGAGTGTAGGACCAGACTGCCAACTACCAAGCCCCCTGCAGTGCCTGATGAGGTAGGGGGGGAGCATCTCTACAAACCAATCAAAAACCTGGCAGTTCAATTACAGAGTAATAAAGGGACATTCATCATTCAATTAGGCACCTGTCATGGTTTCACAAAAGGGAAAACTTCTAACCTGAGACTCCAGGGAGAAGATGCTACAACCAGGAGACAGGGAAATAAATGAAAAAGGGGACAAAGTCAATTACAAAATAAGGGGAAAGTTCTCCCTAGGCAAAAATCAGAAAACTTCGATGACCTTACCCAGATTAAAAGGGGCTAATATTAAAAGTAGCATGGTGCCCTCTTCTACAGTACATCTCATGATTGAATTTTCCCCCTAGAAGCTGCCCAGGAAACTGAATTTTGTAACAAAAAGAAATCAGGAGGAAAGAGTAACTCTGTTTCTCAAAAGCATTGTTCTTTAAATGACTAAGAAGACATGAGGGCTAAGGGAAGAAAGCCTAGGCTGACATTCAACTCTGATGCTTCACCATGTTGCAGGGGAATGATCACAAAAGGTGTTTCAAAAATATAATACCCTGCTAAGTGATTGGAAATAAGAACTGACAAATTTGATTTCTTAGCAAGTGTATGTGTTGGTAATTGAGGCCAGAAAAGGGTTTTCAGAGGAAAAAAATTCACATTTTTTAACTAAAATTTATTCCTATGATCTAACAGCTGTTTCCTACGTCACTCTTGCTACAGCTTCCAGGCTTTATAATGCAAGATAAGCAAATGAACCACAGAAGGTTAAAGCTAAAAGTAATGACAGCAGTAAATTTAGCCAGCCCCCTCACAGTTTGGGACACACAGACCCAGGACTGACCACCATGGGCTACAATTCCCTAAATTACCCTGTAAGTCCCTCACTAGGATTGATAATCACATGTCAACTCTACTTCTGTGTACATTCCATGGCTCAGCACTGCTTCCATATGCTTTGAATTATTTTCCCAAAGATTTTTTTTAAAACAACAAAGAAACACCGTAGAGGAAGAAATTAGCAAAGCTCCTCACGTTATGAAATAGTTAATAGGTAGAGTCAAGTAAAATACAGTATTTCTATTTTGAATGGAAGTTTGGGAACACTCATTTTTATGGAATTGATTATTCACTCTAATAACCTCTGTCTGTCTATAGATTGTCAAGAGAAAGATTTATAATATATACACTGTTTCTTTTTATGGTGGTTCAGGCCATAGGTTTCAGTGCAATATTCATCATGTGTCACCTGTCCAGGTATCAGGCTTTCAGATGTGATTTTCAAAGGCCCTTAGATTATTATATTATTGCCCCTTTGTTTGATTATAGGGAAGAAATGTTCTTCTTTTTCCTTCTTCCTTCTTACATGCTTTCCTTATTTTAGAATAAAATAAGTTCTTTGTTAACTTTCAGTTTTTTTAATTTGAAAAACACTTGACACTTGCTCCAGATAAACCACACAACCAAGATGAAATTCATTCTCAGAACAACAATCTAAGGAAGTATAAATTTCTATGTAAAGAAGAAATCATCTTAATTGAGACTTTTGTGGAGAAACCAGATAACGGTCTCCTTTTTAGACTTTAAGATCCCTTATGAAGGAATAAAAATCTGTGTTATATTATATTCATATGTGTGCACATGTGTACATACACGTTTTATCACATATAGTCATACAAATACACAGTGTGTGCACACATACACACACTATGAATAACTTCCTTTCAATTTTAGTTTTGAAGCCTCATCTGCCACAAAACATTTTTTAAAAAGGCAGAGTAGACCTCATTTTGTTGAATACTAAGATACATTGACAAGCCCTCTCTATTCCTTTTCATAAGCCCTTAAAAATCATTTCTGAAAACCAGAAAGGTGGGGCATTCCATCCAGAAGGTATTTATTTGGCTAACAGGCCTCTGTAAACGATGTTGTCAATTCCACTGCAGGGGGTGGAGTAGGGAGGAGAGGTAATGACTATTGCTACCTCCTCTCCCCATCTCTACCCTCTTGGTTAGAGTCATGTTGCTGAATTTTTAAAGCCAAGAGAGACTGTTGCATTTTTCCAGATTTCTGTTCTTCCAGGCTTCTGTACATACTTTGGGAAAATAGAAATAAGAATAGAGAAAAGAGGGTGAAAATCACCAAGATGATAATTATTTAGAAGGAAAAATTTCTGGGACAGAGTCTTCAGTTAAACCCGGGATTAATGAGACCCTACCCAGTGAAAATCCTCACTAAATGTTCATCAGTGCTAACGGGACAAAGATTTAGTAGAAGAATTAGATGTGATAAAGTTTCATGCATTACCAAAGACACAAACAGTTCTATGTTTTGTTTATACGAAAATCTGCCCAGCAAGATGCATGTGTGACAGTAGCAGGATACCCCTTCGGGTACAGAAGTTCCAGTCACTGCCCTGAACAAACTATGAGAGCCCAGGTAGCCATTTCATTTGGGCTTTAGATTACTCATTTGTGAAATGAAAGAACTGAACTAAATCATCTGATATAATTTCTACATATAATGATTTGATTCTGTAGTTCATATCCTAGAGTTATATTTTCCGAATGACCCACTTTATTTAATGAAGAAAGAGGCAATGATAGTTGAAGGCCAGTCTCTAATTACACCTTCAAAAATAAGAAAGGCCTGTATTCTTTTCAATATCACAGATCATACAGAAAGAGCCTATTACCTCTAACTCTCTAAGTGCTTCCCAAAGCTCCCCAAGGGAATGACAATGCTGGATCCAGAGTCCACCGCTTACGTAAATTCCCTGTGCTTACCCTGCTTTAGAGGACACAGTTCGATTACATCTTTATCACGTAAAGCTAAACTGAAATTAGATGTAAGTTAATATCCAACAAAGGGTAAATTAACTCCAAGTTTGCTCTTTTTGAATGCAATCAATACTTCCATTCTAATAATTTTAAAGTTGTTAAGTTGAATTGAAATTATTTCTTTACCAGAAAGCTTGACTGAAGAAAAACAAAAAAATCCAGGAGCATAAAGCCATTTTTCTCCATGTGGTTCATACCATGGCACACACAGAAATTGTTAGAAGCTAAAAACCTGGTCACCAAAAGATATACCACCATTTTATGTCCGCTAAGAAAGAAATAAAATAATTTCTCCCGCCAGTAAGAGCAGAGCTTGGCTTCTGATAGGTTTCGTCTATTGATGGGCATCTTCCCTTTCTCAGACTCATAGAGCACTTGTTTGTTCATCCCTCCTATGACATATATTGCTTCAACAGTATTACATTTACATTCACATCTCTGTTCCCACGCCTTTCTGCGCACATGATAACTTTTTTGTTTCAGTGTTGAATCGTAATGTGTTTTAATGAAGACACACTAAGGGAAACTCAAACCAGGGTACACAGTACAATGATGTACATCGCTCCATTAAAGTTAGGACAATATGAACAGCTGCAACCAAGCTTAGTCAAGCTATGTGCAGGCTATGAAAACTACCTCATTAAGGTTATGTGCAGACTCTGGTAATGACCTCATCACGACCACCTGGGCAAAAACAATTGCAAAGTATTGGTAAGAAAAAACATGTGGGTTTCAGAAATGTTAAATGAGGAAAAAGAGGTACATCTTCAAATCCATAAACTAAGGACTAATGAGAAAGGCTTCTCTCAGTCCTAGGGTCTGAGGACCCCAGCAGATCAGGCCCACCTAGGCACCTCAGGGAGAAAGAAGAACAACAGCTCAAGCACACCCATAACCCATTCTTACCCTGGCACACTGATAAGAAGACCCAATTTAGAAATTTCATGGAGAGAACTTCCAAACAATATTTCTCTTAATATGGCTCTGAAAATGGTGACTAGCTGAGATATAACAAATTAGAATGCATTTGGCCAAAATCACTACTACTTGTCTTTGGCTTTGTAATCTACCTACCTTGACAAAGCTGAGGATTTATATCCATGTCTTCTCATTTCTCTATATTCTCTCAGGGAGTTTGGATTTTTGCTCTTTTTTTCTAGTATTTGGTTCTGTTTGTTTGTTTATGTGGTTGGTCGGGTTTTTGTTTGGTCTTTTGTTTGCTTGTTTTGTCTTGTCTGCATCAGAAGGCCATTGCATAGTCTTGAGAAAGCAGTAACATGGCATTTGGAAAGGTTATTTGGTGGCAGAGTGCAGATACATTGCAGAGAGTGTAGCTGAGGCAGTGAGGCATGATCTTACATGCAAGCTGACCTGGATATTTGAATACTAATGCTGGTTGGAGTGGAATAGCAAAACATTTCCTCATACCCATCTCTGCCTTTCCCTTGATTGGTCAACCTGCTTTTCAGGTAGTACCACTTCTACTGTCCATCATCCTACCTGTCCAGGACAAAAGGGAAGTACTTCTAGTCCTTATTGCATGAGATAATGACTTTGGTCTGGGTTACACCCTCTCCAGCATTCTACGTCCTGAGGAGTAGAAACTGCCTTCCTTGGTTTTCTTGTTGACTTCGAGTGAGTGAAACAAATAATAGACTCTGGGTATAACTCCCAGTCCTTGGCCTCTGTCCTGCTCCAAAGCCCATGCATCTTTATGGGTGTTACTGTGAAAGCTCACTGAAATTCTTTTCACAATCATCTAGACATTTAGACCATGACAGTCAGTCCTAGTTAAACACAATTTGTTCCTAAAATTACATCTAATTTTAATAAGTAATTTCTAAAAGAAATTAATAATCATATGTAAAACTGGGTCCAAAAAGACTTGGGTCCTTTGCCTCAAGCCTGCAAACACGTCTTCCCCTACATGATCCAGATTATAAATGTAAAGTTTAATTTTGTTTATTTTCCTGTGAAACATGCAGGCCTCCACCTCACAACCTGCTTGACTATAGATAGATGGTGCGGAATTTTAGGCATGATCCAGTACCCATAATTCATTCATTCCTTCATTCACTCATTCACTCAGTCATTCATTCAATGTCATGTCTCAGGCATTATGTTGGGAATTGAAGATACAAAGATAAATACAACTTAAGCTCTGTTCTCCAGAATTCACAGTCTTGTGAGGTGAGAGTCATAAACAAACAGATGATTATAATACAGTTGATAACCCTACTGTCAAAGAACTGTCAAAGATAGGCCCAGAGTATTAGGGAAACACAGAATCAGGGGTGCCCTAATTCCCTGAGTCTCAGAAGTGAGAGTTCCCTCTAATAGACTTCCATCATCATGTGTGGTATCCTGGATGAGAACTAAAAAGAGATGCTGTTTAAGAAGAAAAGGAAATTATAGAACAGAAGGCTTTGTTTACACTCCAGGTAAGGAGATTGAGGGTTAAAAAAAAAAAAAAAAAAAAGTAATCACACCAACGCAAAAAGAGGAGGAAGACTGCAAAGTATCAGGAATGCAGCTGGATGAATAATTGATGAGCTGGTGGCCTAACAGAGAGTCTCATTAATATAATCCTGCAGTTTCATTAAGTACTGTTCCAGGCTTGTCTTGGAGGGGGCCTCCTGAGTCTTGATTAGGGATTGTGTGGCTTTTGCTTTGACATCAGAACTTTGGGCCTTGGGTTTTGACAACTGCTTCCTAAGCTCCTATCCTTTTACCCCAGCACCTTTTAGAAGCTCTTCTCGATGCCCCTCTCACTAATCATGGGCCCCTAACCATGACAGTCAGTCCTAGTAAATAATATATCAAGATAAATGATAATTGTTCTGTTTTAAGTGTCTCCTAATGAGCATCATAAATTAAAAATTAATATTGCAAAGACTGTATGAATAGCATCAAATCCATAAACAAAGCAGCGGGTATCACGCTTGCAAATGAAAGCTAAACACCTCCTATGCCCTCTTTCCCATTTCCCACCTCGTTCTGCCCTCCCCCAACTCCTTCCCCACCTTTACCCTCGGTCTACAGGTCTGGAATTTAGGCTACAAAGAATGATGCTGCAAATGACAATACTAGAAATTTTTTCCTTACAAATTATTTCTGGTCTGCTACTTACCTACTTGGCTTAGTGTGATTTAAAGACTCAATCCAGAAATTTTATTTCTCATTTTTCTTTTTCTTGACCAGAGACAGAGAAGGTAGAATTAAATTACAAAAAACTTTTATGTGGGTCAGATGATCTAGGTCAAATCCCATACAAAGGGTGAACAAAGTGTCATTTTTATTGGCATCAAATAAGTTCTGTCCTTTCGTCTTAGAGAATGGCATTTCAAACGGGGCCATATTTAAGGGAAAATTATATACCAAAATACTATTAAGAGATGTCTTTTTTTTCTTGTCTGCATAGATTATACTTATTATTTTATCTTTTTCTGGTGCTTTTCTGAATGTTGTAAATATCTACAATTATTATTATTACTTGCACAATAGAGGAAAGAAAGAAAATATCATTGAGAAGTGAAGAAGAGTACTTGGTGGAACACAAAAGCCCTGTCACAAAGGTTACAATAACCATCATTTTAAAGCATTTTTATAAGGCACCAGATACTATGCTAGGTGTGTGTTTCTCTATCATTCACAGCAGCACTGAAGGGTAGATGATATTCTTCCCAGCATCTAATTGCTGTCTAGAGGAAAAGGGGGCTTAGCCAACAGGCTTAGAAGTATTCCAGTTTCTTTCTTTCGTTCTTTCTTTCTTTCTTTCTTTCTTTCTTTCTTTCCTTCTTTCTTTCTTTTTTAAGATGGACACACAGACTGTCTTGGCCGTATGGATTGAAATATTCCACTTATGTAACCGATGCCCCTTCTTTGAATGACAAGATCACTGCACAACCTGCTGGTTATATTTGGCTTCCGGTGTGGGCTGTCCATGGTGTGACTACACACATGTAAATATTCTAGGCCACATGGCAGTCCTATTTCTCACTGTAAGTGAATACATTGGCTCTGTTGTATATAAAATCAATTTGACAAAAACTTTGATTCCAGTGGCTTTAGGACTGAAGGGATAAAGATTTCCTCAGCTGTCAGTGATTGCCAAGCTCTCTATGCCAGATTCATATGAGCTCCACATCCCTAAACGCTATCTCAGTTGATTCGTGTGTTTTACTGATCTAAACCTTCAGATGTTCACACAGCCACATATGCAGAAAATATTTTAAAAATTCACCTTTCCTGGCAAATGAGCTACATAAGCAATAAAGGTAGTATCACTTCAGGCTGCTACCCAGATTACTTTAACTAAAGTTAGCTGAGATGCCATCTCCGTGCCCCTGAGACTGCAGAACAGGCACTGGCGAGGGCGTTACTGCCACTGGGATTCTCTCTCGCAACTAGAGGCACTACCTCTGCCGTAATAGCATGACAATGAAAAACCCAACCTCTCTCTCCCTGGGATACCCTAAACCCTACAACAGTTAATCCTCTCAAAAACCAAAGTGCACATAAGTATACAGCGCTTTAGATAATTAAATCCATTGCAGAACCAGGAGAATTCCAGGAACAGCAGTAATACATTTTTATTTTATAAAAATGCCCCCAATGAAACAGCAGATCTGAATGCAAATGTAAAACTAAGCATTTGATAATGTTCCCTTTCACATCTGTCAACATTTTAGAGAAACTTCAAATGGAATACATTTGTGGTTCTAGAAATTCTTAGTTTATGCGTAGAATACATTTGAGGCAACTTTATTTCCACAGGTACCCAGTTTTCAAATAAAAAAATATCATGAAAGCACAGACCTTTGAAGCTGGAAAAGATCATGAAAGTCACGTAGACCTACCACCCCCACCCCCCGCATTTAACATGTGTGATGAAAGTTCAGAGAGGTTGAGACATGGCTCTAGGTAGCTCACATGATTAGATTTCAGGAAATCTAAAGGCTAAAGAGAAATTGGGGGCAGATTTCCCATTGTACCCTTAGCAGTTGAATGGCAAATGACTCCATCCATGATCAAGGGCTAAACCAGACAAAATTCACTGGCCATCTGACCTTTTGATATTTTTACAAGGAAAATTAAATAGAGAATTGAAACATTTGCCCAAATTGCTTTGGTTCATTCATTGAACTTTGTTTAGTTTAAAAAAAAAATGAAGTAGAATAAGCTGTGTAACACATCTTGTAGTGTTTAAATAATAGTAAGGTCACATTTGATGTAAAATATATTATGTTTATTATATCTTACAAGAGTATTATTTCATGAAACTTTTCATGTTTCAATTACAGCTGACCCTTGAAAAACACAGGGTTTAGAGGTGCTGACCCTTGCATGCAGTTGAAAATCAGAGTGTAACTTTTGATTCCCCCAAAACTTAACTACTGTTAGGCTACTACTGAATGGAAGTAACATAAACAGGCAATTAACACATATTTATATGTTACATGTATTATATATTGCATTCTTATAATAAAGTAATCTAGAAAAAAGAAATGTTGAAATCATAAGGAAGAAAAAATACACATACAGTACTGTACTGTAAAAAATCTATTTGTAAGTGAACCTGAACAATTCAAACCTCTGTGGTTAAAGGGTCAACTGCTTGTTTATATGTATACCCAGGTACACACATGTGCTGGGTATACATATTCTTACTTTAGGTCATACCAAAAAGAAAGAAATTCAGTTCAATAGGAATTTTACTTTTGGTCCCACTCAACCTTCTTTAAGAAAAAAAAAAAACAAAACTAAGAAATCTAAGTTAGCAAAAAAAAAAAAAAATGGGGATCTTTGTGCTAAATTGTCATTTTTTTTAAGTCACTACAGTCTAAAATATTCTTACCCTAGAGCATACAGTGTTCTGTAGATTACTAATAAGGAAACATTAAACGTAAGGAACTAGAGAAAGGACAAATGCATAACAGATGAAAAAGGAAACAGAACATTCCTTCCTGGTTTTAAGGTCCATTTTTTTTCTTTTCTAAAATCCTTAGATTAGGGAAAATCCTTAGGAAAAATCCTTAAGAAAGTTTGAAGTGCACAGCAAATTTAATTTACTCAGTTCTTGGCACATAGTAAATGTTTCACAATATGTGTTGAATGAATGCTGAACCAGAGACAGAAGAGTCAACTTGCTGTACAAAGCTAGGCAAAATTCTTAACTTCTCTGAGCTCCAACTTTTCCACTGGTGAAAAAACAAATGATGGGGCAAAAGCAGTGTTTCCTCCAGGGACATCTGCAGAACCATTTTCATGGAATGTTAATAGATGACCCCTGAAAATAATCTAAAACTGATAGATAGATTAATAGGTGGTCCTTTCACCAGGTATTTATGTCGCCCATCCTCATCTATGTATTCCTAATCATTTAATGAGTCCTAAATTCCTAGCTCAGAAACAGTGACCTCTGAAGAATTAAATAAATAAATAAATCCAAAAAAAATACCAGGGGGGAAAAAAATCACTCTGGGTTTTTTTAAGTAGGAAAACAAAAAAGTACATCCACGTACATAAACACAATTCTATTTAGGTCTCCTCAAACAAAGGAACAACTGTTCTGGCTGTGAATAGGTGATCTGTTTTATTTTCCGTACAACCTTTATTTTTATACATCTGACCTTTCACAAAAGGACAGAGAAACCAAAGGTATTTCAGGCTCAAATCAGTATCTTGCCCAAAAGACACCACAGCAATGGGCACTCTGCATCATTCATTCAGGAATGGTTCTATAGCATCAGCACCTACTGAGAGGCCTGGAATTATCAAGAGCCCCACCCACCTGCTTCTGTGACTCTGGGATTAAAAAGAGCCAAATGAGCTCTAGTTCTAGATTTGTACCTGCCATCACCTATAGCTCCAACTCTGGCTTGCTAACATTCATGTCAAGAAACAAAGATAACCCTCTCCGTGAAGAAGTTCTGACTTTGGGTAGCCACACAGCATGCTTTGTCTGGAGACAAAGTGAAATAATTAAATGCATAATGTTAAATTAGGCACATTACTGAGAACTCTAAGCTTTAATTTTCTTACACAAAATAGAAATAAAACCAGAACCTACCTTATGAGTTGTGGAAGGAACTGAGTAAGAAAATACATTTGTAGGACTTGACCCAATACCTGATACAGAATAAGTGTTCAATAAATGGTGTCTATTTTTATTATGGTATAACTGAATCCAAACCATGATTAACAGATCAAGGATGAAGAAATCTTAAACAATATATTGGTGTAGACACATTCTACTCTGATGTAGAAGACATTAGAAAGATGCCAAGAAGGTATTCACATTGAGTTGGAAACCAGTCCTACCTTCATTGGTTCATTTTGTTCACCTAAACCTAGCAAAAGACTTAGAAGTGCTCAAGAAAACCAGCTGTCTACCCCTAGATGACTATCAAATCTTGTACTTAATGGGTAAAATCGTAGCCAGAAAAGCATCAGTTTCTCAGGAAATACCCTATTGCCATAGGTTTCCATTCTTTGTTTAAAATAGCAACACATTTTGGACCAAAAATGTTGAGCATTTTGAAGCCATTTTGCCATCCTAAGGCTTGTAGATGCCAACCAAAACCTCCTAGTTATCATTACTAAGCACTGATTTTTCATGCTGCAAGTCTCTAGATATCTTTATGTGGTCAAAGATGGCTTCAGTTTCCTCACAGGACAGATTACTGGATGTACCCAAAGGGTCCATTGTCTGCACAAGGGACTGGACTACCAGATCCTTAAATGTGGCAACCAACAATACGGTAACACTAGCCCTTAACCACCCCACCCAGCATGCAAATCTGGTTCACACTCACTCATTCTCCACAGCTGCTCGAGTGGTGAGCACAGGCCTCAATTTTTCTGGGTGTCTGTACTGCAGAAATGGTTGACAGGCTGAAACGAGGTATATTTGGGGGCAGGGGGAGGGAAATAACAGTAAAGACTTAATTAAAGGACATCTAAAGAAGGCAAAAGAAATTACCCAACCCATCTGCAAACCACACACTGGAAATGAATGGGTTCTTTAGTGTTTGGGACATTTTAGTGTTATAAAAATGTAGACTATAGAGCTATTATATCAAGTAATTTATGGGATGAATATTGTAATTCATTGAATGTCACGACTTATCTTTTATTCATATAGTTACTATTCCATTACCAGAGAGGGAGGTTTGTCAAAGGTTAATTATTTTAAATTGCTCTAGCAAATTTATTTTGATTTGTACAATTTTTTTTGAATAATCACAGGTCTATATATTCATACATCTTTATGAGGCTTCTTTTTAAAAAATAATATTCTTTGATGAGGCAGTTAAAGCTAGATAAATGCTTTAGTGATGTCTTTAAAATATATTCCCTTTAACTCTGGATGTGGATCTATAAAGAATTATTATATTATTATTATTGTTGACATGATCAGTCTTTTTTAGAACTTTCTATTTTTTTCTGAGAGCAATTCCACTTTAAAAAGTGGCCAAGAAATTGAGCCTTGACTTTCTGAAGGGGTTGGTCATGATTCATAGTAACTTTTAGCCCTGGGTCACTAGCTGGAATAGCCCCAGTGTATGGGGGAAGAGGAAAGCTGTCACAGCTGCTCTCTGGTGTGCCCCCACCTCCATTTCATGTGAGATTGTCCCTGGGCCAGGGCATACATTCTCAGGACGTGAAAACTGGTCTTTGTGGGACAATGAATACAAAGATAGGTCAAATACTTGCAAAGTTGGAAAAATCATTTTGAAGCATAAACCTAAATTAGAAAGAAAACCAGAAGCAAACAGAGGAATTTGGAAAGCTACAATACGTGGAGTATATACAATATAAGGATTAATTCAGCTCTGTCTCTTTCAAAACCTATAACCTCTTTGAGGAAGGCTTTCTGATTATGCTTGTTTTCTTTATATTTCTCAAACACTTATGTATCAGGTCTAGATTTCATTAATATGGTCTTATTGTTATGCAGCTTTTTAATTATTCTTAAATCATTTGAGAGTTAGAGACATATAGTGAGAAAAGGTTTAATTGAGAGTCAGAAGACCTAGACTCACATTTAAGCCTTAAGGTTTACTATCTCTATGGGCTTAGATAGGTTGTTTGATTTGTCTGAAACTCAGTTTCTTTTATGTTAAAGAGGAACAGAAAACCTGCCTATGTGCTTTGTAGAGCTGATAACATGCTACCTAATAATTACATACTTCTCTGGGTTTATAAAATTCTTGCATATTTATCTCATTTAATCCCCAATGACAGAATAAGATAACACTATTACTCATCTATTTTTATTGAACTGTGTGAAAATACTATTTTTAACAACATAAATTATTATTATTTTCAGTCTGCAGATTTTATATCATCAATTTAATATTAACAGCCCTAAGATATAGGCCGTATCTTTTATTTCTTTTTTATTTTGTTATTTCCTCATATCCCATTCTTTTAGGTGGCTTGATAAACAGATACAGAACACAGATTTTTCCAGTACAGACAGCAAAGTGCTTTGTAAAATAAAAGCACAATAAGAGTATATCTGTATGTTGCCAGAGTAACATAATTTTACTTGATGCCAGAAAGAAAATAGTAATCTACCATTCGATCGAAATTTTTATTTTTCTTAAAGATCTTATTTATTTATTTGACCTAGAGAGAGAGATCACAAGTAGGCAGAGCAGCAAGCAGAGAGAAGTAGGCTCCCTGCTGAGCAGAGAGCCTGATGTGGGGCTTAATCTCAGGATCCTGAGATCATGACCTGGACAGAAGACAGAGGCTTAATACACTATGCCATGTAGGTGGCCCCAAATTTTTACTTTTTAATCACATGGTAAAATGTTGTTGGAAAGCACAAAAATGCTAGAAGTACAGAAATAAAATGCACATTACTCTATAATGTTGTAGCTAACACAAAGCACAGTACATGATTCTGGAAATCATGAAGAGTGGCTCAGGTATAGAGGCTGTCAGGGATTTCCTAGTTATGGGTAGCCACTCCACCCAAAAGAATGTCTGATTTATTCATAATCAATAGTTTCATATAGTTTCAATAGGTTCATAATTGGTACTCAATAAATATTAGGTAGGTATAAAATCTTTCATTATACTCATGTAAGTCAAACCTTTAGAAGACTATGAAACTTTAAAGAAACTTTAAAGACTATGAAACTTTAAAGAAGCACTTGGAATTCGGAATTCTGATGTGGATTCAGCAAAGAGAGAGTGTTAAAAGTGGGACTCACTAAAGAAAGTTGAAGAAGTTATTAGTCCCAATAAGGAAAGTTAGTGGATATTGCAAGCATCGTACAGCTTTCTACAAGATACCTATAGTGGAGCAGAGCATGCTGGATCCTTGTTTCTGCTGTGAAGAGAAGCAGCAGAAGTATGCTCAATTGTGCTACAGAGGATGTGCTTTAGTAAAAATAAATAAATGTCTAAATATGTACATGTGTGCATACATAAAATAAACCTTCATTGAGGAGTAGTAGAAAGTTAATAGGGAAATTATAGCATTAGCTCTTCATTATTGAGCATTTGCTATGTGTCAGACACAGATATGGTGTGTTTAAGTACTTGTTTTACATTGTCTCATTAAACAAGTTCTCTGTGGTAGATATTAGCATAGATGAGGAAGCTGAGGCTAGGAGTAGTTAGTAACTTGTCCAAAGTCATCAGTAGTCAGCAGAGCCTTGGAACTAGTGTATATTGGATCCAAGTGGTCATTTAAGATACCCACCATATGCAGTCTCAACATTGACCAGCTCTACAGTTTTTCCCTCCAGGGAGCCCAGTTTCTATTTTGTTTTTACTTAATAGACTGCATGAGAGCAAAAGCTGATGGACAGCCATGATAATACAATACAAAACCTCTATTAATGATGCCTACAGAATTAAGAAATATATATATATATACTATATAATATATAGTATATATTATATATACTATATAATATATAGTATATATAATATATACTATATAATATATAGTATATATTACATATATATTTTACCTAGACAAATATTTTACTGTTACTAAGCCTCTCTTACCCAGATTTCAAGTAAAATTAGAGCCCAGTAAGATAGATTCACTGAATTAGCAAGTAAAATGATTTCATCTTCAAAATGGGATACGTAGCCCTAAACATTTTTATTTTCCTGTCATCTACCTATATATCAATAAAGGATGTACCAAATTCTTTTTTATTGTTAAGGTTCGTTGGAAGTTTCACCCATTAATTGGGTGTGTGTGAATCAGAGGTTCTGAGGTGAATAGTGTGGCAAACAATTTGCATCGTCATTGAGTTATTCTGAATTGAATTATTCTGTATTGTTGCCTAAACTCAATCAATTAGTCACATAATTGTCAAATGGTCAAATATCCAAAAATCTATTGTCTAAAGTGAGATTTCTGTGTGAGGAGACACTGGACCATGGTGTGAGCTGCATTGGCAGCAATTTTGTGACTGTAACAGCCCCAAGTATGGCCATAAATCATCAAGATGGTGGAATGAAAGGTAGGCCCCCCAGAAAATATCATGGCAACAATGAACCCATCCTTTTCCCATTTCTATTTAACATCACCAGAGAAAAGTGTTCTGTATCCAGTTTCTTTAACCAGGAACAATCTGATTGTTTCAGTCCTGTGGGTTGGGATATTTCCATTTTTAATTCTCCTTAACAAAGACTTCTATGTCCAGAAGCTTCCTTCAAGGCCTGTGAAGTGCTATTCTGATCACCCCTTCATGTTTCTAAGCTGCTCTGGGATAATGTTGTAGAGAGAAGGGCCCCAGGGGAACAGCTGATTGGATTCTGGCAAGACGGACCAAACATCTGCTTCAAACAAAAGACATCTGCATATTTCACATTTATTTTTCATAATTTACAGAAGCAACCTGCCAAAATTCGGCAAGGGAGAATACACAAGCACGTAATTAGCTTAAAGTTTGCTTGCTTTAGAAGTATGAGCATGAAGCCCAGGAGCTCACCTGGGAGGACATCAGGAATGGTGGAACTGCAGTTTGATTTCTGGATATTCAGTTTTAGACCTCATTTGCCAGGGCAGAAAACCCAGCACTGCTAGGTTTGCAAGGGAGAAGTAAATATGCCAGAGGTGACACTAGCAAGTTCTTTTGTCCTCACATCACATAAAAGGGTTTCACACCAAAGGGGTGGCCTAAGGTAATATTATTTATTAAATAAGATTTGATTAGGCAGAAATATTTTACTTCTACCACTTAGCTCTGCAATACCTATGTTAAATAATGGTGCAATGCTACATGATTTATAATTTAAAATGTGTATATCATAAGTACCAATGGCATGGTGAGAAATTTTATGTGGGTGTTGCATTATTGTTCAAAGCATCCAAAAGGATTCAAACCAAAAAATACTGGAAAATATATTTGTTTCCTATGTGATGAAAAAAAAAGAGAACAAGATAATGGGTGATATGATCAGTTTTAATATATCCCAGTGGAAGGGATACAACAAATTATCTGCCTTCTATGAGCTGCACCTTCCCAGTCAGATTTCAAGCTTTGCAAGATCTTTATTGTGTGAAATAACTACAGCTTGCTTAATTGGAAAACAAAAGGTGAAGAATGGATTTTGAGAGTGTGTGTGAGAGAGAGAGAGAAAGAGAAAGAGGTTTTCTGTTGTACCTAGCAAAGGAATTTCAACCCTGTGTCCATATTTTTAAAAATACTAGTTATAAGATCCTGTGGGATTTCCCCTGATCTTAACTCCAGGGAGAAAGCATACTTAAGGCAAAGTTTGCAAAGTATTGGATGCTATTGTCTTGAAATACTCAAAACAAGACCCCTGGTGGGAAGGTGAAGTAGCATTTTGATTTTATCAACTGTCTATTATCTTCTAGTCTTGGTCATTGCTTTACAAAAGCGATTGTGCTCCTGATTTAGTTGCAGGCACAATGCTGACCCTACACAGATCTCTGCAGTAACAGTAGGGCAGTTCCAACGGATGTAACATCTAAGTTATTTAAACTATGTAAAAGCAACATGTTCAACCCAGGCACCATGAATAATTCCTTGGTAACTCCCAGCCTGTTCTATGGAGTGACTTGGTTGTGGTCATTCCAAATATCACCTAGTATTAATTTCTGATATCTGATTTAGCATGTACACCAAACTGGTTTGAAATATGAAATCCCAAGTCAAAAGAGCAGGTACTTTGAAAATAACAATTTGTAATTATACACTAACCCACTGTTTGAGATTTACCAGTTATTCTTAAATATGTATTCTTAAATCAGTATATTTTAAATCAGTATATTATACACATGAACCTCTTATGTAATTATAAATTCTCTTCTCTTTTGCAGTGGGCTCTTAATAGAGGGGCAGTTCGTTATAAATGGATGGATTTGATTTGAACCAAGACCTCAGACCTAGATTTGAATCTTGATTCAACTATATATAAAGCTGGGTGACCTCTGACAAATTATTTAAACTCTGAGACTTATTCTTTTTTTTCTGTCTCCTAGGGGAGGTATTTTTGCTCTAAGGGTTAAATGAGGTGGCTTGTGTTTATCACAGCATCTCATCTGCACCTAAACTGATACTTGAACTTGCCAAAGATTTGAACTTGCTCAAATTTAGGTGTCTTATATACTGTAGAGCTCTTTGAAAGAAAACAAAGGGGAGGGCATTTGGCAAGAAGACAACTTTGAAAACAAACCTGGAGGTTGATTGAGAGCAATAATACTAATGTACTGGTATTTATTATTCTATGCACTTGTGTGGAAGATGTAAATAATCGAAAGTAAAAATTGAAAGAACTATTTCTGTAAAATTTCTACAACACAGTGGGGAACAACACATACACTTTGGGGATTTGCCTTCCTCACTTCCAGGGCAGCACTGTGGGGAGATGTCAATAGCAAGTGGCAGTATGTTGTGGAAGCAGTGGATTCTGCTGAGAGTTGGCAGCAGTCCCCAGAAGAAGTGGTACAGAAGAATGGGACGTTCCCAGCAGAAGTAGCTGCCATGTTCAAAGAAAAAGCATTTACTAAAAAATACTCAGTGGAAGAAGTGGTGACCCACAGAAGTGCCCAGGAAACACCAGCTTCCAACCATGCTGTCCAACATGATACTACTAGCCACATGTGGTTATTTAAATAGAAATGAATTAAAATTAGAAATTCAGCTTCTCAGTCTCAGTCACAGATCCATCATCATAACAGTTCTGTTGCCCAACACTGGACCCATAGATGACTGCTTCATTCCAAAGTACATGTGGAAGAATCCTCAGGGGCTTCCCAAGTGCCTAAAGACTGAGGCAGTGGGAAAGGGGAAGGAATGAGGTCTTGAAACAGCAGTTATGAGTAAGACTTAGTAGAAGTTATTCCCTTTAATGTGACTTCTTTCCACCCAAGGTGAAAACCAGGAAATTTAGTGCATGCACGATAATGGTCTAGTACCTTGCCTTGAATGTAACAGACTTCAATAAATATAAACCCTCTTCTGCTTAAGATCTCTGTGCTGACATTAGGGATTTCTAATATAACTATCATTCTGCTATTTGAATGATCTCCCACCATGTACATTAGATCATCAACCCTTTTGAACACTGCCAAAGAGTCTTTGTTGAATAAAGAACATGGTACAAAGTCCTGAGACCCATATCCTACCAAAAAGAGCACAGACACTGGAGCCAGAGAGCCTGGGTATGAATCCAGCTCTGGTGCCTGCTGGCTGAGATGCCCCATTAGTTAATCTCTCTGAGGCTCACGTTTCTCATTGAGGATTGTATTAGCACAGACATCATTAGGTTGTTATGAATGCCTGACACATCATCAGCACTAGAAAAGTGTTTGTTAAATAAATATTTCTATTCCTCAACACACTGATCTTTAATCACATATCAAATCAGTCTTCTACTATTGTGTTGCCCCCTCTCTACATTTCAGCTGTGCATTATTCCCTCAACTTGACTTAGATACATTATCCTCTTTTTATATTTATTGAAATCCTACATACACATCTTCTGATAGGTACCTTCTAAAAGAATTTTTCCTAGATTAGTCCTACTGAAGCATGTCCATAAGCTATTGTTTACCTCAACACTTTAAGCTTTATTTCATCCTACTCTGCCTTGTTCTTCGGAGTTTGGTCTTGACATATCTGCACTCACTCTAGATTATAAATTCTTCCAGGAATTATTCATGCTTATAGTCCCCAGAATACATGTCTAAAATAGGTGCTCAATAAATTTTCATAAGAGGGTGAGAAGGAGTGAGGGTATGGCATGCCTTTCAGACCAATTCATAAATACCTACTTTGTCCAAGTGCTATATTTCAGAATATACCCATAAGTGACTTCTCAAGTTGTCTAAACACAGTATCAAACATAATATCCTTCAGATGATGAGGGAAAAATTTGTTAATCTCCATTAAATGTTCTGCTTAATGCCAGATACCTAGGTTTCCTTGAATATGGCAGCATGAAAGGACAACCACAACCTTAGAGGACTGAAAGCAGTGACACTAGATCCAAACACATAAGCAGTCCATTTATCTTCTTGGTAATTTAATATGTGATTATTTCTGCAGTACTCTCTGGCTATATCACAAGGATTCCCCACCAAGGAGAAGAACCTAGAACTCAAATGCTCCTTTGTGGATATTGCACTTACTGAATAGTGGCAGACTCAGGAGAGCTCTGTGATCAAGTGGACCTGTGTTTTATGGGCTGTTGATTTCTAAGAATTAAACGTGACTTCACTTATACAGACATAAAAGAAGGACAGACATCACATAGGAAAATGATAAAATGCTGGATCATGAACAGATATTTTCAAAGCTATCTCCCAAAGGTAAACCTTCGACCAAGGAGGATGATGAACAACAGAACAGCACATTGGTAGTATTCCAGGAAGGCATACCACTGAACAAAGAATCAGAGATATGCATAGATTATGTACACCTAGATTATCCTTACATTGGATAATTTCCCCCCTGGCCGATCTTGACTCTGTAATGGATCAAAATTTCTACTCACAGAAATTATTTTGAGTAACCAAGACATGGATCATATCATCAATAAATTGTCATGCTCACATATCCCTATACTTCTCCCTTTGGGAGGCAGTGGCTACTATTTTTAAAAATATACTCACATAAGGGGTTAGTATCCAAAATCTATTAAGAACGTAACAAAGTCAAGACCCAAAGAACAAATAATCCAGTGAAGAAATGAGCAGAAGACATGAACAGACATTTCTCCAAAGAAGATATACAAATGGCCAACAGAAACATGAAAAAATGCTCAACATCACTCAGCATCAGGGAAATACAAATCAAGACCACAATGACATACCACCTCACACCAGTAAGAATGGCTAAAATTAACAAGTCAGGAAATGACAGGTGTTGTTGGCAAGAATGCAGAGAAAGGGGAACCCTCTTACACTGATGGTGGGAATGCAAGCTGGTACAGTCACTCTGGAAAACAGTGTGAAGGTTCCTCAAAAAGATAAAAATAGAGATACCCTAAAACTCAAGAATTGCACTAATTTTTACCCCAAAGATACAAATGTAGTGATCCAAAAAGGTACTTGCACCCCTGTGTTTATAGCAGCAACATCCACAATAGCCAGACAATGTAAAGAGTCCAGATGTCCATTGACAGAAGAATGGATAAAGAATATGGGCTTATATAGTGAAATATTATTTAGCCATCAAAAAGAATGAAATCTTGTCATTTGCAATGATGTGGATGGAGTTAGTATTATGATAAGCAAAATAAGTAAGTCACAGAAAGAAAAATGCCATATGATTTCACTCATATGCAGAATTTAAGAAACAAAACAGAGGAATATAGAGGAAAGGAAGAAAAAATAAAATAAGACATAATCAGAGAAGGAGAAAAATCATAAAGGACTCTTAACCATGAGAAACAAACTGAGGGTTGCTGGAGGGGATGGGGTGAGGGATGGGGTAGCAGGGTGGTGGGCATTAAGGAGGACACATGATATAATGAGCACTGGGTGTTATATACAACGGATGAATCACTGAGCTTTACCTCTGAAACTAGTAATACTCTATATGTTAATAAACTGAATTTAAATTTTTTAAAAATGTACCCACATGCTCAACATTTATCTACCCAATCATGGCCACTAGGGATTTTTGCACAGGACCTTTTGTTCTCTTCACCCAAAAAGTAGATCAGTAGAGATCTACTAAAGGAAATCCAATCTGATTCAAGCATTATCTCTGAATAATTTCTAGGCCATCTCTTTTTTGAGTTTTAAAAACCACAGGAATCACATATGTCTTTCTTAATTTTGTTTTCTAATGGATCAGTGGTTGAATTTTGGTTGATACTCAGTATCACATAGTATGTACACATCTTGGCCAGGGCTGCTGGGATCTGTGAGGGGAAATTCCCTTCACCCAGAGCCCCTCACTCTCTCTATATTTACATATAATTCCTAAGATAATAAGCACAAATAAGCAAAAAGACCCTACCTCCTCTTAGCCTCAAAATTTTCTTGAGTAATTTTATTTCTTTGTTAGAAATATAAAATGGAGCTTTATGAGTCTTTAAAGTCTAAAGAAAATAGCTACTAATGGTATCTTTTTATTGCCTACAATTCATCCTGCTGAAAAAGGCAGTAATGTTCTTAGAGTTGATTATAGCTCAGTCTTAAATTTTCTAATTGTTTTAGATTTTTCACTTATTTTAGACATTTTCACTTTGCCCCCTTGAGTAAATTAAGATGAAAGGTAAATTAAAAGAGAGGAATTCAACATAAAGAGAATAAATAAATAAAACACAGATTGCAAAGCAGGAATGAAAACAAGGTCTCCCAGATCAATCTGTTAAAGGAATGCTACAAATGTGAAGTGTTTACTATTTTAAACATTAATCATGTACTCACTCTGTTTATTTAGCTATCAATGTTTTTCCTGTAACTCTGACTTGAAAATATGTAAGCTGTTTATAATTAGGACTCAAACTGAAGCCAAATGATATTTTGATTATTTATATTGCATAGCTTGTCTTGAAACTTCAGAATTTGCAGTCTTTTCATTTCAATTCACACCTATTTTAAAAGTCATTATTATTTGTATAATGTGATATCTCAAGTAACTTTTATTGCCACCCATTACCATACGCCCAAGTCACAGCCATTAAAGATAGGGGAGCCTGAGTCCCCCATCAATGGGCCTATTCAGAAAATTGCCACCATCTTTCTTTTACTTGAATCTGTGCAGTGATCCCAAAACACAAGACTAGCTTAGTAATCAGAATTAGGAGTTCCAAAGAACTGTAAGTTTCTCAAGTTTCTGGCATTATTTTCTTGACAGATATTATTTTTAATAAAGTTTAATATTTTGGATCTGCTTATGGAAAATAGCCACCAAAGCTACCATAGACTCATCATGAAGAGGAACCTCTCATCTAATCTCACAAAATTATAAGTCATGTTAAGAACAGAAACAGATCACATAAGGTTGATTTATAATTTTTCCTTTTTTTTTTAAGATTTTTATTTATTTGACAGAGAGTGAGTTCAAGAGAAAAAACACAAGCCAGGGGAGAAGGAGAAGCAGACTCCCCACTGAGCAGGGAGCCCAACATGGGGCTTAACTGACTGAGCCACCCAGGCATCCCTATTATTTCTTGCCTTTAAGAAAGTGAGGAAAGGGGGCACCTGGGTGGCTCAGTGGGTTAAGCCTCTGCCCTCGGCTCAGGTCATGATTCCAGGGTCTTGGGATCAAGTCCCGCATCAGACACTCTGCTCGGCAGGGAGCCTGCTTCCTCCTCTCTCTCTGCCTGCCTCTCTGCCTACTTGTGATTTCTCTCTCTGTCAAATAAATAAATAAAATATTTTAAAAAAAAAAAAAGAAAGAAAGAAAGAAAGTGAGGAAAGCATTCGAATTTTCTCCTGGAATAAAGATACGTTATAATTTTTCCCAACAGAACACCTAGACAATGACATGGACATGATCTGCAAAAGTACATATTTTCCTTGAAAATTATTTTTGTCATAAAATTAACCATACGACTCAGAGGTGCTGGAAAATTGTAGCATCTTTATTTTCTTTAGCTAACATAAAATTCCTTCAGTGTCCCACCCCCTTTCTTCTAATTTGAACAGTTCAACCTCTGTGAAAGCTGTTTCTTCCCCCACTCGTTCCTTTCCTTAATTGGTGTGGGAGTGTATTGCCTCATGGCGGATCTCCATATGGTTCTTGGGCTGTTGTCTGCAGCAGGGTCTCATTTGGTACTTGGTGGGTGTTGGCTGATTCTAACATGTTTTATATTCAGTGTTCTAAGAATACTCAGCCTCTTGTGCTAATAGGTCAGCCCATGCCTGGGCTGGCATTCTGCTTCAGCCTACTTGAGGAAACTCAGAAGACCAGCTCCAACCAACCTCTGACCTTCTCTTCACAGTCCCTGAGAACCAGAAGTGTTTCCCTTCATATCCCCCTTTCATTCAGGCCATGGAGATATTTTCCTGCTCTATCTCATTACCCTTTGAAAAGTAATACTTGCCTTCCCCATTTCTTGATGGCTATGAGAACAGAGTAGCTGTTGAGGATAGAACATAAAATAAATATTTTATCAGTTTGATAGTTTCTAATTTGCATCCCATTAGAGTTATGTAGAGGATGATAAGGACTCTAGGTCATAGATTCTTCCCGGCCCTCTTCTCTGTATCTTTTATCACCCTCCATCTTCAATGGTAATTCCATTCCTGCCCTTTGGGTGCTCAGTGCCCTCAGAAGCTATTCGCCTCTCTCAAACTAAACATTTCTGACAAACTGGCTCATAGACATTCACTGTCTGATATGACTTTAGGTATTACCTCTCTTAGAGGAATTACAAAGGACTAACAATTGAGCCAAAGCAATGAATCACTAAAAATGGAATTCTGATAATTAGTGGTTGAAGAAGAGCATTGAGGGCAGAAAAGAAGATGAGATGATCTCATGATGGTTTTTCCATTTATATGTTCAACAATGAGGTACACACACTGACATATGTGTGCGCACATACACACACAGACACTTCAAATTGAAATATCAAGATATGTGAACATGAGATTAACAAATATGAAATAATTTTTAAAACTAATAAATATTTTATAAATATATAGTGTTAATGTGTATCAACTCATCTGATACAGAGTTCCTTAAGTAAAAAGTAATCACAGAAAAATAAAGAATTATAGGAATGACATAAACTAATCCAGTCAAATCCCAAATAATCCAGTTGGTTCCAGAATCACCCAAAGAACTGACTTTTAACACAGTGGCTTTTCTTTCTTATTGACAGAAATGGTCACAGGTACCTTGCTGTGACCAGTAATTGACAGCAATATCAACTTTCCTATTTTGTAAAGGATGTGATTTCAGACAACCTAAATATGTTTGCAAAAGCTGATTTTTTTTTTATTATAGTCTACAGGAGTCTGAATTACTCGTGTTTTTAGTAACCACAACAAAAACAATTTCCAGTATTTTAAATGCATGATAGTTCTTAGAAAATATGTGGTAACATTTTAATCATTTTGATACTTCCCTGGAACTTCTAACAAGAGAAAATTTTTTGCAGCATTTGGTGGATGTGCCTCATCTTGGCCTGGCAGCTCGGTTTATGCCTCATGATCATATTTTGAGAAACAAATCTGGATTTGCCTGGGTATACCTTGATGGACTTTGTTTCTAGATGTGTCTAGACAAACTTCAGTAATGGTTTTGTTAAATGTGTTACTTCCTGGAAAGATCAATAAATCACTTTTCTAATATTCCGTTTTGAAACTTCAGTCAAATCCCTTGCCTCAATGGCTAACCTTTTCATAAGTACCCATGGGTGTACCAACCCATGTTGCTCTGAAGTGGAAAGGCCTCCCTCTTTGAGTGGCGGTTGGCTTTACAGGATAGATCTTCTCCTTTAGGAAGGATCATTACCACATTGCTACTCAGCCTTCCTTCACTTACAGTCCAAAGTGTGCCTATTTGTTATGTCACTAACATTGCGTCGGGATGCTGCACATCAAGGATGCTCAGATATGCCACCACGTTAGCAGTACATCAGCTCCCATGGTTTCAAGGTCCTCCTCACATAATAGGGCATCTACACCTTACATAATTCTCTGGATGAAAAAAAAAATGCAAATGTTAGAATCTATGTCCCACAGTAAGCAGCAGCATCCCCTTCCAAGGAAATCTGATTGCCTGCTACTACAGAAACGGTTTATCATTTCTTGACTTCGATTCAGGTAGTCTCTCAACAGCCAGATTTTAATATTAAGTTTATATATTAGAGTAATACTCTATTTGGGATCCACAGTATGTGTTTGATTTCCCTGTTTTATGTTTTAGTTAAATTATCTCCAAACTTTCAACAATCCTCTGAGATAGGTATTCTTTATTTTGAGGAAATATAAGTTCAGAGAGGTAAAGGGATTTGTCCAAGTTCATGCAGTCAGTAGTGGTGTAGGAATTCTGAGTTCTTGCCCAGTGCTGAATTTTTTTTTTTTTAAGATTTTATTTATTTATTTCACAGACAGCGATCACAAGCAAGCAGAGAGGCAGGCAGAGAGAGAGGGAGGAAGCAGGCTCCCTGCTGAGTAGAGAGCCTGATGCGGGGCTCAATCCCAGGACCCTGAGATCATGACCTGAGCCAAAGGCAGAGGCTTTAACCTACTGAGCCACCCACACGCCCCTCAATTTTATATTTAACAATGTGGAGGCACCACCTTCCATACCTGCCTTCGATACCTGCCGCAGTCCTGGCAGCCAGTCTTGCAGAGAGATGACCTGCAGTGCCTCCCTCAGTCATTGCACATGTCCTGGAGGTCCTCTTACACTGTGATCCCAAGTGACTATCAAACATGCAAATACCTATTACATGCCCAGAAGTGTCAGGAGCGGCTAAAGGCTTTTCCCTTCTGTTCTTTGAGACAATTCTGAAGCATGTCTGCACAGCTCCTCAGAAAATGCCAGCAGGATCAAGCATAGAAACTACAATGGTGGGCTGCTCAGTCCTGTGCCCTTGAATAGCTGTACTCTTCAAGTCTCATTTCTTGTTCCCTAGCACCACTTCTAAAAAAAGAAGTCTGTCTTGGGTTCTACTCTCCAGAGGGAATCCAGGGGAAACCAAGGGCATCGTGTCACACTCTGAAAGTGGTAGCAGAATGTATCTAATGGGAGAATGATGTGTTTTCTTTTGAGAAAACTCCTTAATGGACTTTATTAGTTTCCAAAAGCTGGTCCAGAAGGAAAGCCATCAGCAATAGGAAGTAACCAGCAATATGGTGGTGGTGGTGGAGGGGGGCGGGTACTTAAAGCCTATAGACCAGAAAAGGGGGAAGGAGACAAACAGGTGAGGGCACGGGCCCCCTAAAGATGAGAGAAGACATGGGTCTAAGGAAAGAAATGGTCAGCAGGTGACTGTCCATGACAGATCATGACCAAAAAGCCTCATGACCTTCAGTGTTTTTTCCAGAGTTGTCTATGCTGTGTGGCTCTCATGATTTCCCCAAATCCTCAGCAAAGATGCTTAACCATAGCAACCTAAAGCAACTTTTATGGCAATCAGGGGAACAGAGTTAGAGGTTGTTCTGTACTCAGGGAAATGTCGACAGGAGAAAAAGCTAAAGCCTCCCCAAGCATTACTGGAAAGTAAGTGGCAATAATAGAGCAGTTTTGGATTAGGCCCAGAATGAGAAATGATAGACAATTAAGTGGGACATCTAGGCACCTACCAGGAATCAGCAAAATCATCCAGGGATAGGTTTTCCTATAGTCAGTTATGTAAGAACTAATTTCCTATATCTATATAGGTTTTAATTGTTTTATTTAGACATTAAAGATAAAGACAAAAGAACCTGGGAGTACTTGGGCAACATATGCAAATATAGAGTTAAAGAAATGCGTAGAAAACATGCCATTCATATATTTTATATAAGAAGGAATACTCTGAACATGTATTTGTTCCATAAATATTTGCTATATACCCATCATGTGCCAAGTACTAGTTTAGACACTGTGGGAGAAAAGCAGTGAACAAAACAGAAAAAAAAAATTATTCCGCTAGAGGGAAATATAAAAAATTAGTAAAAATATGAAGTATTGGACAATAAGTTCTATAAAGAAAATAAAAGAGGAAAGGAACATAGAAATGTTTGGGAAGTAGAGCAATGCGAAATGTTGGCACTATTTTTATGATTCTTACAAAAGAGCAAGTTTTGCGGACTATGACAACCAAGGCCATGTATCTAGGCTTAATCAAACACTTATTTAATGAATGTCAAATGTTATTTGATTACTTGCTACAGGCAAGGTGCTGAGCTAGGCAACATGGTGAAGACAAAGATGAACAAGAAATGTTTTCAAGGATCTTTCAGGCCAAAAAAGATGCTTAAGTATTTACAGTCTAGCAGCCTTTCTCCATCAGAGTCCCACAAGAGAATTAAGGCCTAATGCCTTTAGGACTTCACTTTAAGTAATGAATTACCCTCTCTCCTATGACATGGAGTGTTAGTGTTATGAAACTAGTTACTCAAATCACTTTCTGTTTTCTATGGTAGAGATGAGGAATGTCAGTTTCTATGGTAGAGATGAGGAATGTCAGTTGGGAAAGGCAAAAAGGTATGAATTTTTTAAAAAAAGATCCTTATCCTGTTTTTGTTTTATTTTTGCTGGCAATTGTTTACTTTTGAAAACATTCAACCCAACTATATTGCTGAATGTTGTTATGGGATAAATATACTAAGAAACAGCAAGGCAATTTGGCCTACAATTTGTTTGAACTAAATATTTACCTTGGAAGAATTATATTTACAACATTCATAAAAAGAGATATGACTGCCACCTTGTTATCTTCCTTGGAATTTTACTTGAGGCTTGAATGAGACTGAAACCACCTGGATACCACTAGAAGATACACCAAGGAATGTAAAGATGAAGGCCATTCTGTTCTTGAGCCTCTATTTTGATTGAGTCATTTGGTGTTGAGTCTTTGGCTGCTCCAACAGCCTGGAGATTTTCTTGTTGCTTAATGCTGGCAAATATGTTTTTGAAATTTACTTGAGAATGTTAAATAGATCTTACAAGCTTGTCCAATTGAATTATATTGTTCAGTTGTTCTGTACTGTTGTATTATCCCTGTCTAGTGTCTTTGGCTATTTCTCAGGAAATGTGACCAAACTCACTTTCTCCTTTTAGCTGGAGTAGATGTCATTCCAAACCATTTTAGTACTCTCTAATGAAATAGTGGGTTGAGGTAGCTTTCATCCATAGCTGCCAAAATCAGTAGGTGAAAAGTTTATGGGAAATTTTATAACGGAGGGATCGGGAGGATGATCTCTAAGGAAGTCACTCACTGAATGATTAACCAGATATTATGTATTGATGAATATGATGCAATAGGAAAGACAGAGAAACTATTATGAATTCTTCTTGGCCAAAAAATTTGAACCAGGGGCGCCTGGGTGGCTCAGTGGGTTAAGCCTCTGCCTTCAGCTCAGGTCATGGGATCTCAGGGTCCTGGGATTGAGTCCCACATCGGGCTCTCTGCTCGGCGGGGAGCCTGCTTCCTCCTCTCTCTCTCTGCCTGCCTCTCTGCCTACTTGTAATCTCTCTCTGTCAAATAAATAAATAAAATCTTTAAAAAAAAAATTGGAACCATAATCCAATCAAATCTATAGATCGAACTAGTGTACCAGAAAAAGAAAAAAACAGTTAAATGACACTATGAGAAGGCAATAAACTAAAGTCATTCCTCAGAATAAAAATAACCAATTACTCAAAGTAAAAGTAAGGGAGGGAAGCTATTAAAAGGAAGTTAACATAAATAACAATCAAAGACAATCATGGTGTAGGTTCCACAGAGTTCTGTTTAAAGGGAACAGTTCAGACACAGGAGTGGCAACAAATCTGCGCATGCCTTACCAAACTAAGGCTTCTTAGCACCTTTTCTCCCCCAGAAGACATGTCTTATCTAGCTCTCGGTAGAATTCTTCTGCTTCTTGTCTCATGATCTCTCTTAGCTAAAACTCTGATCATCATTGCATGATTACTTAATCTTTGTTGTGGATACATATACACAATGGAATACTATGCAGCCACCAAAAAAACCTGAAATCGTGCCATTTGCAATGATTTGGATGAAACTAGAAAGTATTATGCTAAGCAAAAGAAGTCAATCAGAGAAAGACAATTATCATATGATCTCACCATATGAAGAATTTGAGAAACAAGACAAAGGATCATGGAGAAGGGAGGGAAAAATGAAACAAGATGAAGCCATAGAGGGAGACAAACCATAAAAGACTCTTAAACTCAGGAAACAAACTGAGGGTTGCTGGAAGAGGGGAGGGAAGTAGGAGGGATGGAGTGGCTGGGTGACAGACACTGGGGAAGGTATGTGCTATGGTGAGTGCTGCGAATTGTGTAAGACTGATAACTCAAAGACCTATACCCCTGAAATAAATAACACATTATATGTTAATTTTTTAAAAACAGCTTCTTGTGATGAATAAAATAAACATGGACAATAGCAAGACTTCATTGCTTCAAACTTGGGAGAAAATGCTGTAGAACTGGCCCAATAACACAGTTTCTAGGAAAACCCCAAAATGTCTCAAAGCATTTTCAAACCTTGGTAACCAGATTAGGGCAGCCATACCCACATCCAAATTCATTCCAGCTCCATGTTCAGAAGTCTAGCTTTGAGTTGGCATCAGAAACCTGACTTACCACCTAGCCTCATGCCCATGAAATACATGTTAAAGATTAGTAATTAGCCACTGGACTCTGAGTGGCAGCATTTTTACTTTCTGCATATGGATTTGATCATTCCCTACCAAACCTAAGAAACTTGAAATGTTAGTGGTATTTCACAAAAATTATACTCTTAAAAAAATTATATTCTTAGCATGACTGTATTCACCCCACAATTTGTGCAAAGTTGTCTGAGACAGAAATGTATCAACGAAGAGTCTAATGCATAGCTTAGAATGATTGATTCAAGACTAAATCAGCAAAGCTAATTTCTTGCAATGCTAGTTACATATGGTTGCATTAATATTCCCTTCTCAGAAATCCAGCTGAGAATCATTATTTAATGAAAGGCTTACAAATTGCATCCTATTTAATGGCTTCCATTGAAAATTCCTTTGTAGAAATGCAAAAAACATGTAAGTGACCATGTAAATTGTATGCTGCAGTTGCAATGAGCTGGGGTATTTTATTTACGCATACATGAAATATATATGTATGTATGTATGCATATAATACATATATAGGCATATATTACAGACAAATCAATACATATATAAAAATGGCACAAATATTCAACAAATAATATACAATATATATTATATGATACATACATAAAATATATATAATATATGAAAGTATGTATCAAGATATTCTCATCCATAATCTCTAAATTCACAAGTTTAAGCAATAGATTGTGAAAGATTTGCTGCAATTTGAGTTTTTATATCAAAGTGTTAGATTTGAATAATGCCTATACCAATCCTTAAATGTGTGTCCTTAACCAATTTTATTCCCTAATATTCAGTTTCCTCATCTTTAAAATAACAATAATAATATCTACTCCCCAGGGTGTGGTTATAAAAGTGAAAAAATTTCAGAAAAAATACTTAACACGTTCTCTCACACAGACCAAGTACCCAATAAGCATTAGCTCTGTTTCTAATGTAAAGATAACAACAGGAGGAATCACAATTCATTACTTTGGATAATCTATGGATTTTTAGCTGCTGAAGAGCTGAACCTAAGTGGGAAGATGAACCAAAGATCTGTGGATAATCTAGAGACACACTGTAAAGGGAACAAAGTTTGTAGAGGAATCCACATTTAATAATTATTGGAGTTTTCCTTTCAGATTAAGATAAGCCACCTGATTCCTATATAGTATATATGTATTATCATATATGTTTCTTATATGTAATTACGTGTCTGTGTGTATATATATACATATACATGCACATATTTCCTTTACCACTTTGTTAACTAAAACTAAATATTTAGCCAACTAAATAGCAAGCTTTCAGGTAAAGCATTATGACTTGCCTAACTCCAGATTTGCCTTACTTGAAAGATTTACAGAAATTACAGAAACATTATTCAGGGCCTCCCCAACCCAGGTCTGTTGACTTGGCTCTTTTCTCATTAGGAAACAGACACAAGGAATTTTACACAAGCGGAATCATGAATTAACTAGCTGGAAGTAGTCTTTCAAAGTAGCCACAGAAAAGGATAGTCAAAGATTAAGCCAATAAATCCCTCTGGACAGAATGCCAAGAGGAAAGACCCCATGCACTCAGTCAAAAAAGGAATCACCAATTTCTAAGATTTCTAAATGAAGCCATGGTCAGAGAAATTCCAAGCAGTGTAATCCTTATTAATGTGAGAACTGTGGCTATCTTGACACCTGGTTACTTCATTAATTATCTTTACTCAAAGCAGATTTTTTTTTTTAAGAAGAGAGTTAAGTGAATTTTCATTGAATTAATTTTTGTTTTGCCTAAATATTCTTAGTAATTTTAAAATCCACTTAACAACATTAATAAAAATCATAGTTTCATCTATTTTGTAGAATAGAATGTTTCACCAAGTGTTGTATCACTTACTCCCCACAACAGACTTCCAGCTGCATATTGCTGACCTCATCTTAAACTTGAAAGTGAGGCTGAGAGGTCACATGACTAACCCAAATTTTCATAATAAGCAGCAGCTCTAGAGATACCCCTACCCCAAAATCTCATCTGTGTAGAAGTGTTGAGTGTTGTGAGCATGCATTCTTCATATATTAGGTATTTTAAAATCATATGTGGGTCAATGTCAGGCTTGCTTGCTTTAAAAAGAAAAAAAAAAAAAAGAGTGGTTTACAATATTCTAATTTCCCATTGAAAAACCACTACTGATTCTAACACATGCTTAATGGACCTGAAATGAGCTAAATCCAGGGAAGAGGCCATGAGCTCTCCATTCAAACCAGGAGTCAGTGTCCATCTCTGCCGTCAGAAATTTGAAAAATACGCATACTTTCCATGTGCTTTATCAATAGCTACCTCAATATTTCTAAACTATCTGTCATTACAGTGCCGAGGTAATTAGGCAGGGGTGCTCAGGCACTGTATTATTTCAACATCATTTCCATGGAGCAAAGTTAGCTTGTAACATTTATCATTATTTTGAAGGGCTTCTTATCACTTAAATAACTAGAGGAAAAATTATAATTTCCTCTAAATTCATTTTTAGTTACTTTCACAAATAATGTTTGGCCACAGTCATCATATTGAACATTGGCAATGTGTCAACTAAATCTTCGGTGATTATTTCAGTGTAATTGATGGTCTTAGTTAATTTGCCAGATGCTATTCTGAGAACTCTTTTTCCCAAGTATTTTTTTAAATGTTGGAAATCACTTCCAAATATATTTATTCTATTGACTCTCTTTTTCAAAGAAACCAATTGGTGCTGTATTATCTTTGATGTATTATGTCTGATATACATGAAGAGAAAAAAGACTCTTGGGTGATCTTGAACCATTGTGATTAGGTCTTTTGGTCTGATTTTTGCATAGCCACTAGAAAAGGAAATATGTACAATAATTTCAGGATGTTTAGAGTAGGGGTTGGAAATCTATAAATCTACATCACCAAATGGTTTTATAAGTAAAACTGTTCTCAGCCATGCCATGCTCAGGCATTTACATACTGTCCATAGCCATTTTCATCCTATAATGGCAGAGTCAAGTATTGTGACAAGGATTATATGGTACACAAAGCTTAAATATTTACTAAATGTCCCTTTAAAGAAAAAGTTTGCAGACTACAGATTTAGGAGTAACTTTGGTTTCTGGCAATAGTTTAAAAGAATCAAAAACAGGAAAAAAAAAGTTTGTCTTAGCTGGCCTTCTTTTAGCCAGAAATCCAGTATTTCCTCTCATCTCAGGGCTCATAACTGATGGTCATAGTGATATCCTTGAAGCACCAAAAAGCCTTGAAGTACCTTTTGAATCAGCAAAGATTAAACTCACTCACTGTGGTCTCTGTTATCTAGATTCATAGGCTTAACATTGTTAGAGAATTTCAACATCATCTTTCAAAAACAGCAGAAACCTCTTCTACTACATGCTTTACATGTGGCCTTTTAGTCTCTATAGACCCAATGAGAGGGAGCACACAACTTCCCATGATACTATTTTGTGGCACTTCAGACTCATTATTCTTGCTAAATGATTTTCACCTCACGCTGAGTTATTCTCTATTTTCTTCCCATTCACTTGCCCTATTCTAATATTTTGCCTGTTAGTAAATTATAAATGATCTATCTGTAACTTTTTATTAACCAGAATACTAATTAAACAGAGAACTCCATCCTTCTATTCTGCCTTATCATAGTGGATAAAGGAGGTTCTGGGTAACAGGTGCTGATTTGGGACTCAGATAGACCTGTGTTTAACTTCCGGTCTCACCACTCAAAAATGGTGTGGCCACAGGCAAATTTCTTTAACTCTTCTGAACACCAATCTCCTCATTTGCTAAGTGGGAAAACATGAGAATTTGAAAGGAGGTATACAAAAGTTCAGGGTGGTACCTAAACACAAAAGGAGCTCTTGTTGTAGTAGAAAGTAGCAGGCATTTTAAACAGGCTATGGGAAAAATGAGGAAGTTCCAGAGCACTCCAAGCTGGGGAAAGCACTGGGAGCATTTTTGGAACTAAAAATCATCCCATATTTAAGACTTCTTTAAAGAAGCAAACAGTGCCTCGTTTTTGTCAAAAATATTCCAGAACAAGAATTTATCTATCTAGTTCCTTATGTGCCACTATGCAGAAACAGGGGATTAGAGCTTGATTTAAGCTCACGAAGATCCCCAGCGAGTAAACAGTATAAACACTAGACATTCTACATGTAGACAAAGGAATATTTCAAGGACATTCACCTTTTCAATCCAGAAAAATAAATTATGCAAATTGCTAACCCAGCAAGGGCCAGATTATGAGTGTCTGTCTCTTTTAATCGGAATCACTGTGTTTTGAGAAATCTAGCCATGTCTGTAGTATCCCGTTTTAATATGGCAATTCTCTTCTATTCTAGCTTCTTCTGTTTAAGGCAACATATTGAATCTCTTGGGAGAAACTCATCCTGTATCTGCTCGATTGAAAACATGAGGGTGCACATTCTGAGCTACATATGCTCAGGTCCAAGTTTCCAAGGAAACGAGGGACTGCTCGTTTATCTGCAGAAATGAACTGATGAATCACTTTCAGCCTGTTACAAACCTTGATTCCAAATCAAATTCCAGTGCAGAGTCTGAAAAATGCCAATGTCTTGTCATTTCTGCCTGGCAAGCCCCTGATGCTCTAGAAGCTGGCAGCTGGGCAGGCATTAGTTGAGTTATATCACTACTGTTTCCCTCTGAATTTTTGGTGAAATACTGTCAGTGATAGCCATCTCCACTGCATCTATGTGTGAATGGCCTTCATGTGTTTCTATCAGTAAACCGGAAGCTATGTACATTTGGGACGTCCCAGACCAGCCATATGGAAAGGAGTACTGTGGTCCTCTCAGCTCTGTCAGGGCTGCCAGCAGTCAGGTCCACACACTAGACCAAGCAAAGGCCACACGACATCCCACCTCCAAACTATCAATGGCATTCAAATCCTAGTGATTGATAAGCATTTCTGAAATTCTTGACTATGAAACTTCCTGACCATTCTTTAACATTTACTGGTCCAACTACTTTTAAATGCATTACTTTGTTTAATAATCACAACAAACCTTGAAGTAGATACCATTATTTTCTCCATTCTCTAGAAACTGAGGTACAGATAGCTTAAGTGGTTTCTCCCAAGGTCACATAGTTTGTGAATGATAAAACTGGGATTTGAACCCAACCTGTGTCTCCTCAAATTGATACCCTTAACACTTGATTCCATCTTATAGAACACTGACCATTGTGTTTTTCTCTAAGTTTCAAATGAGTGTGCCCATTCATTTCTTCATTCATTCGTTTATTCAGCAAATATATACCAGACACCTACACTAAGCCCTGTGGCTACAGTAGCAAATGCAAGAGACAAAGTCTCTCATGGAGCGCACACTTTGGGGAAGAGACATATAAAAACAAGTAAGCAAATACAAACAAGACAGAAACTGTCATAAGATGGCAACAAAGGAAATCAATACTGTGGTTTGGGATGATGACACTGGAAAAGATCATAGCATATTGACGGTACAGAAAGGGGACAAGATAGAACAGAAGTAGAAATGTCCTAGATCATCCTGGACCTAAGAAGGGAGATTGATTTTTAGTTTAGGTGCAGTGGTAAGTTATTGAAGAGTTTTAATCATATTTGAGGTAGAACTGTCCTATGTTCCTACTGCAAAGAAACTACACATGTAGGTATAAAACACATCTATGCATCAGAGGTAGAAAAATGCTTTCAACTCCCAGCTCCAATTCTATTTTTCTGGAATGTCTTTAATTAAATATCCTGAATACATTTCAATATTCTTAAAAGAGTAAAATTAGTTTTCCTATTATTTATTTACTTTTGGTTAAGGAGAAAGTACATTGAATAAGAAAGTATGCTAACATGCAGGAGCGTAGCTACACAAGAGGCAGGAAAAAGCAATTTAAAAGGACTGTTGAATGAGCACAGCCCAAAGTGAGTTTCCATGAGCAGACAAAGTATGGGCCCTTCACACTATCATCACACTTGGACCCTCCCAAAGAACCCAACCCCCCTGTATGGATAATCCCTAGTACCCAGGCTCCATGGAATAAGGCTTTGCTTTGGTTCACATCTATATGCCTGTGCCTGACACAGTATTTTATTTAGTGTAGGTTCACCATAATATTTATGGAAGGAAGGAATAGAGAGAGGAAGAAGAGAGACGAGGTAAAAGAGAGAGAGGTAGGAAAGAAGGAAGGTAAGAAGGAACTGGCACTCTTGGCTACCGGCTGACAACTTTACTTCTTGGTTTTGCATCTTCTTGGCTGTTTCTTTATTCTCAGCACTCCCTAACCCATCTTCCTGGGATTTAAAAAAAAAAAAAAATCCAGCATGACACTTCCAAGATTAATATTTTCATTTCAACATTTCTGAAAGTATTTCAATGAAATTGCTTTCAAATGGTTTATTTTATATTAGATCATTGAGAGATAGATTAATGTCATAAACGTAGGTACTAGCAAGCAATATTTTTGTCTCCTATGTGCATATACGGTATATTTCATAACCTCTGATAACTTAAAGTCACTAATTTAAGTCAAATTAGGGAAAGGGCAGTATAATAATTGCTATATTTCTGCTCCTTCTTGATAACAAATGAGGCTTTTTTCCCTCCACCAGTTTATAATAGTGTGCTTTTTCTTTGGCTAAGATATAATAGCACTGCTCTACACGAACAAAAATATTTTTACTGGCTATGTTATTACTGAGAAATGCATTGGGAAAATGTAAAAATATTTCACCTTTATGTTGAAGAAAATAAACACAGTGGATTAAATAAAATTTTCACAGCTGTTGACACGTGCCATATGTAACACTTGGTAAACGTCAAAGAGGCTTTGGCTCCTTCTGAGAATCAGAGACTAGAATTGGAGGGGACCTTGGATATTTATTGATCCACTACCCCCACCCACCTCAGCACAAAGGAAAATGAGACCTAAAAATGTTGATGGACAATCCAAAGTTTATGTAATTAGTTGAAGAACCAGGACTGGAAGACTGCTATGCAAGATCCAGCCCAATGTTGATCCCATGACAAAATCTACCCCCGCTACACACACACACACATGCTACACGCACACGCCTCAGTGCACACTATTGGAAGTCAGCATTAGGAACAAGGAGCCATGACCCTGAAATCAGGCCAACTGAACTTCAAGTCCTGACTCAGATTCTGACTACATCTTTGAGCTGGCCCAGCATATTTTAACCTATGCAAGCCTGAGATTTTTCCATTAAAAAAAAGGAAATTTAATAGTGCCAACCTCAAACATTTGGTGAAATAAAGTACTAGTACATTGTAAGTGCTAAATAAATCTCATCTATTGTTACTAATATTATTAGTGTAATTAAGTATTATTATTCAAACATGTTACACATGAAACCCTCAGTTCTGATAACTTTTGATTGTATTCATTCACTAAAATGGGAATTCTAAGTTTTTATATACACACATAAAACTCTGCTCAGAAAGCTTCTAAATGGGGCATCTGGGTGGCTCAGTTGGTTAACTGACTCCTTTTAGTTCAGGTCATGATCTCCAGAACCTGGAGCCTATTTCTCCCTCTGCCTGCGCCCCACCCCACTACCACCCCCTTTCCTTGTGCTCTCCCTTGCTAAACAAACAAACAAACAAACAAATAAATAAATTAAATCTTTAAAAAAAAAAAAAAAAAGCTTCTAAGTTAATCGTCTGACCTAATGATCCAAATAATAAACATGCTTCTCGACAATCTCACAAATTCAAATAAATTCAAAAAGATGTTACTAAGGCAGTACATGCAGAAAATGAACAGGAGCTGGACCTTGCCCTCAGAAACCTAAGCACCTAGTGGAGGAAAAAAAATATAAAGAGTAACAGATGTATATGGTATAAAAGATATGACAAACAGGGGCTTTGGGAACAGAGCAGGAAGAAGGAATTCAGGCCAAGAAAGAAAGAAAATCGTTGAGGAAGAAAGAGCATTTGGTCTAAGCCTTGAAAGGATGTGGAAATTAGAGGAAATATTGTGGTCAAGGAATCAAGCTGCAGGTCTGCTCTGTTCCAGGCGTGTCTAAGCTGTGTTTCCCAGCATATATAAAAGCCTATGGTCCTCAGAAACACAGATTTGGTAAATGCTGAAGAGTACAAGGACTGAGTCACAGTGTGGGGGGGAGGTGGGATTGGAGATGAGTGAAAATGAGGCTGTAAAAGTGGGCTTGAGCCCGAAGAGCAGCATGGTGAAACATATGAACCTTGGCATGAGAGACTATTAAGCGTCCCAGCTCTGCCTCTCAGAGTCATATGGCTTTGGCAGATTGCTTAACCTCTCTGCGCTTCAGTTTCCTCATTGATAACATGTGAGCAATAATAATGCCTACTTCATAGGGTGCTTGTGACAGTTACATGAGTTACTGCCTACTAAGTATCTAGACTAGTGTATGAAATAGAGTTTGGTCATTGTTAGATCATTATCACTGTCGTTATCACCACCACCATCATCATCATCATTAAAATGGGATATTTAAAGTTTTTGGTTTTTTTTTTAATTTATTTGACAGACAGAGATCACAAGGAGGCAGAGAGGCAGGCGGTGGGCGGGTGGGGAGAAAGCAGGTTCTCTGCTGAGCAGAGAGCCCGATGTGGGACTCAATCCTAGGACCCTGATCATGACCTGAGCCAAAAACAGAGTTTAACCCACTGAGCCACCCAGGCACCCCAAAACGGGATATTTAGATACAATTTTGGAGATTGAAGATCTATAGATAATCATATAAAGATGCATCCTGGATGAACTACTTTAGAAAATGACTCTGATAGACTGCATACACTTAGTGATTTCATGTAACAATTGTATATAACTCTTAATTATCACCAGAAATATGGAAAATCTGGATTTCAAAAAAGAAAGATCAATTTTTCTGGTAAGTTGAGGAGCTGTATCACAGTCCAATACAAATTTTGTTCACACTGTTTGTTTGTTTTTTTTAACTATATAAGCAGCAGATAAATGCATTTTGGTTATAAAAATACAACCACTATAGGAGTAAATAAACAGGGAAATTTCCTTCTAATCCCTAGTCTCACAACTACCAGGATCACCCCTGAGAGTGACTTCTGACTTTAAGGACTTAGACTGGGATTCCAACTTTGTTTCTATACACTTACAAGTACACATGACCTTTAAAATTCTTAAAATTGTACATTTTTCAATTTTCCTTAATTAAATACTATGTTTAAAGATCTTTACATGTAGTATAATAGATCTATCTTATCCCTTTCAGATGCTTCATAGTATTCCAAACATTCCTATTTCTTCTCTTCATTAATCATTCTGCTCATGAACATTCAGGTTACTTCCTGTTTTGTCCTTTTATAAACAAGGTTACATTGGGCTATCTACATTTTTTTTTAAGATTTATTTATTTGACAGAGAGAGAGATCACAAGCAGGCAGAGAGGCAGGCAGAAAGAGGAAGGGAAGCAGGCTCCCTGCTGAGCAGAGAGCACGATGCGGGGCTCGATCCCAGGACCATGAGACCATGACCTGAGCTGAAGGCAGAGACTTTAACCCACTGAGCCACCCAGGCGTCCCTCTACATTTATTATTGTGCACATACATGCTTAAATATCTCTGTGGGACAGATACTCATAAGGGAAATTGCTGATTCAAAGTACATATTCTTAAATTTTGAGAGATTTTATTATTTGGGTCTCTGAAAAGTTGGTACCCATTTATATAACTATCAAAAATGAGTGAGAGTTCTTTCATAACTCAAGTTTTAAAAGTAATAATCAAGTTTATATATATTACAAATAATAATCAAATCCATGACTAATGGCATAACTGAAAAATTATTCCAGATCAGTGACTCTTAAATTTTTTGGAGTCACACATCTCTTTCCAGATCTGATAAAAGTTATGGATTTGCTCCAAAGAAAAGAGTGTGCAGACACAGATATACTGAACTTTTACATTTTAGTGGATGCTTCATAATCTCCAGAAGTTCAACCCCAGATTAAGGACCTCTATTCTGGATAAATCAAAAGTTATGCATCTGTGGGTGTGATGAATGAGTACTAGCACCCATCCAGCTTGGAATCTATGTATACGTTGCTGAGGACCTTTCTTTAGATCCTCTTGATTTGCCTAAAATAGGTGGCAGGACCCTGGGTAAAAGAGTTGTCCCTTTACTTACTGTACCTTCATCTGACAAGGAAAAATCTACTTTCACATTCATCTTAGTCAAGTGGTTTTGTTCTTCAGTCTTCAGTGAGCATGTGATTTGTATCTGTGCATGTATGTGTGTATTTGCTCACGTACAGGTGCTCACATCCATTCTTTGCAGCAAGTTAACATGGAAACAGGCTGAGTGGATTCAAATTCCTGATTCTGATACTAACTAGCTCTGTGACCTTGGAGAAGTCATTTAACCATACAGGTCACCACTAGCCAATAGAAGTCACTGTGATGACTGAAATGTTCTATAACTTGTGCTGTCCCTTACATTAGTCTCTAGCCGTATGTGACCACTGATCATTTTAAATGTTACTACCATTATTGAGGAATAAAGCTATTAGACAGTACAAATCTCGTGCCTTTGTTTTCTTGTCTGCCAAATAGGGAAAATAATGGTTTCTACCATGTAGGAATGTTATGAGAAATAAATAAATATATGAAGTACTTAGGGCAGCACCTGGCAGATAGCAAGTGCTACGTAAGTATTTACAGTTGCTATGATTGAGTACCAACTACATGTAAAGTGCCATATTAACGTTATTGGGAGTAAAACAGGTATGTGGCTCTCACGACCTCAAGAAATTTAATATCTCACTGAAAAGACAACATGTTCGTGCATGCAAGTGGAGGCAGGGCATGGGGAGAGAGATACTAACACAAATGTTAAGTGATATTTCAAGTAAAATACCTGTGCAATGTGTGCAAAAATTAAAGAAGAGATAATAAACTGAATCCCTGTGTGGAAGCATTGTGAATTGAACTAGTGAAATGAGCTTTGAGCAATATATAGCAGTTTCAGTTGGAAAGTGAGGAAGAAAGTTTCAAACACTAAAGCGGGGGGGGGGGGGGGATATGATAAAGGGTCATCAGAAGATGCAGAGTGGGCCTGTATGGCAGGAAGGTTAATGGAGACATCTAATGAGCATTAATACTGGGTGGTACAATTGGAATCCGATGACCAGAGGTCTTCTGATGGCAGAGTAAAGAGATTCAAGTTCATTCATCAGACAAAAGGAAAGCATTTGAAGATATGAGGGTAGGCATGGTAGAAGCTTCTGGACTCAACAAGCAGGAGACAGGAGAGGGCGACTTACAGACAACTAGAAGACATGTCAGAGAAGCAGGGTCAGGCAACAGGAGGGCCAGGGGCTGGCAAATGGTGTTTGCTTGTTGTGAGGATCACCCCTAAATTTCTTCCCATACAGTCTTTCCTCATTTCTCCTGCCAGATATAAAACTTTTCCTACCAACCTTGTCCTCAATCATCCTTCAAACCCCTCCAGAGGCCTTGCTCTACTCTTTTATCTCTGCCCTCAAGGATAGATCTTTTTTATGTTTTTTTTTTTATTCCTGCTATTGTTCTGTTGTTCTTATTATAAAAATAATAAGTACTCACTATAGAAAATCTTTGAAGTACCGAAAATGTTAAAAATGCAAAAAACATACATACACCAACACCAATTACATTTTCAGTCTGATCTTGCCATAATTTACAAAATTCTTCTTGATTTCTACTGTATTTTTCCCCCAAAATGCTGGACCAGGACTGTGCCTTTCACAACATACCCCAAATGGTACCTTACAACTGACACAAGTTTATTAAGTGTTGCTTTAATGAACAAAGAATAAATGGAAAGTTAATGGGAATTTTATATGCTCCACAACTTTCTTAAAAGTATGACAACTCCACTCTATGATGAATCACTCTGAGAAATATATACCTATTGCAAACACTTTAGAATTTCTTCCCTAATATCTAAATTATGCCAAAACTTTGGCAAATAAATACATAAAGATAGGTGAGTAAGGATACCCACACCGTTTTATTCATGCCAACTAATTAAGCCAGGGTCAAAGTGACTTACAGGATACCCAAGTATTGACAAACATACACTCTCTGTAGATAGTTCTAGAGGCTCTGTAGAGTTTGACTGTTGGAGGCTATTAAAAATCACCCAATTAGACAAGTCCACCAAAACAAGGAAGATCATTGATAGGTCTATAGCTATATATGGCACTAAACTCAAACCCAAGATGTTTCCTGTTGCATTCAAGTGAAAAATACTAGAGGATTAGGTCTTGCATTCTTGGTCACAAATTCAAGGTTACAAGTTTGGTTCTGCCCATGGGTTTCTGTCACCCCATAAAACTGGAATGGATTTGGAAGCACTTTGCCCTATCAGGGATTTCAATCAGCAGACCTACCTACACCTGCAATAATTTTGTAATGACTCTCAAGAGGGCAGCTAATAAACAAGATAAAATCTTCCTTTTATAATATTCAATGGGTAATATAGTTGAAACATGGTGTTGCATATTAATAAAGCAGTCACTTCACTCATTATACAGATATACCAGATTGTCACAGCAAACATTAAATATGATAAAATCAACAAACTAAAGGATTTTAATCATTTTTTTTGCAGTGAACTTCATCATCTGTGATTTAAAAAAAATTTTTTGACTAGCTTTTGAATAGGCAGAAAAACAGTTTATGTTCCCAATTCAAACAAGAGGTAACATGACTGAATTTAGTGCATTATCATATTATTATATGGGATCACATATATATATATATATATATATATATATATATATATATATATATCACAAGTCATATATATATATATCTTATATGTATATACACACACATATACATACCTATGTACAAAATTGTAAAATGTATTTAACTTACTTAGATTGGCCTTATTCCATTTAAAGAGGTTCTGTCACTTTTGCACTATAATTTTATTTTCATTTCTGACATTTTGTAGATTCTCTTTCTTCTACTTTCAACTTATTGAACCTATAGTGATTCCCTATTTCTCTGTGTGCAACCCTTTATAACATTTTTCTGAATCATTTTTAAGGCTCCTACATAACCTAACTACAACTCTACTTCTAAGCAGCTGTTTCATTTTTCCCAAATTACAACCTGATACAGTCAAGGCTCTCTTACCTTCCACCCTTCTGGCCTCTTTAGGACATAGGCACTTTCTATTGTCAAAACTTCCATTTCCCATAGACACATTTTCACCCAGTTAATTGTTTCACAGGCTTTTATTTTTCTGTTTCATTTTTTTGTTTGTTTGTTTGTGTGGGGTTTTTCTTAATATTTTATTTATTTATTTGACAGAGAAAGACAGCGAGAACAGGAGCAAAAGTAGGGGGAGTAGGAGAGGGAGAAGCAGGCTTCCACCACGCAGGGAGCCCAATGCAGAGCTAGATCCCAGGACCCTAGGAATATGACCCGAGCTGAAGGAAGATGCCTAATGACTGAACCACCCAGGAGCCCCTTGTTTTGCCTTTTTAGAGATATAATTCACACACCATACAATTTGGTGGTTTTTACTATATTCACAAAAATTATACAACCATCATCACTATCAATTCCAGGACATTTTTATCATTCCATAAAGAATCTCCATATTTAAGAACAGTCACTCCTCAATCTGTCCTCTTCCTAGTCTCTGAAAAATTACTTTCTGCCTCTAGGAATTTGCCTATTTGGGAGACTTAATATGGATGCAATCATATAATACTGTCACCTTTTGTATCTGGCTTCTTTTACTTAGCATGTTTTCAAGGTTCACCCACGTTATGGCATAAATCAGTACTTCAGTCTTTTATGGCTGAATAATATTCCACTGTACAGAAATACCACATTTTGTTTATCCATTCATCAGATGATAGAAATTTGAGTTGTTCTCATTTTTTGATTATTATGAATAATGCTATCAACATTCACAAAGAAGATACTTTATGAACCTATGTTTTAATTCTTTCTGGCATATACATAGGAATAGAATTGATGAATTACAGGTAACTTAAACATAGTTACTTTCTAAGGAAATATGAAATTGCTTTCCAAAGTGGCTGAACTACTTTATATTCCCACCAGCAATGCATGAAGGTTCCAATTTCTCTACATACTTGCCAAAATACGTTAATGTTGATCTTTCTGCTTATAGCTATCCTAGTGGGTAGAAGTAGTAGTTCATTGTGGTTTTGATTTTTCATTACCCTAATGACCAATCACACTGAGTATCTTTGGATATACTTATTTAAACATTTACATAACATCTTTGGGAAAATGTCCATTCAATATTTTGTTCATTTTTAAATTGGGTTTTCTTTCTTCTTATTGTTCAGCTATAAGAGTTCTTGTGTTTTCAGTATACTAAACTCTTATCAGATATATGTTTAACAAACATTTTCCCCCATTCTGTGGGTTGTATCTCGCTTTCTTGATACTGTCTTTTGAAAAGTTTTTAATCTGATGATGTACAATTTATCTACTTTTTTTCTTTGGTTGCTTATGCTTTTGGTATTTCATCTAAGAAACAGTGGCCTAATCCAGGGTAATAAACATTTACACCTATATTTTTCTAAGAATTTCATATTTTTAGCTGTTAAATTAGGGCTTTGGTTTATTTTGAACTAATTCTTATACATGGTGTGAGACTGCGGTCCAACTTCATTCCTTTGTATGTGAACCCAGTTGTCCTATTACAATTTGTTAAAACAAAACGTAACAAAACAAACAAAAACCTATTTTTCCCTCATTGAACTGTTTTGTCATTCTTGTAGAAAATCAATTGACCATAAATGTTTATTTATGCACTCTTAGTTCTGTTTCACTGATCTACTTGTTTATTCTTATCACACAGTCTTGATTATTATAAGATTTGTAGTATGTTTTTAAATTGTGAATATTAGTCCTCCAACTTTGGCTCTTTTAACCCCATCTTTGGCTATTTAGTTCTAAACTGCAAATATAAGTCTTCCAAAAAAGTTTTTTTGGCTATTCTGGATCTTTTATGTTTCCATATAAATTTTGGGATCAGTTCATCAGTTTCTCCAAAAATGACAATTGGGATGTTGATAGGGATTGTGTCTGTAGATCATTTTGAAGATTACTGCCATCTTATTAAGTCTTATAACCCATGAAACAGGGATGTATTTGCATTTATTTAGGTCCTTTTTAATTTCTTTCAGCAATTTTTATAGTTTTTAATATATGTCTTATGTTACTTTTTTTAAAGATTTTTTTAAAATTTATTTATTTGATAGAGATCACAAGCAGGCAGAGAGACAGGCAGGGTGAGGGGAAGCAGGTTCCCACTGAGCAGAGAGCCCAATGCAGGGCTCGATCTCAGGACCCTGAGCCGAAGGCAGAGGCTTTAACGCACTGAGCTACCCAGGTGCCCCTATTTTCCTTTTTTTAAAAAAATTATCATGGACTTTACTTTTGAATCTATAATTCAGGTTTAAGCTTTTCCATGGCAAGAACCATAATCTTCTATTCCTTCTAAACCCACTACACGATCTTTAGTTCTTACATTTATTTTTTTTTAATTCAGGATAAATACATTCCATCAAAATAAACAGCTTCTTTCTAAAATATGGCATTCCATACCCTACTTTATATGCTTTCCTATTTTCATGTCTTTGCTTACTCTTCTTCCTATTTAAAATGACTCATCTCTTCATCTTTTCTAACCATCTTTCTAGTTCCATATGTTAACCTATTACTTCCAAATTAAAATTGTTCAACTTGTGTCTATTGCATGAATCTGAATGATATTCTAATGTCTAGATCATAGATCAGTAAATCAGTTCTTTTTTAAAGTTTTAACTTTTATTTTACTTTATGTACGGTTATTCAAAAATAGGTAAAAGACTGTTAATTACAATTTTAAAGTTGCTTCCCCTGCCCCACAAGAACACATCTATTATACATATTTGGCAAATAGCTTAGAGCAGGGCTTGGCAGATTTTCTTTTTCTATAAAGGACCAGGTAGCAAATATTTTAGCCTTTGTGGACTATATTATCTCTTTTGTATCCACTCAACTCTGTCATTGTAACTGTACTCTAATATGTCAAGTAGACAATATATAATTGAATGTCTGTAGCTTGGGCCCAAGAAAACTTTATTTACAAAACATATGACAGGCCATATTTCACTCTGGGGCTGTACTTTGTCAACCTCTGGGTTAAACCATGAAGAACTCTGCCCAGCACATTACTGACTTGTATTAGGGCTTTTATTTAACTGCATTATTGATATAATATTTCCCCACTACAGAGTAATGAGAGTTATAAACCCTGTCATGGAAAATATGTTCAAGTCAAATTTCCAGTAGGTTTTGCTTTGTTTTGTTTTATTTTGTTTTGTTAGAAATGGGATAGGAATGTTACAAAACACAACAGAAAATATAAATGCTTAAGTTGCTTATTAGACCAAATATGTTCCATTTGGGATATGAACCAGGAACACAAAAAGTAAGAATAAGAGCTCTTAGCTCTGTTTTCCATTTGGCAGAACAACACAAATGACTCAGCCAGTATACCAGCAATGCTGTAGCATGCTTTACTAAGATCATTTCCCTTCATTGGAAAGAAAGATTAATACCAAGAACTCATTTTAACATGAATTTTTATAAATTAATAAAAAATTATTCTAAGATGTTGTGATATTTTATTTTGTTCTGTGTTTTTTAAAAGGCTGGTTTTTTGTTCATAAATTTTCTTTTTCAAAATGGCACTTTCCATGTCCCCAAGCAATGGATGGCAGATAAGTTTTCACCAGCTCACAGAGGATTTAGTCGCTAAAGGTAGACATCCAAACTGATTCCAGCAGGAATATAACACTGGAGAGGAAATCTTCAGGATGACTGGCACACCCTAAACCAATGATCCCAACAAATAAATACTTTACAGGGAACTCAACAAGACTCGGGCCTCAAAAGCAAATCTATGTCATTTCATGTCCCTGCACCTAGCATAAGGCAATAAGCACCCTATGCATGTTTGGTAAACTAGACCAAACCCCAGTTTTCACATTTAGTATGTCAACATATACTGAAGTTCTCCTAAGTAAAAAGCTCTTTCCAAGACCTGGTGAAAGAATAAAAAGGAAATGCCTTTATCCAAAGGAAATTATAATCAAAGGGTACAGAAGAGAACAACACAGGAAAACACTTCATACTAGTAAGTAAATGCATTGGCTTTTCTAAGAATAATTACAAATTCTGAATGATTATTTTGTAGATTTTAAGGCACTGATGCATACAGTTCTTAATGTTTCCAAGAAACTATGAAAAAAAGTCTGATATTACTGAATCCATGGAACCATTAATTCCAGAGCTAGGATAAGAAATTGCATGATTTTTTGCTTTCTTTGTCTTTGCTTCTTGTGTGTGTGTGTGTGTGTATGTGTGTGGTTGGCCCTTGGTCAACTGTTACAAATTCTGCTTGTTTAAATAGTCAAGACTTACTTTACCTACTTAAACAAATGCTAATTTTATGTGTTCTAGTTCAAATAATTATAATATTCCTTGACACAAATGTTTAGATTCAGGAATGGGAGGTATATGGAAGAAGTTACAGAAATGTTCTCAGACTATCTCCTAAATGATGTACCTGGCTTCCTGCTCCAAAAGCCCTCCATTCTCCATCTAATTAAATCACCTGGCATTTACCTACTATCACAAATTCATTCTCGACTATGAGATGGGCTTTGTTTCTCTACAGAATAAATTTGAACCTAGATCCTAAGCAATAAATCATCAAATTTATTGTCTTTGTTTCTCTCTGCCTTCAAATTTCTCTTTCTATAATACAGGTCTTAGATAATTTGAACAATGTCTCCCTACACTGACTCCAACGAGTAGTATATCATAGTCATTTTAAACATGAATTCAGGAGCCAGATCAGCTGAGTTTGAATTCTGGTACCCGCTTACTATCTAACTGGCCAAGTTTCTTAACCTCTCTGAGCCTCAAATTCATCTTTAAAATGAAAATAATAATAATGCCAACCTCACAGAGGTAGGTAAGGATTAAATAAGTTACTATATATAAAGTGCTTAAAATAGTGCCTGGCACAGAATAAATCCTCTCTATATACTTGTTATTATTAGCAATTCCATATTTGCTTGCTAGCCATGTTTTATGAAGACTTCATCAAATTTTTTAAAGATTTTATTTATTTATTCATGAGAGACACAGAGAGAGAGAGAGAGGCAGAGGCAGAGGCAGAGGCAGAAGCACAGGGAGCCTCATGTGGGACTCGACCTCAGAACCCTGTGATCATGACCTGAGTCGAAAGCAGACATTTAACCACTGAGACACCCAGCTGCCTGACTTTGTCAAATTTTTTAGAGCTATCAGAAACAAGTTCATCCCCATTACCTACATCAAGAATGATAGGCATATTTAAGTTCCCACTAAGAAAAAAGGGCATTTAAATTTTCATTAAATGATTGAAACTCGAATATACGACTTTTGTTCTTAAATATAACCATTCACAACACCTTCCATTTTCTGTTTCCCCTTCAGGTCCACACAGATGTCACATATATTTTAAGATTTAATTTTAACTTCCTTAAAATACAATTGTCAGGGATACAACTGAGGAAGACTGTTGGGCACACTCATAATTCTCCTTCAAGTATTTTATCACATTAACATTTTTTTCTTTTCATTTCTCGAAGACCTTACATGGATATCGACTTTGGAAAATTGAGTCCATCTCTGTGGTTTTCCATTTCTGTCAGCTGAGTTTACATAGCAGTTCTTGTAACTATCTCCTTCCTTAATTTTTCTACTTAACGCTCACTGTGTACTAGGGAGAAGAAGTACTATTTCTCTTTAGAATCCTTCTCTTTTTCCAGGCTTGTGCTTAATCACATGATGAAAGGAAGGGAAGAGTGCCACAGAAAATACAGATGGCTCACACCAGTGTGGCAGTATTTTCATTAGCAACTCTAATTGCAGGACAATCTTTATATCTTTTTTGAGATGACATTATTATTTTAAAAGGAAGTAAAAAAATTCTTGGTGATTTTATTAAAATTTTCATCCCAGTCCTTTATATGTGCCCTGTACATTTTTATATTATTTATAATAAAATATATACTTTCTTTTCTAGATATGCTACTCAATCTAATGTCAGAAAGCTTCAACAGGACTTAATTTCTGAAGTCAAAGCTTATGGGAAATGCTAGCAATTTTCAGTGACCTGATAATACCAAAAAAAAAAAAAACCAGCATAAATTTGTGCATGTCTTGGAGGTAAGTGGATGCTAGAGTAGGCCTTGTAAGTTAAAAGCAACATTTTATAATCTCGGCAAGATGTAATGGGTAGTCAAAGTAATGAAGCTAACCCAGGCGTAATGATTAATCTCTGTGTGAGTCACGACCCCGGCAGCTGCATTCTAAATGAACTGTAATCTATATAATGCACTCTCACGAAGACCAGACAACAAGAAGTTGCATTAGTTCATAGTGCAGATGGCCAGACTGCATGTAGAAGTATATGCAGTTCTGGCCTATAAGAGGAGAGGTCTAAATTGAGCAAGAGTCATAAAAGGAAGTGAAATACCACGGATATATACTGGCTCCCATTTATCAAAACAGAGTCGCATTAGCCCTTACCTGTACCGGGTAACTAGCTATAAGCTGGGATATTTAATAAAGGCTCCATAGGAGAAGTGGAACAGAGCAGCACCTTGTAAGATGGGTTAGGAGCAGAAACACTACTGTGGGTGAAAGACACAACATGAACACATAATGTTAGCTATAATGATAGGAACTCACAAGGTGTTTTTGAGACAAAGTGACCATCCTTGGCCAGTGGAAGACTAGAATAGATGTTGTGAATGGTGAATATTAAAAATGTAAAGTTTAGCACATAAGTAAAACATTTTGACAATTCTCTTCTAGAAACGTTGGCAAAACTTGTTGTAACTAACCAGTGGTGTGATGGTTGGCATTATCTTTTGGAAGGGACTGTGTGTTGGCATTGAGCCCTACCGTTTTGGCAAACAGTTTTCAGGATACACAGATGGATAATCTGGAGAATGTTTCAGGAAACTTACAAGAGGAAATTTTTTAGATAGAAAATAAAATGGCCTCCTAATAATGACGAGATCAAATCTGCTTTGTAAAAAAGAATGGAAGTTAGCATGTTGTCATGAAATGGGCACATACTTGATGACAAGAACCATGGAAGTTAGTCCTGGTGCTGCCAATACTTGGCTATAAAACTCACTTCTCTTGGGTTATGGACACTAGGGAAGGTATGTACTATGGTGAGTGTGGTGAAGTGTGTAAACCTGGTGATTCACAGACCTGTACAGTCTGGGGCTAATAAGACACTATATGTAAAACCCTCTTTTCTGGGCTATAGTTATCTGTAAAATGAGAACATTGCCCCAGATGATCCCTGTGAACTCACCTTAAAACAACCTTTACACATCATATTTATCTAAAGGATTTTAAGTGATCCTGGGTCTTTGCTGTCGGTCAGAGTCAATCAGTCTAACAAACACACACGAAAAATGCTCTTGTTGCCTATACACGTTTATACACTTTTATTTTCTAAGTACATGTAACTGCCAAATAACACACAGCCTCAGTATGCAAGTCTCACAGCTTTCTTGGGAAGTTGCGTATGGTGGTAGAAACCAAGGACTTTCTAAGTATTGACTCAATCCTTCCCATCCTAAAAATGAAGAAGCTGAGGCACAGAAAGGTTATATAATTCGCCTAAGATTGTACAGCTAATTAATGACAGAGCTGAATTTAGAAGGTGGACAGCAGGTTCTGGGTTCTGCATTCTTACACCCTTCTGTAGGAACTACCTCTCTAAACAGAAATTGGTCATCATAATCTGATATGAATGACACACATGGGGGAGCTGTGCTCAGGCAAGTATAACGACCCAGAGATAAGGTCTTGGATGAAGCTCTCTAGTCAAGGAAACTGGTGGTAAGAGGCTGTGGTCCCAATGAGTAGTGTAGCCATTGTTATGAAGTTCTCTCTAGAAGTTGTTGAAGACCATAACTTGATAGAAATATGCTTGCATATGAGGGGCCTGACTTTCATTTAGAACCATATTGACTCCAGGCCCGTTAGTCTTTGGCCCCTCAAAGTATTAATGGCCAACATCAACAAACACACTCTCTCTCTTCATTTCCCACTTTCATCCCCTCGCTTGATATCTGACCCAGCAAAGCCTGGGAAGGGAAATGCATAAGTATATGCAGCTAGTCTGCCTGCTAAAATCAAAACTAACACACCTGGGTTTTGCTTTCACTGAAAAGCCAGGAACTCCTTGGTTACTAGCACATTTTACCTTGAAGATCAAGGAAAGAAGAATCAAGACTGACTAGTCAAGGACCATAATACAACCAAGGACTCCTCCCCCAAATATTAATTCCTTCTCTCTAACGCTTGCACGACACTCTAAGTTGATTCCTAAGACATGTCAGCTGTTCCTCAAGCTGACTGAGGTATGTGTCATTAGAGACTCAGTTAAAAGCCCCAAGTACTTCTCACTCTGACCAGGGTGTCAGAGGTAAAAAGTCCATGATGGTTTTATAGTTGATCCAGCCAAGCCTCTCCACACCCGACACACCCTCCAGATGGCAAGTTGTCTGCATTTAAGTCACTGTAAGAAGATGTTCAAATGCTTATTGCAAAGATGACATACTTTCCTTGCAGCTCATTTTACTAAATTAAAAACATTAAACATAAATGTCTCTTGAGGTGCTTTTTTTCCCTTCAAAAATTATTCCTCTGAATTAAAATGTGTTTATACGATTTCAGATCAGAATTAAGCAATCCCTTCTTTTTTCACCTGCCAGTGGATGTCTGAGTGCACAGACAGCCTTTCTGAGAGCAGGAGGTCCCCAGGGTTACTAGTGTAATTCTTTTTACTCTGGGGTGCTCAAGCACAGAATTGCCTACAATCAATTTGCTTTCATATCCTGGCATTAAACTCACTGTATATAAAAGTATCACAAGTATTTTCAATATAAGTCTAAGTAGCAGTGATTTAAAGGGCTTTTTATTGTAATGAAAAAAATTACAAGGCATAGTAAAAACTGCATAGCCATTTTGACTGAATCCAATCAAACACACGTAAGATTCCCCATAACCTCAAAATGAGTAAAAATGACTTAAAAATTAAGAAGGACAATTGATAGGAGTCATTTTCATGTCTGACAGATGAAGCAAATGTGCATGAACAATATTTTGACCTCTGGTTTCTAAAACTACAGCATGAATTATAATTTAACTTAGTGCTATGGGGTTACAGGTTCTTTTCAAAGATACAGCTATAGGTATAAAAATAGAGGTACTTATATAATATAGTCTTTTAAGTATACAGCTGTTTTTTAAAGGTATAACCCAAAGACTTCCATTAAAATATGTCTTAATTATCGTAAGTACTCTTAATGTTTATCACTGATGTTCGATTAGATAGCAAGAAGCATGACTTAGGCATCTACAGTCATTGCTATACAAAATTACAACCATTAAAATCTGGTACACACAATACCCTTGAACCAGAATAAAAGTATAACATAAATATACAAATATGGTTGTAACTGCCACAGAGTTCCTGACACATAGGAGTACTTCCATAAGTATTTGTTCAGTGGATGAAAAAATGAATAATGAGTAAATAACATGAGGCAATCTGTTTTTTGGTACTATTTCGATTAAATCATTTTCATTTTTGCCTTTAAGAAAAATGAGTAAAGCAAGTCAGAAAATTGAGTTACAAACTGTGGCTTGATATCTGTTTGTTATTTTTAGCCATTCTAAAATACCAAAACCATCTCTTCTGACTTGGTCCTTAACCTTTGGTTCGGAGTCCTCCTTGTGCAAAGGCAGAGTCCCCTTCCACCACCACCACATGGCATGTCAATGAATCCTGCAAGAGTTGACAAAAGCAGCACTGAGTTTGTTATTTTATTCAATGAAGAGGTAGAAGAAATAGAGTTGCTAGATAAATTCTAGGAAGTCCAATTAAATTGGATTTTGATAAACCATGAGTAATAGTTTAGCATAAGCATGCCCCAAATATTGTATGAGACGTACTTACACTAAAAATCATTCATGGTTTACCTGAAACTCTATGTATTTGATAAACCTGGCAACCCAAGAAGGATAGCAAATGTTTTGACTAAAGACCGAGTGTTTCTATGTATGCAGACTCTAGTAGAGTAAGCGAGCCTTCAAGTGGGAAACAATAGCAGAATTATTGTAATGCAGTATTCAGTAATGGCCAACTATTCACACTTCCCTAAAATGATATTTTTTAAAGAGGCTTGATCTTACAGTCATGCTGCACACTGAATGTTTACAAGGACAATGAGAGTATTACATGTAGACAAAGAAAGATTATAGAAAGTGATGAAAGCAAAGATCAGGGAGATATCAAGAGGCAGAATAAACATTTTTTACATTAACAGTCCATTTTAAGAGGATATTGGTATGCATATAGGTTTCTATAGACATACACATTCAGATCAAATATAAAAATGACTCATTCAAAAATTCTTGAATTTTGATAGAATGTCAACTGTGTTTTTATACTATGAAAGAAATCTCAAGCTTATGAAAGGTGGCAGATTGATTGATTGAATAATTATTAATATTTATTACATATCAGCAAGAAGCTAGAGGCTGTTCAAACACACAGGCCAGGTCTCTATAGCTTCAAGAGGACGTGGTCTATCTTGGAGCAGTGGGTGACAAGGTCTTAAAGGGCAAGATGACATATGTTGTTGCCTAGGAGTGGGTGGATATATTTGTTCAAATGAGATCTGACAGTCCATAAAAGATAGCTAGAAAATTCTTAAAATCCACAATATTAATAATCTAAAAACTGAAATCATGCCTTTTCCTCCTATTTCAAGGATCCCTTTGATATCCAAACATCAAGCTAAGCCCTGACAAGAAGAGTAAGTTCCCCTGTATTCAGTTTCAGGCCTGGCAGGGGTAGTAAAAGGGCTCCCTGAGGATACAGACACTCAAGCTTGATCGGGGCCTCAGAATTCTTTTCCAGTAAAGGGCCAGACTGCGAAAGCAGGATTTCCAAAGCCTATCTAAGGGAGAACAGGGAATATTTCCAACCAGATCTATTATCAATACACTCAAGAGGAGAGAGGTAACATTTCTTAAACCATCATAAGTCACACCTGTGCTATGTGTTTTATATTTATTTTTATAGTTCTCATAATAACAGTGTATGACTGGCCTTATTTTTCTCATTTACCGATGGTAATCTGACCCTAATAAAATTTAACTAGGTACCCAAGATTATAAACCCAAATATTAGTGATTCTAAGATCCTATGTCAGGCCTATCTGACTAACATTGACATGTAATACTTCCAAAAATCTGGAACAATATTCTTCACCATTTGATAAAATATCAGTATCTTGAGCTAGTCAAAGAAAAGGATAAATAAATAAATAAAGAAAGACAAACAAGATAACTGAATATTTCTCCTTTCAATAATGATATTTTCTGGGGCACTGGGTGGCTCAGTGGGTTAAGCCTCTCCCTTTGGCTCAGGTCATGATCTCAGGGTCCTGGGATCAAGCCCACATCTGCCTACTTGTGATCTCTCTCTCTCTCTGTCAAATAAATTAATAAAATCTTAAAAAAATAATAATAATATTTTCTTAGGTGAATTAGGAAATGGTAATTCCAAGACAAAAAAAATAATTGCTTACTATCATGAAACTCTCTGTTTATTTTTGGTGTATGACATTTCCCAAAATAAATTATAAGAAACATAAAACTTAAAGTTTCATTACTGTTTAACACCAAAATTAAATGCAAGAATGTCAATCTCTGGGAAAACAAACAAACAAACAAAACAAAGTTGTTAACTTTCATTTCAACTCCTGAGAGTTACTACTAAATAAAAAGAAACTATAAAATACAAAATTTAGGTCACAGCACAAAACAAACTTCAAATCAGATAGTCGCAGGCTGCGAAAGCTTGGCTTCCAGATATGTATACCCTTCCAGATATGTATACCATGTATTAGAATCACAACCTCACTTTTTATCAACTGTGTGATCTTTGGCAAATTATTCAGCCATTCTGTGCCACAGTTTCCTCGCCTATAAAGTAAATATAGTAAAAGAACCTACTTCATAGGATTGTCACAAAGATTAAATAAGATATTCCATGTGACCTATTTGTCATGGAACAAGCAGTCAGTAAACACCTGCTCCTAATTTTATCGCCATTAAGATATTTTCTTAAAAATGGATATGCTGATGTAAAATGAGGGTTCTGCATTTCTCTGCATTTTTCAAAGTCAAGACTACTGGACATCAAAAACGCCAGTGTTCTCTAAATTGATACCAAAGTGTTCCTGGCAATAACTTCTTAAATAACTCTTTTTCTTAAACGGAAGCACAGAATTCAAAAATCCCAGGCTGAGCCCACTTATACTGCTCCTTTGTATTAAGATGCTGCAAACAAAAGAAATCATTTGGCTTGCAGATAGTTGAATCCAGAAAGAAATCCTCAGATCCTTTGTCACCTAAAAGCTCTCACAGCCACATGGCTGAGTTTAAGCCATTCAGGATTTATTCTAAAATGGAAGCTTCAAACATGGGTGTGTGTGTGTGTGTGTGTGTGTGCGTGTGCGTGTGTGTGTGTTTTCAGGAAGAATGACAACAATCTTGAGAGGTAAACATAATGCCTAAGACTGGGTGCCTCAACACCCCATTGTGGTTGGATGAGTTGTCTGGTGGCCCCAAAGGCAAGTGCTACTGTCACCTGGTACAGCCTCTAGTGATCCCACCGAGTGAGTCACAAGGCGTAAGGCCCTGGCACACTGCATTTTTATTCCTCCTAAAGAAATTTACAGGCCATTTTCTTACCCTTCCCCCTGAGCTAGGATATTGAGGTTAAAATGTACCTACTGAGTAGGTAATGTATTTGGTATTAAGGATCCATCATATGCGTATGTCTTCTGAGCATAATGGTTCCTTTGGAGCTATTATAGATATGCTGTGAATAGATATTAGGAATAATACACAGAGTGGCTGAAGGAGGTCCCATATTAACTACTGTCAGACTTTTAGCATTATTTGAAACTAGGCTTTTTTTTTTTTAATTCCTGGAGTTTAATTCCTCTATACTTTGTAAACTGAGTGCTTTTCAAAGAAAGCTCCAAATTCCTACAGAGCTGTCTCTAGGTAAGCTTTGATCTTTGCAGAGCACCTATCTTGTGTTTCTGTAATTGCTCTGGTTTAACAGGGCTCCTTAGCACGTGAAAGGGGAAAATCCTTTTATTAAGGCTATAAACCTAACTGACCACAGTGATGGAATGTGCAGCTTGGGGGTAGCCCTTAGCTCCCCAGGAAAGACAAAAAATGAGAAACTGGGGAAGTCTTCATGTTAAAACAAAATGAAATATTTATTAAACATGTTTCTGGTGTCCCAGGTGGTAAGAGTCTGCCCTGTGGTCTGCTGAAAGGCTTGATCTTTGTTAAGTATTGTGAATGCTGATTTCAATAATGGGGTGAAAGCGGAGGAAGTTATGGCTGAAATTTTGGCTAAAGATGACAGCTCCAGGTTTCAGGTTGCACAAAGCAGTCTGAGGGATTAAACCAACAAAGCCTGCTCAAAAGTATTGAGTTTCTGAAAGTGTAATCTTCCTATCTGTGATTCACACTCCTAGAATGGAGAGGATTCCTCATTTACTTTGACTTTGCCATATTAATCTTACTTTACAAATACATGCAGTGATTTATATCATGTTTAATTAACTGATTGAGGGCTCCAGTGGTAAAAATGGCATCGCATTAAGCTCTGTCCGTATGGCAAATTCGAATCACATCTTTAGCCTTGCAAGAACAAAATATCCCGAGAGTCACTGATGACAGGATGTAGGAATTGAAATCAGGTCCCTCCTGTTGTTTGAGAATCCAGGGAGGGTGCCTGCCATATGCCCGTCACTTCCAGGGGGGGAAATGACAGGATAAAAGAAAGGAAGGCTATAGTTCTTCCAATATGTTCAAATCTCAGATGAAAATGATTGTGCAGCAGTGCTGTACAGAGGCCAAGATTCACATGAAAGTGCATATCCCAAACTTTGCAGAGAGCTTAATGAGAGGGTTTTGTGCTGTTTTGTGTTTTTTTATTTTGTTTTATTTTTTTCTGAAATGGCTGCCCAGGGTTTTGAGAACTGATAGATGGAAATGCTGTGGTTGGGAGTCGAATACAATAAGCAGGGAAATAAAAAAATAAAATAAAAAAGGGAATTCTTATCTAATAAAATATATGTGCACTGTGATTCAATAAAAAGTAAATTAGGTTTGACTGCTGAAAACCACACATTGGGATACCAGTTTCAAAGTCAGCATTTTTGGATGTAGAAGTTGTCTAATTTTTCTCCTCAAAAATCTGTGGTGATTATTTATGACATCTAAAGAAAAAAAACGTAAACTGACTACTGATTTCCTCCAAATAATTTCTTTGAAATTTTAAAATGCATTTTAAATTATCTTAGTAAGACAGCATTATAAAAGTTTGAAAAGGGGAAAAAAATCAGTTTTACTCCTTAACAATGAGGATTCACATTTTTGTCCATCCTTTTTTATTGCTTCATTATTTGCATGTCTTAAAATCATTGTAATCATTTTATACTTTGATCTTACAGACTGAATTATTTCACTTAATATTTTACTACATATTTCCCCTACTGCTATATACCCATAATTTTTATTGGCTGCATAATATTTCACCAAATTAATGTTATGGTTTCTCTAACCATGCTTCTATTGTTAGATATTAAAACACCTTCTGATCTTTGTTATTATAAATAACATTAGAAAGACAATTTTATACATATGGCTTTTTTTTTTTTTTTTTACATTTTGAATTATTTCCTTATGTAGTTTCCCTATCTACTTACAGGGAGATTCTGTACCTATACATTTCTTTAAACAGTGTGTAAGAAATTTTTCTTCCAAAGGAAAGTGGAAAGTAAAACATTCTGTGAGGTATCACTATATAGAATACCTTCCCTCTATGTAGAATCCACAAAAAAAAAAAAAAAAAAAAATTCAAACTCAAAAAAACAAAGAATGAAAAGTGTTTGCCACGGGCTGCAGGAAGGGGAGAATACGGAGAGGTCTGTAAAAATGTACAAACTTCCAACTTTAAGAATAAGGTCAGACAATCTAATTTAAAACACAGGGACATAGTTGTTGACACTGTATTGTATAATTGAAATCTGCTAAGAAGGTAGAGCTTAAACGTTCTTACAAAATGAATAAATGAATGAAGGAAGGAGTAAGTGAAGGGACGAATGTGTTAATTAAGCAGATGGTAGAAGTCCTCTACAACACATATGTATATCAAATCCTCATGATACACACTTCCAATATCTTACAATTATATATTATTATACTTCAATAAAGCTAAAATATTTTTAAAAAGAAGACATGAAAATCTTACCGGAACTTAGCAGGCAGTCTGAGGATGATGGCTTCGCTCCTGTAGCAAAGGACTGGCAATTGAAAAGGTATTTCATACCCATGTTGTGTCCTTTCCTGCTCTGTAAAAGAAGGGTACAATAACAATGAAACAAAATCAGAATTTCCTATTTTGTCTTACTTATCATCTGTCATTTCTCTCTAGAAATAAAAGTGTGCCTTTAAGTAAAATTAAAGTTTTGAAAATGTGTAAGTTTCCTAGGGAGTACTGCAAATAGACTATTAGAGCAGGACACAGTTCACTTTTTCAAATGACCATTGTTTGAGCTTTACCTGAAGTGTGGTCCTAATAATTAATAATCCTAGATGTTTTCATGACATTAGTTTAGAATATGATGAACTGGGTAAGTGAGGCAATATATTTTAACAAAAACCACTTTGGAGTTTGATGAGGAATTCAAACTTTTCCCCTATGGTCTGTAACTGCCCAGGCAGCTTGTAAAAAGAATAATCACCTCAACTTTTTCACCGAAATCACTCAAAATAGAATAGTTCAAGATGGTTTCATTTGGAAGTAGTAAGTTTTAAAACACTGTGTGCTACAGTTTATATTAATTGTTGGTTTCAATTCCCAGTGCTCTAGATTTTCTTAACCATCCCTTATATATTTATTTCCAAGATATATATAAATCCCTCGTTTTTATTTACAGCCATTTATCAAAAAGTTATCTGATTTATTTAATTTGGTCTGCAATTTCATGAAACACCCTCAAATTCAATTCAAGTCTATATTAGGATTCAGATGACATGTTTTTTAACATTTTGGAGGCCAGAAGTACATTTCTCTTTAGATGGTTTCTTCCAGTTGATATTATGATTGGTCAGGTAATATAACATCTTTTGTTTTCCAAGTTTATTCCTTTTCTATAAAATCTATTTCTTTTCTACAGTTTAAAAACAAAAGATAAACACTCCCTATGAGGCACTGGAAGGAGAAGCAATTAATGTGAATTTGATAAAACATAATGTGGTGGACTGACAGTAAAAACGCTATGCTTATTTGATTGTTGACTAGTTTTGTCTTTAAATAATGGTCTTCTTTTGGCATTTAATGTATATTTGTTCGCAATAAACATAATTTATGAATATTTTAACACATGTGTACTCAGTGGGGTGGATTATCATACTGATATAAATAGAATTAATGAGCAGTCAACCTGCCACATGTCATGACATATGACAGGGCAGCTAGAGCACAGAAATAATTCTTGTAGTTTCATAATAAAGCTTTTTTCTTAGTTTGACTTTCTAAAACTACAAACAATCTTTATTTTCCCTTTATTTTGGAATATGGTTAACCAACTAGGAAACAGGGTTCAGGTTTTACTGTAAGAGTCCACTTTTTAACACTCAAAAAACTATTTTCTTGCCCTCTTCAGAGCATAATGAGTACATTTGGGCAAATTAACGCTATTCAGCCAAATTTCAGAGAATAGGTAATAGATTGACAATCATATTGCTTATTTCAACTAAAAGAAAAAAAAAAGTCCATATATTCCTTTCTCCTTTTCATTTTGTGGCAACATAATGATCATACCCAACTGCTGATACCAGATCTTTACAAGAACAAAAACTTTCAAAATACTCCTAAATTCTGAAACAAATCTGATGGACATATTGCCTGGATAAAATTGTCCTGAAGAAAACATCTTCTTAGCCAGTTATTTGCTCTCCTTGCTCACAAACCAACAATATGGTAAGCGTGCCTAATAAGATTTTTTTTTAAGGGAGTAAACTCAGTGGCATACAGCCACCTCTTCAAATAGTAAGGGGGTGAACATAGATATGCAAAATCTTCAGTTTCACCACACTGATCTAACAAAGAATTATCTTCATGAGGAGGCAATTTGAAATTTAAGGTTAATCTTTATTTTCTTTTATTATTTGTATAGCTTAATTATGGGTAAAAATGGGAAAAATTAAACTAGCATGTGAATGCATTGTCTGAATGATCTGGCAGAAGGGAAGCTTTGGCAAAGAGAGAGAACCAGGACTTTTTAGAGACACAGATGGCAGGGTTACAGCCTTTATTCCTCTTATCTTTTCTTTTCAAAGAGAATATTCAAAGCTTTTTGCCACTACCAACCCTCCACTCTTAACTTCGCATTTAAAACTACTGACTTCCAAAACCCAAAACTCTGACTTAAAACTGGCAATCCCCAGGATACTTTAGGGAAATGACTGAACACGACACCATGCTCCTGGTCATCTGTCAGAGGAGGGGACCGCACTGTGTGGGGCTGGGGGCTGATCAACTTCCCCTGAGTGACTCCCTTGGGGAAATTCAGCTCTTTCACCGGCAAAGAAAATGGGCACCACCTAGTGCTTTTTTGATGCAAAGGCTGTTTGTGCTGGAGTGGATGTGAGTGGGCAGGACTTGGGTAGCTGACCTTTCAAAGGAAAAAAAAAAGGAGTTAGGTGGCTTCAACCTCTAAGTCCAGAAAAGAAAGGAAAGGAAAGGAAGAGAAGAGAATAGGAAAGGAAAGGGGAAAAGAAAAGAAAAGAAAAGAAAAGAAAAGAAAAGAAAAGAAAAGAAAAGAAAAGAAAAGGGAAGGGAAAGGGGAAAGGAAGAGAAGGGAAGGGGAGAGAAAAGAAAAAGTGACACTCTTCAGACAAATGAATTCAGTGCTTCCAAAGTACGGATTTCCTTAGGGTTGTTTCCTTTTTCCTTTTTCCTTTTTTTTTCTTTTAAATAATTGTTGGTCTGTTCAAGAAAAATAACATTTTTACTTACTAAGATGCTAATTTCCCCCATATCATTTTTGTCTCTTCATGCAGTCTGCTGGTAACTTGTAAAAATTTCTAAGAATTTTCATTGCACCCTAAGTGACAAGGGAAAGCAAGTCATCCCCCACCCCCAAATCTATTCTAAAAAAGAGCCTGTCTGGAGTTCTCCTAACACAACAAATAGCTTTTATGAAAAATGGTTTGTAGCACAAAATCTTTTGCAATGCAATAAGATCAAGTTAACCCTCATGCCTCTAGGAAAAAGCCTACGAAGTTTTATCTGATTGGCAAAATGGACCCAGATATGAGTTCAAGGATTGAGTATACTTTGATGAAATTTCACAGCAATGAAGTCTGATTATCTGAATGACTGCTTAAGCCCTTTAAAAAATAACTCAGGGAAGCACTGTATTTTTTTATTGGGAAAACAGATGGTCCTGTAGGGAAGAGTAGCTCTTCCATATAATAATAGCTATCCCATACTGTTTGCTTTTTCTACAGCACCTTGCTTACCACTGTTGTTTTAAAAAAATAATGATGATGATTTCTCTGTTGCTAAAGGTGAATTGTTCTGCAATAAAATTAGAAACCTTAGTGTAGGCAGGATGGAGGGAGTAACCTGCTACCCATAACTCGATTTACAGGGCCTGCTACACATCCAGGAACTAACCAGCTGACTGTGAACTCATTAGGGATCTGCTTATCTGATATGCTACACAACAGAATCCAGACAGAAAACAGACTTCGAAGAAACAGACAAAAATTATTATAATTGCTCTCGGGTAAGAGCTCAGTGTCTGTGCTAAGCAACCTGGGTATAAAGGAATGAAGGAAGCAAAACCCAAGATGATGAACTTTCCTCCTTTGCCTTCAGCAAAATTTCTCTAAAATGGTGATAACATTACTTAGGGCAACTGTATTACAAACTAAATTTAAAAATTTAAAGCACTCTCATATCTTTAGCCATTTGATTGCTGTAAGTTGAGATATTACATAAGTGATTTATTAAGATAAATTTAAAATTTTATACCAAAGAGGGGAAAAAAATCTTAAACTGTGGGGTTTTTTTTTTTCTATAAACAGCAAGAAAAAATAAAATGAATTGATCTCTTTGAGATTTCCCTGGCACTAAAATATACATCTTGAGGTTTATAATTAAACAGAAGATCTTGTCTTGGCAGGTTTGATCAGTTGAAGCCATGGGTGTGGCTGAGCCTGTGTTTGTCCATATATGTACCTACAGGATAAAAGAGGAAGGTGATTGTCTTAATCATCTTTTAAATGAAAGCTGTTTGATGTTTTGCTTTCGAGTTGAAATCCTCTAGTATCAATATCAATCACCATTTTGGTCAGCCTCACAAACAAACAAACAAAATCTTGCTTTTTATTTCCTTCCCTTTCTGCTCATCTGTCCTCCCCTTTTCCCTCCTGCCCGCTTTCCCTGAATGCTATAGTTCACAGTGAAACCCTCTGGTAATGACAGCCCTGAAGTGATAATGTACTTTCCTGCCTTCCTGTGAACAGTAGCACTTGATCCTGCCAAGGGTGCCATCTCAATGGCAGAAGGATGCTTTCCTATTTTCTAGAGGTAAAAGGGACCCGTTCGATTTACTGCCTTGACTAACTCAGCAGTTTCACTAAGTTCAAGCGCCAAGATAGATATTTTATTAAAGAAGAAGAAAAGGAAAGAGGAAAGGGAGGAGGAGGTAGAGGAAAAGAAAGAAAAGAAGAGGGGAGGGAGGGCAAGAGGATAATCAGTCTCTTGTTTTGTTCAGTACCATCAGCAAAACCAAACATTTTGGTTTTTTTTTCCCTTCTCCCTAGGACTCACAGTAAATACGGAGTTAAGGTGAGCAAAACCAAATAAAAGCATGGAACGTGGAGAAAATAAAACAAAGGATCTGCTCCTGCGGTAATGGGGGCTCCGTGGAATAGTGGTATCAGCATGAATTAATGCATGTATCTCCCCATTCCCCCTCCTTCACCTGTGACAGGACCCTGTGGCCTTGGCACACCTGGTCAGGTGGCATCTGGGCACTCAGCCCAAGTGCTCAGCGTACCAGAGTGGCCCACTGTCCTCACACTTCCTTTTTTAATGCATAGTGTGTCATTCTGCCATGGTAACCAAACTGAGAATAATCAATAGTTCTAAACAAGTATCTGCTATTTTAAGAAGAGATCAGAATAATTTCTTAGCTGTGAGGAAGACATGAGAAACTATTTGTTAAATATAATTGATCTTCCCTGCTTCAGGACTCACATCACTTGGATGAATATATAATACAGAAAACAGTGATATCTGTTTGTTTGAAGACACTTTGCTAATGTCAGTGCTGTTTTACTTTATGGTTTCATAAGCACAAGTCCACCTGGGGAAGAGGAGGAGGAAGCCTGTAGACAGAGGCAAGAAAGAAGGGACCCTGCTCTGAGTGCATATTATGCTATAGGCACAGTACCACGCTTTTTTCCATATAAGAAACCAGTAAGATAGGTATTTGAGGCCAAGTCTGTCTTGCCACACAGCCCATGTTTTTCTGCCATACCAATGACCGAAACTCACAGTGAGAAATACATTCTATAATATAACCCAACATACACATATGCTACTGAACCAGCTTCATGAAATAATACTGAACTTTATACATGCAGCTTACTCTGATTTTAGTCATCCTGTTGATTATAGTTCAATTCTTTAAAATTCTGGTTGCAGTTCCACTAACCGATCTTATTAGGCCACTATTGTGGCCTAACTAGAATTTCATAAATGCCACACTGTATCATATTGCCCTTCAAAATTTTATTACGGTGGACGTGGTATCAGTATAATACCCAAAAGCATACTTGTAGATGGTGGAAAGTTCTGTCTATACGATTCAAGTTTTCAAGTTTTTCATCTAGGAATTGAGAGTTATTTACTCCCTGAAACTCTTATGAAATTAAATTCATTGGTAGTGTTCATTTGCTTCTCAAAGAATCTGAGATGGTACGTTTATTAGCAATAAAAGACATAAAAAGGAATAATTATTACTATCATTGCTATTGTTAACAATCACTGTGAACTCACTACCTGTCAGCCACTGTTCTATGAGCTTTAAATACGGTCACATATTTAATTCTCACATTCATTTATGAAGTAGGCAAATAACATTACCTCCATTTTGAGCCACAATTCCTTCGTCTTCTTTATCGCAAATCTCCCTTTCTGAAATGTTATTATGCACCTCAGAAGGTGAATGAGATGGTGACTATGACTCAAGGAAATGGCATTTCTATAGTTTAAGTGAAATTTAAAAAGCCTATACATCATCTGGTTGGTTTGATGAATGAACTGGTTTTTGAATAATAAATCATGTAATTAAAAAAATTATAAAAATCTTCCAGGATATATAATAATAGGTTCACATATATTTGCCTTCAGGTAACACAGATTCAGAGTCATTGGGAAATTTTAGTTCCAAGGCTGACTGATTCAGCAGCTCATAGATGTCATCAAGTACCTAGAGTCTTTCAGTCTTTCCACTGCCCTGTCCTTTACCATCTTTGTCCTACGATAGCTGCTCACTTCCAGGATTCATACCCCGACTCCACAGTAAAGCAGCAAAACCTCTTTTTCTCAGGAGTAAATTAAATGCTCCTTAAATCATGATCAGCATTTTTGTTTAGCTAAACATGAGCATAATGATTCCGAAGCCCAGTCACTGGCGAGGGAAATGGGATCGCCACTAGGTGATCTGGACTAGGAAGGGTACTCCCCCAGAAATGGGAATGAGGCCGCCTGCCCTGGAGCACATGGGTCTGCGCATAAGGAAGGTGGAGTCTCGTGAAAAAATATATACGGACTAAGAAGTGTCTGAGGCAAAGGGGAAAAATGTTTTGAAGAAAAGATTTGTGGAAATAGAAGTAGAACTACTCCCCATCATTTAATACATTTAACGTTTCACAAGAAATAGCAAATCTAACAAGAAGGAAAGAATCCTCTGTGTATTTCCTGTTTACTCTGAAATTAAAAGGACCCAGTGTTTTCACTACCAGAAAGAAGAAAAGTAGGTAGGCTAATGAAACAAACATCTGAAAAGTATCACTGCTCATGAAAATAAACATATAACATCGTATTTAATACACAAAGGCATCTTGGCATTTGACAACAACTACAAGGTGAAACATTACAGAAATGACTACTTCCAGCTTTCCGGGTGGATTTATTCTAAATCATTGAACATAATCTCCTGAATGAAAACTTAGTTGTGGTTTTGAAGAATATCCATATGAAAATACATAGACTAATATTGTTTACTAAGTTTTAATAGAACCTACAATCTCCTATAAATGATTGGGTTTTTTTTTTTCCTTCCTATCTTATTGCTTCTGAGAAAGCTGGTTCCCTCGTCAAAAACACACAGTGTTTTTTTTTTTCTTTTAATTTTAAATTTTGACCTAATTTCAGACTCACAGAAAAGAGTTGCAAGAACTCCTGTCTTTAAAAAAAGAACTGATTTTTAAATCTTTTTAATTTTTAATTTATTAATCAAAAAAAAATTCCTGTATAGACTTCATCCACATTCCCCAAATGTCAGTATTTAACCATATGTGCTTTATCTATCTCTGTTTTGTGTGCGTGTAAACACAAGGACAGGCATACACTCATATGTATATGCCTTACCTGCACATCTATGTTTTGTGTATATGCATACAAACATGTTTTCTCAATCATTTTGAGAATAAGCTACAGATGTGATCCTCCTTTAGCCTTAAATACTACGTGTTTCCTAATAAGGAAGGACATCCTCTTACAAAACTACACACAAATACCAGAATCAGATAATTAACATGAATACAGTATTACTATCTAGTTTATAGATTTCATTCAGAGTTTATTGAGTATCACAACAATGTTTTAATGGTTCAAAATATCATGGATCATGCACTGCATTTGGTTGTCATTTCTCTTTTTCATCTTTATTAATAAACTAAAATAGTTCCTTAATCTTTTTCTTAGCAAACTGCTTTTAATATTGATCTTTAGAAAAAGTAATTAAGAAAGCAAACATAATTCCAAAACCAATGGATTTGTATGAATGCTTATTTGTGATTTGTGCTGTATATGAGGCTTTCCTTTAGCAAATATGGTTTCTATAACTGTATGTCCACTGTTCTTTTACAAATGTGTATCTGAGCCACGGAATATGAAAGACATACTATGGAACAAGGAGATCCATTAGCCTGTTACTAATCAATTTATCTATTGCCCATAAATAACTACAACAACATTCCAAAACACCTGAAACATTTCTAGGTTTTATAAAAGAAAGAAACTGAAGACATTATAAAAGGAAAAAAAAAAAAACCTTACAAAAACATTCATTTCCATAACTACATGCCTAGATGCAATCCTTAGAAGTACTTCAATCTAAATAATTAGAAAAGGGGTGTTTATAATTGTTTAAAGGTTCAATATTTCTGAACTAATGTGCAGGATTTGGCTTATGAGTATAAGAATAAAGACATTCAGATCAATTCTCTTATCTTTTTTATTAACATTTGAATTAGCTTACCAAAAATTCACATATTTAAAAGTCCACTAAAGCCTAAGAAGCTCATTTTCTTTCACAGTGCACACTGATGGTTTTAATTTTTCAATCTTTTAGATTGCATCTACATAGCAGCAAGCAGATCCTTTAGGAATAATAGTTCCAAAAAGGCTTGGGCAAGTGTGTCTTACATATAACTCTCTTTCTGAAGGCCCCAATCAAACATGTCCTAATTTTTTTTCAAACCAGTATATTCTATCATACAAATGAGAAGTCACCTGGCAACATGATTATTTGTCATCATGTTTTAGCCAACTCCTGACCTTCCCTCTTCTCTCCAGTCTTACGAAAGAGAAGAAAGAAACTACAGGGAAGAAGAGAATATTCCCAAATGGGCTGAGCTAAAGCATCCAGATCTGTAGCTGGAGTTATGATACACTGATTCATTCAAAAACCACTTTCTCAAGTTGATGTTTTTTTACACCTATTTTAAAAATAGGGGCATGGCCCTAAATTAGGATTAGTAGCAGGAAACCCTTACACTGTTTTCAGCAGTGAAAACAAATGATAAACCTTTTCTTCTCCCCACTACAGAGTTTTAATACATCAGGGAGGAAATCATTTCTTCACTTGAGTTCAGTTCAAGATTATACTCAAGTCTGATTGCAAAAGCCCATTTATATGGAAGAAACAAAAGGCTAACAATGCTCTGGTTAGAGTGCCAGAGGCTCAATGTTTACAAGAAATCGAGGGGAAGATTAGAGAGTAATTTTCTCCTGGAGAATGATGATGGTTTAGGGGTCTTTGTAGGGAAAGTCCTTTGCTAGGATTAAATGCAGGATTATTGGTAGAGAATTGAGAAATTGAAATGGAGAGCCTCTTACAATGGCAATTTAGTCAGAATATCCAGGAAGTTCTTGAAATGTGAACTCTAAGGAAGTGGGTAGTACTCAAGAAAAAAAAAAACCTTCTATTCTAGGGAAAAAAAAAAAAAAAAAAACACCTCCCTACTTCAAGTGATAACATCACGAGTCACAAAGCAATGGAATTGCCTTTACTTTCCAAGGAAAACCAAGAGATCAATAGCATAGTGATTTGACTCAGCTTTTCGGTAACAGTGCAAGTTCAAGAAAATCCTAATGAGGAAGAAATCAATAATCTGATCTACAGATATGGCTATATCATGGCTAAAGAACAATATTTAGAAACTGAATTAATGTAGGGCATCTGGGTGGCTCAGTCAGTTAAGCATCCAACTCTTAATTTCAGCTCAGGTTATGATCTCAGGATAGTGAGATTGAGCCCCACATCAGGGCTCCATGCTCAATGGGGAGTCTGTTTCTCTCTCTCTCTTTCTCTCCTTGTGTCCCTCCCCTACATCTCTCTCTCAAATAAATAAAATATTTTTTTAAAAAAGGAAACTAAATTATATTACTTCTTTTCTCTAATTTCAAAAAGTCAGTGAAGTATGTGAAATGAAAAATTTCATTTGAAAACAATAACTAATGCACAATTTTGAACTTGACACTATTCCTAAGACTACACTGGTTTCCAAATTACCTACAAAATAAAAATCAAATCTGTTGTCTGAAAATATCAACAAGAGTTTTGGCAAGAAAGAGCTGAGAGTTTAATGTAGAATAGTCCTCTGCCCCCTTATGCTTAAGGGATATGTCCCAAGACCTCCAGTGGATGCCTGAAACCAAGGATAGTACCAAATCCATTATATACTGTTGTTTTACCCTATACATACCTCTGATAAAATTTAATTTATATTTTAGGTACACAAAGAGTTTAACCACAAGGGCACACAGGTGGCTCAGTTGGTTAAATGTCTGCCTTTGGCTCAGGTCATGATCCCACAGTTCTGGAATCAAGTCCTACATTGGGTTCCTTGCTCAGCCAGGAGCCTGCTTCTCCCTCAACCTGCCACTCCCCCTGCCTGTGCTCTCTCTGTCTCTTTCTTTTTCTGACAAATAAATAAATAAAATCTTTTACAAAAAAAAAAAAAAAAAGGAGTTCCAATAACAATAAATGGTAAAAAAAGAAAAGAACAATTATAACAATATACTATAATAAAGTATGTGAATTTTGTCTTTGTCTCTCAAAATCTTACTTTTCTATACTCATCCTTTTTCTTCTTGTGATGATATGAGAAAATAAAATGCCTACCTGATGGCATGAAGTGAAGTGAATGACATGGGCAATGTGATCTAATATTAGGCTACTACTGACCTTCTGACAACATGTCAGAAGAAGGATCATCATTTGCTTCTGGACCACAGTATCCATGGATAGCTGAAACTGCAGAAAGCAAAACAACAGATAAAGGGTAGGTATTGTAATTCATTAAAGGGACTATTTAATGAGATGTGGGTGGGTTAAGGGAATCTAAATAGGAGGCTGAGACACTCTGTAACTAGCAACAACCAGAAACCACTACTACTCATAGATCTGAAGGAGCCAGGAGTCGGAGAAACAAGGTCATCATTGCTTTTGGAGAGTTGCAGCCATGGAAAAGAGGGCAACCAACAGATCCTCTAGTCAAAGATCTATCCATTGTTCTCAACCCTGGCTGTACACAGGAGCTTTAAGAATTATTGACACCTGGGTCTCACCCCTTAAGATTCTGATGTAATGTATATGGGATGTAGCCAGGGCATCAGGTTTTTAAAAACCTCATAGATAATTCTAATGTATATAGCTAAAGTAGAGAACCATTGTCAAAGAGGGATGGACAGTCAGTGCTGGAATGTAGACATCCAAGGAAGGGAAAAATATCTAACCCCTGACACTTACAGAGTGGTCCTCAGAACACCACAGCAATCACCCAGGAGTTTGGCAGAAATGTAGAACTGTGGACTACACCTCAGACCTAATTATTCAGAATTTTCATTTCAGAAAGATTCCCAAGTAATTTGTAGGCATATTAAAGTTTGAGAAGCCCTACTTTAACCTATTCTTTTCTTGTTTTTCCTTGTCCTACTGGTATTTCTCATTAGCCCAACTCCAGTGGAACTCAGAGACCGGGGGAGCTTAGATAATTCATTCATAATGGTTAGTCTCCCTAGGACACAGAATAGGGCAGAAAAGTGCAGAGAGAATGAATCTGGATAGATCAAAAGAATTTAATCTCACCAAAGTGATACAATTATTCTTCTATTTTTACCACATTTCCAGAAATAACTTATTCTCCATTCTACCAGAGAATCCTAAAACACACACTTCACTTCCATGCATTCCTTCCACAAGCAATTTTTGGCATATACTACACATAAATACTATACTAGGTATTATGAAAGAAAGAAAATCTGTAAGAAATGGTACTTAGTTTCAATAACTGGTGGAGTAGGGTAGACAAGAAATGGATAATCTGCAGGATTTCTTCCAGCAAGGTGGCAAGTCCAGCTAACAGTGATGTTTACCCTTCTCAAGAATTAACAAGATATAAGCATTTAACAACAACAGAATCCTTGAAATAAATACTTGAGTTTACAAGAACATGAAGAAAAATGCCTAGTTCCATAAATGAAAAGCATTCACCATGGGGAGCTGACTCAGTGCTATGGGGCTACAGGGAGGAATGACAGGTAGAAGAAGGTAAGAGATACTGGAAAAGAAACAAGAATCAGGGTGTCTGGGTGGCTCAGTGGGTTAAGCCTCTGCCTTCAGCTCAGGTCATGATCTCAGGGTCCTGGGATTGAGCCCCCAGACCCTCTGCTCAGCAGGGAGCCTACTTGTGATCTCTGTCAAATAAATAAATAAAATCCTTTAAAAAAAATCTATCCTTTAGCATAGAATATGTTGGAGAGGGGGATCCCCTGAGAAATCAAAACCACAGGCCTTTACATTGTATGGGTTTCATGTCCATACCAGAAAATTATATAAAATCTGATCCTATAGAGATAATACCCCAACAAATGTAAAGCTCTCCCAATTTTTAACTCCCAAAGAACAATTACACAACTCACCTGCAAAAAAGTCACGTGACTGAGAGTCAGCAGACAGAATATGAACAGGAAAAGAACCTACAGAAAATGTATACAACACAGCTATGTAAAAATATCTATGTAAAAAAAATTAATGCAAAATAAAGGCAAACTGAAGGAATAAAAATTCATAAGAACAAAACACCAAGAAAAATGAGCAACTAGATTTTAAAAATAACCAAATAATACTTCTAGAAATGAAAACTATAATAAAATTAAAAGCAATAGATATTATTAAAAACTGAGAAAATAACAGAGGAATTAGTAAACTGAAGAACAGATCTAAAGAAATTGCCCAGAAAATCCTGTACAGAGATGGAAAATATGAGAAGACAACTACAAGTGCATATATGCACACGTGCGCATATGCACACGTGTGTGTGCGCACACACACACACACACACTCTTCCAGAGTAATTTGGAGAAAGAAAGTGAGGCATTCCTGAAGATATAATGAACAAGAGTTCCCAGAACTGATTAAAGTCATGAATCCACAAATTCCAGAATCATGAATCCTAAGCAGGAGAAAAATTTAATTATGTATAAGCACATCAAGATGACAATGCAGAACACCAAAATAAAGAGAAAAAGATAGAAAAACATAAATGCTAAAAGAATTTGCCACTCCAAATATTACCCGTTTTATTTACAAATAGTCACAATGAAGAAGGTACTTCAGAAGCAAGGAAACTGAATGGAGAAGCACAGCACAGAGGTAATGATGAACAAAGAAATTAGAAAACCATGGAAATTTCTAAACAACCAATGACTACAAAATTAAGTTTATATGCTGACTTATTTGTGGAGGTTAAAAATACAAGTTGGGGAAGACTTAATTCTGTTAAAATGTCAACTCTTCCCAAGTTGACCTATAGAGTCAATGAAATCCAATTCAAAATACCATGCTTTTTTGTAGACACCAACAAGCTAATACTAAAAATATATATGGAATATTTTTTCATGGGTCTGTTAGCCATTCACACGTCTTCTTTAGAAAAGTGCTGTTCGGGGTGCCTGGGTGGCTCAGTGGGTTAAAGCCTCTGCCTTCGGCTCAGGTCATGATCTCAGGGTCCTGGGATCGAGCCCCGCATTGGGCTCTCTGCTCAGCAGGGAGCCTGCTTCCTCCTCTCTCTGCCTGCCTCTCTGCCTACTTGTGATCTCTGTCTGTCAAATAAATAAATAAAATCTTTAAAAAAAAAAGAAAAGAAAAGAAAAGAAAAGTGTCTGTTTATGCCTTCTGCTCATTTTTTGACTTGTTTTTTGGGTATTGAGTTTGAGAAGTTCTTTATAGATCCTGGATACCAGCCCTTTATCTGTAGCGTCATTTGCAGTTATCTTTTCCCATTCTGTGGGTTGCCTCTTTGTTTTGTTGATGGTTTCCTTTGCTGTCCAGAAGCTTTTTATCTTCAAGTCCCAAAAGTTCATTTTCACTTTTGTTTCCCTTGCCTTTTGGAGCTGTGTCTTGAAAGAAGTTGCTGTGGTCAATGTCAAAGAGGTTACTACCTATGTTCTCCTCTAAGATTTTGATGTATTCCTGTTTCACACTGAGGTCTTTCATCCATTTTGAGTTTATCTTTGCATATGGTGTAAGAGAATGGTCAAATTTCATTCTTCTGTAGGTAGCTGTCCAATTTTCCCAGCACCATTTACTGAAGAGACTTTTTTCCATTGGATATTTTTTCCTACTTTGTCAAAGATTAGTTGACCATAGAACTGAGGCTCCATATCTGGGCTCTCTATTCTGTTCCACTGATCTATGTGTCTGTTTTTATGCCAGTACCATGCTGTCTTGGTGATCAGAGAAATTCAAATCAAAACCACATTGAGATATCACCTTATATCAGTTAGAATGGCAAAAATTGACAAGGCAGAGGGCACTTGGGTGGCTCAGATGGTTGGGCGTCTGCCTTCAGCTCAGGTCATGATCTCCAGGTCCTGGGATCAAGTCCCATGTTGAGCTTCCCAGCTCACCAGGGAATCTGTTTCTCCCTTTCCTTCTGCTCTGCTTCTTCCCTTGCTTATACTCTGTCTCTGTCTCTGTCTCTGTCTCTCTCTCAAATGAATGAATAAAATCTTTAAAAAAGAAATTGACAAAGCAGGAAGCAACAAATGTTGGAGAGGATGTGGAGAAAGGGAAGCCCTCTTACACTGTTGGTGGGAATGCAAGTTGGTACAGCCACTTTGGAAAACACTATGGAGGTTACTCAGAGTTAAAAATAGAGGTACCTTATGACCCAGCTATTGCACTACTGGATATTTACCCCAAAGATACAGATGCAGTGAAAAGAAGAGGCACATGCACCCCAATGGTCATAACAACAATGCCCACAATAGCCAAACTATGGAAGAAGCCGAAATGCCCTTCAACAGATGAATGGATAAAAAAGATGTATACAATGGAATATTACTCAGCCATCAGAAAAGGTGAACACCCACCATTTGCATTGACATGGATGGAACTGGAAGAGATTATGCTAAGTGAAGTAAGTGGAGAAAGACAATTATCATATGGTTTCACTTACTTATGGAACATAAGGAATAGCATGGAGGACATTAGGAAAAGAAAGGGAAAAACGAAGGGGGGAAAATCAGACAAGGAGACAAACTATAAGAGACTATGGACTCCAAGAAACAAATTGAAGGTTTCAGAGGGGAAGGGGGTGGGGAGATGGGTTAGCCCAGTGAAGGATATTAAGGAGGGCACATATTTCATGGAGTACTGGGTGTTATATACAAACAAAATATACTTAGCATACTTAGTCATTAGGGAAATTCAAACAAAAAACATGAGATACCACTATAGAAGCATTAGAATGGATAAAGTAAAATATAAAAAGATTTTTATTTTACTTATTTTTTTAGAAAGAGAGCACATGAGCAGGGAGGAGGGGAAGAGGGAATAAGAGAATCTGAAGCAGACCCCACACCCAGGGCTAAGCCTGATGCAGGGCTCAATCTCATGACCCTGAGATTACAACTTGATTTAAAACCAAGAGTTAGAAGCTTAACTGAAGGAGCCACCCAAGTATTCCTCAAAAGATTTTTAAATGACAATGCCAAGTACTAGAAAAAGATGTAAAGCAAGTAGAATTCTAATACATTGCTGGTGTGAATATAAAATAGTACAGTCACTTGGAAATTAGTTTGGCAGTTTCTTATAAAGTTAAACATATGGGGCGCCTGGGTGGCTCAGTGGGTTAAAGCCTCTGCCTTCAGCTCAGGTCATGATCCCATGGTCCTGGGATCGAGCCCCACATCGGGCTCTCTGCTCAGCGGGGAGCCTGCTTCCTCCTCTCTCTCTCTGCCTGCCTCTCTGCCTATGTGTGATCTCTGTCTGTCAAATAAATAAATAAAATCTTTAAAAAAATAAAATAAAATAAATAAAGTTAAACATATGTCCACCATACAACCCATTGATTCCACTCATAGATATTTACTAAAGTAAAATAAAAACCTGTGTGCTGACAAAAACCTGTTTATGAATCTTTACAGAAACTTTACCCATAATTACTAACAACTGGAAACAACTTAAATGTTCCCCAATCAAGGAATGGATAAACTAACTGTGGCATATCCATAAAATAAAATACTATTCAGTGATAAAAAGGAATGAATTATTAACACATGCAACAACATGAGATATATTTCAAATGTTTACATGAAGTGAAAGAATTAGACTCAAAAAACTATATGCTGATTGACTCCATTTATATGGCATTCGTTAGAGAGGAGAAGGGAGTTGGGGGAAATTGGAAGGGGAGGTGAACCATGAGAGACTGTGGACTCTGAAAAACAATCTGAGGGTTTTGAAGGGGTGGGGGGTGGGAGGTTGGGGTACTAGGTGGTGGGTATTATAAAGGGCACGAATTGCATGGAGCACTGGGTGTGGTGAAAAATAATGAATACTGTTATGCTGAAAATAAAAAATAAATTTAAAAAAAAAAAAAAAAAAAAAAAAAAAAAAAAAAAAAAAAAAAAAAAAAAAAAAGAAAATGCAAAATTATAAACTGTTCCATGGCTGCCAGAGTTTAAGTAGGTGGGGAGAGTTTGACTATACAGGAGTAGCACAAGGATAATTGGTGGGTATGGCAACGGGTGATAGACACGTTTTCTCCTTTTTTTTTATTTCTACTTTATTGAAGTATAAATGACCAAAAAAAAAAAAGACCTGTAAGATAATTCAAGTCTATATCATAGTCATTTCATACACATAAAAATTGTGAATAAATTTCCCCCACCATGTTTTACATTAGATCTTCAGAACTTATTCATCTTAAGGTTTATAATCTTTTAGTAACTATTCTGTTTTCCCAATCTCTCAGCCTCTGGCAACCACTTTGTACTCATTTTTTATGAATTTGTTTTTTATTCAGATTTCATTTATAAATGATGTCATACAGTATTTACCTTTCTCTGTCTGCCTTATTTTAGTTAGCATAATACCCTCAAAGTTTGTCCACACTTTTTACAAATGACAGGCTTTCTGTCTTTTTCATGGCTGAGTAATATTCCGTCATATATATGTACCACATCTTCTTTATCCATTCATCCACTGATAGACACTTAGGCTGTTTCCAAATTTTGGCAATTGTGAATATGTTGTTGCAATGAATATGGGAGTGCAGATTTCTCTTTGAGATCCTGTTTTTATTTCCTTTGAATATATAATCAGAGGACAGACTATGGCATATGGCATTTCTATTTTTAATTTTTTGAAGAACTGCCATACTATTTTCCATAACAGCTCCACCAATTTTCATTTCCCCAAAGTACTCAAGGGTTCCCTCTTCTCCACAACCTCACCAACACCTACCTCTTATCTTTTTGATGACTGCTATTCTAACAGATGTAAGGTAGTATCCTATTGTGGTTTTGATGTGCATTTCCCTGATGCACAGTGATGAGCATCTTTTCATGGACCTCTTAGTCATTTGTGTCTCCTTTGGAAAATGTCTATTCAGTTTCCCTGCACATTTTTTAATCCGATTTTTGGGGGGTTTTATTGTTTGTTTTTTTGAAATTGAGTTGTGTGAGTTCTTTATATACTTTTATATTAATCCCTTATCAGATATATAATTTGAAAATATTTCCTCTCATACTATAGGTTGCCTTCCATTTTGTTGATGGTTTCCTTTGTTGTATAAAAGCTATTTAGTTTGTTGTAGCCTCACTTACTCATTTTTGCTTTTATTGTCTTTGTTTTTGATGTCAGATTTTAAAAAAATCATTACCAAGACTGATGTCAAAAAGCCTATCACCTACATTTTCTTCTAGGGGTTTTATATCAGGTTTTACACTCCAATCTTTAATCTATTTTGAGTTGTTTTTGTGTATGATGTAAGATAAGGCTCTTGTTTCATTATCTTACATTCTACTACATATTTTGGCTTCTTTATAATAAATTAATTGGTCATATATGCATGGGTTTATTTCTGGGCTCTCTATTCTATGTATCTGCTTTAATGATAATATCATACTATTTTGATTATTATAGCTTTGCAATATAGTTTGAAATCAGAAACTTTGATGTCTCCAGCTTTGTTCTACTTCCTCAACTATTCTATATATTGTGTAGTATATATCTGTGGTAGTTATTACATGAATCTAATAATTTGTCAGAACTCAAAGACCTGTACAGCAAAAACAGTGAATTTTACTCTATATGACTTTAAAAATAAATGAAGAAAAATGTTTGAAATAAAACAGTAGACCACAATACCACTGTCTTAGTTTCCTATGGCTGCTGTAACAAATTACCACAAACTAGTGGCTAACAACAACATAAATTCAAGCTTTTATGCTTCTGAAGGCCAGAGTCCAAAACAAGTCTTTCAGAGCTAAAACCAAGGTGTAGACAGGGCCACACTCCTTTTTGAGACTCTAAGGGAGAATCTGCCCCTTGCCTCTTCCAACTTCTGGAGGTTGCTAGTAGTCCTTGATCAGTGACTAAATCACTTCTATCTCTACCTCCACAGTCACAGTGGCTTCTCCTCTTCTGTGTGAAATCTCCCTTTATAATGACACTTGCGTTATAATAACACTTGGGACTGCACTCAGGGCCCTGTGAATAATCCAAATCATCTCCCCATCTGAAGACTCTAATCTCATCTGCGAAGTCTTTGCAATGTAAGGTAACATTCACTAGCTCCAGGGATTAGGATGTGGACATTTGGGAGAGAGGAACTATTATCTGGCTTCCCACAATCATATTAAATAAGAACAGACAACACAGGAAACTTTTAATGTACCTGTAGTATTCAACCTCTTTAGATAAGTAATAAAAACATAGGTGTTCATCTTCTGAATAGCAGAAAAGAAGAAGAAATGGAGCCATTTCTGGCTGAGTGAGTAGTTTGGAGAAGTAGGAAAATATATGATAAATTCAGGCTGTGGCAAATGACCAAAATATGGAGTATGTGGAGCATACATGAAAAAAATACTTTTAAAAGACAGTTTGTAGCCAAATAATAGAACACCTTGAACCCCTTGTATCATTTTGCAGGTCTTAGGCAGCCAGTACATATTTTTTGAGTGAGTGGGAATCAAACCAGTGTATTCATTAGTGTATAAAAGCATATGACGTATAACAGCACTTATTATGTGTCAAGAATGATTGAAGCATTTTATTTTTTTTTTTTTTTTTTTTTTTTTTTTTTTTTTTGCTTTGGAGGCTGTTACACCATTCATGTACTATCTTGTTTCTTTTTTTTTTTTTTTTAATTTTAACTTTTTATTTTTTATAAACATATATTTTTATCACCAGGTTTACACACTTCACAGCACTCACCAAAGCACATACCTCCCCAATGTCCATAATCCCACCCCCTTCTCCCAAACCCCCTCCCCCCAGCAACCCTCAGTTTGTTTTGTGAGATTAAGAGTCACTTATGGTTTGTCTCCCTCCCAATCCCATCTTGTTTCATTTATTCTTCTCCTACCCACTTAAGCCTCCATGTTGCATCACCACTTCCTCATATCAGGGAGATCATATGATAGTTGTCTTTCTCTGCTTGACTTATTTCGCTAAGCATGATACGCTCTAGTTCCATCCATGTTGTCGCAAATGGCAAGATTTCATTTCTTTTGATGGCTGCATAGTATTCCATTGTGTATATATACCACATCTTCTTGATCCATTCATCTGTGGATGGACATCTAGGTTCTTTCCATAGTTTGGCTATTGTGGACATTGCTGCTATAAACATTCGGGTGCATGTGCCCCTTTGGATCACTACATTTGTATCTTTAGGGTAAATACCCAATAGTGCAATTGCTGGGTCATAGGGCAGTTCTATTTTCAACATTCTGAGGAACCTCCATGCTGTTTTCCAGAGTGGCTGCACCAGCTTGCATTCCCACCAACAGTGTAGGAGGGTTCCCCTTTCTCCGCATCCTCGCCAGCATCTGTCATTTCCTGACTTGTTGATTTTAGCCATTCTGACTGGTGTGAGGTGATATCTCATTGTGGTTTTGATTTGTATTTCCCTGATGCCGAGTGATATGGAGCACTTTTTCATGTGTCTGTTGGCCATCTGGATGTCTTCTTTGCAGAAATGTCTGTTCATGTCCTCTGCCCATTTCTTGATTGGATTATTTGTTCTTTGGGTGTTGAGTTTGCTAAGTTCTTTATAGATTCTGGACACTAGTCCTTTATCTGATATGTCGTTTGCAAATATCTTCTCCCATTCTGTCAGTTGTCTTTTGATTTTGTTAACTGTTTCCTTTGCTGTGCAAAAGCTTTTGATCTTGATGAAATCCCAATAGTTCATTTTTTCCCTTGCTTCCCTTGCCTTTTGCGTTGTTCCTAGGAAGATGTTGCTGCGGCAGAGGTCGAAGAGGTTGCTGCCTGTGTACTCAAGGATTTTGATGGATTCCTTTCGTACATTGAGGTCCTTCATCCATTTTGAGTCTATTTTTGTGTGTGGTGTAAGGAAATGGTCCAATTTCATTTTTCTGCATGTGGCTGTCCAATTTTCCCAGCACCATTTATTGAAGAGGCTGTCTTTTTTCCATTGGACATTCTTTCCTGCTTTGTCGAAGATGAGTTGACCATAGATTTGAGGGTCTATTTCTGGGCTCTCTATTCTGTTCCATTGATCTATGTGTCTGTTTTTGTGCCAGTACCATGCTGTCTTGATGATGACAGCTTTGTAATAGAGCTTGAAGTCCGGAATTGTGATGCCACCAACGTTGGCTTTCTTTTTCAATATCCCTTTGGCTATTCGAGGTCTTTTCTGGTTCCATATAAATTTTAGCATTATTTGTTCCATTTCTTTGAAAAAGATGGATGGTACTTTGATAGGAATTGCATTAAATGTGTAGATTGCTTTAGGTAGCATAGACATTTTCACAATATTTATTCTTCCAATCCAGGAGCATGGAACATTTTTCCATTTCTTTGTGTCTTCCTCAATTTCTTTCATGAGTACTTTATAGTTTTCTGAGTATAGATTCTGTGTCTCTTTGGTTAGGTTTATTCCTAGGTATCTTATGGTTTTGGATGCAATTGTAAATGGGATTGACTCCTTAATATCTCTTTCTTCTGTCTTGCTGTTGGTGTAGAGAAATGCAACTGATTTCTGTGCATTGATTTTATATCCTGACACTTTACTGAATTCCTGTATAAGTTCTAGCAGTTTTGGAGTGGAGTCTTTTGGGTTTTCCACATATAGTATCATATCATCTGCGAAGAGTGATAATTTGACTTCTTCTTTGCCGATTTGGATGCCTTTAATTTCCTTTTGTTGTCTGATTGCTGAAGCTAGGACCTCTAGTACTATGTTGAATAGCAGTGGTGATAATGGACATCCCTGCCGTGTTCCTGACCTTAGTGGAAAAGCTTTCAGTTTTTCTCCATTGAGAATGATATTTGCGGTGGGTTTTTCATAGATGGCTTTGATGATATTGAGGTATGTGCCCTCTATCCCTACACTTTGAAGAGTTTTGATCAGGAAGGGATGCTGTACTTTGTCAAATGCTTTTTCAGCATCTATTGAGAGTATCATATGGTTCTTGTTCTTTCTTTTATTGATGTGTTGTATCACATTGACTGATTTGCGGATGTTGAACCAACCTTGCAGCCCTGGAATAAATCCCACTTGGTCGTGGTGAATAATCTTTTTAATGTACTGTTGAATCCTATTGGCTAGTATTTTGTTGAGTATTTTCGCATCTGTGTTCATCAAGGATATAGGTCTATAGCTCTCTTTTTTGGTGGGATCCTTGTCTGGTTTTGGGATCAAGGTGATGCTGGCCTCATAAAATGAGTTTGGAAGTTTTCCTTCCATTTCTATTTTTTGGAACAGTTTCAGGAGAATAGGAATTAGTTCTTCTTTGAATGTTTGGTAGAATTCCCCCGGGAAGCCATCTGGCCCTGGGCTTTTGTTTGTTTGGAGATTTTTAATGACTGTTTCAATCTCCTTACTGGTTATGGGTCTGTTCAGGCTTTCTATTTCTTCCTGGTTCAGTTGTGGTAGTTTATATGTTTCTAGGAATGCATCCATTTCTTCCAGATTGTCAAATTTATTGCCGTAGAGTTGCTCATAGTATGTTCTTATAATAGTTTGTATTTCTTTGGTGTTAGTTGTGATCTCTCCTCTTTCATTCATGATTTTATTTATTTGAGTCCTTTCTCTTTTCTTTTTGATAAGTCGGGCCAGGGGTTTATCAATTTTATTAATTCTTTCAAAGAACCAGCTCCTAGTTTCGTTGATTTGTTCTACTGTTTTTTTGGTTTCTATTTCATTGATTTCTGCTCTGATCTTTATGATTTCTCTTCTCCTGCTGGGCTTAGGGTTTCTTTCTTGTTCTTTCTCCAGCTCCTTTAGGTGTAGGGTTAGGTTGTGTACCTGAGACCTTTCTTGTTTCTTGAGAAAGGCTTGTACCGCTATATATTTTCCTCTCAGGACTGCCTTTATTGTGTCCCACAGATTTTGAACCGTTGTATTTTCATTATCATTTGTTTCCATGATTTTTTTCAATTCTTCTTTAATTTCCCGGTTGACCCATTCATTCTTTAGAAGGATACTGTTTAGTCTCCATGTATTTGGGTTCTTTCCAAACTTCCTTTTGTGGTTGAGTTCTAGCTTTAGAGCATTGTGGTCTGAAAATATGCAGGGAATGATCCCAATCTTTTGATACCGGTTGAGTTCTGATTTAGGACCGAGGATGTGATCTATTCTGGAGAATGTTCCATGTGCACTAGAGAAGAATGTGTATTCTGTTGCTTTGGGATGAAATGTTCTGAATATATCTGTGATGTCCATCTGGTCCAGTGTGTCGTTTAAGGCCTTTATTTCCTTGCTGATCTTTTGCTTGGATGACCTGTCCATTTCAGTGAGGGGAGTGTTAAAGTCCCCTACTATTATTGTATTGTTGTTGATGTGTTTCTTTGATTTTGTTATTAATTGGTTTATATAGTTGGCTGCTCCCACGTTGGGGGCATAGATATTTAAAATTGTTAAATCTTCTTGTTGGACAGACCCTTTGAGTATGATATAGTGTCCTTCCTCATCTCTTATTATAGTCTTTGGCTTAAAATCTAATTGATCTGATATAAGGATTGCCACTCCTGCTTTCTTCTGATGTCCATTAGCATGGTAAATTCTTTTCCACCCCCTCACTTTAAATCTGGAGGTGTCTTCGGGCTTAAAATGAGTTTCTTGGAGGCAACATATAGATGGATTTTGTTTTTTTATCCATTCTGATACCCTGTGTCTTTTGACAGGGGCATTTAGCCCATTCACATTCAGGGTAACTATTGAGAGATATGAATTTAGTGCCATTGTATTGCCTGTAAGGTGACTGTTATTGTATATGGTCTCTGTTCCTTTCTGATCTACCACTTGTAGGCTCTCTCTTTGCTTAGAGGACCCCTTTCAATATTTCCTGTAGAGCTGGTTTGGTATTTGCAAATTCTTTCAGTTGTTGTTTGTCCTGGAAGCTTTTAATCTCTCCTTCTATTTTCAATGATAGCCTAGCTGGATATAGTATTCTGGGCTGCATGTTTTTCTCGTTTAGTGCTCTAAAAATATCATGCCAGCTCTTTCTGGCCTGCCAGGTCTCTGTGGATAAGTCAGCTGCCAATCTAATATTTTTACCATTGTATGTTACAGACTTCTTTTCCCGAGCTGCTTTCAGGATTTTCTCTTTGTCACTGAGACTTGTAAATTTTACTATTAGGTGACGGGGTGTGGGCCTATTCTTATTGATGTTGATGGGCGTTCTCTGAACCTCCTGAATTTTGATGCTCGTTCCCTTTGCCATATTGGGGAAATTCTCCCCAATAATTTTCTCCAGTATACCTTCTGCTCCCCTCTCTCTTTCTTCTTCTTCTGGAATCCCAATTATTCTAATGTTGTTTCGTCTTATGGTGTCACTTAATTCTCGAATTCTCCCCTCGTGGTCCAGTAGCTGTTTGTCCCTCTTGTGCTCAGCTTCTTTATTCTCTGTCATTTGGTCTTCTATATCACTAATTCTTTCTTCTGCCTCATTTATCCTAGCAGTTAGAGCCTCCATTTTTGATTGCACCTCATTAATAGCTTTTTTGATTTCAACTTGGTTAGATTTTAGTTCTTTTATTTCTCCAGAAAGGGCTTTTATATCTCTCGAGAGGGTTTCTCTAATATCTTCCATGCCTTTTTCGAGCCCGGCTAGAACCTTGAGAATTGTCATTCTGAACTCTAGATCTGACATATTACCGATGTCTGTATTGATTAGGTCCCTAGCCTTCGGTACTGCCTCTTGTTCTTTTTTTTGCGTTGAATTTTTACATCTCGTCATTTTGGCCAGATAAGAGTAAATGAAGGGGCAAGTAAAATACTAAAAGGGTGGCAAAGACCCCAGGAAAATATGCTTTAACCAAATTAGAAGAGATCCAAAATCGTGAGTGGGGAGAAAGGGGATAAAAAGAGGTTCAAAAAGAAAGAAAGAAAAAAAAAAAAAGAAAAAAGAAAAGAAAAAAAAAGAAAAGAAAAAAAAAAAATTTTTTTTTTTAAAAAAGAAAACACCTGAGAAAAATGTAAAAAAGAAAAAATATATATATTAGATAAACTAGTAAAAAATCGTTAAAAAGGAAAAAGGTAACAGTTAAAAAAAAAAAAAATTTTACCCGAAGGCGAGAAGAAAAAAAAAAAAAAAAGTGAAAAAGAAAAAATTAAATTAACTGCAAGACTAAAAAAAAATCACAGGAAAAAAGCCGTGAGTTCCGTGGTTGGCTTTCTCCTCCTCTGGAATTCTGCTGCTCTCCTTGGTATTGAAACCGCACTCCTTGGTAGGTGAACTTGGTCTCGGCTGGATTTCTTGTTGATCTTCTGGGGGAGGGGCCTGTTGTAGTGATTCTCAAGTGTCTTTGCCCCAGGCGGAATTACACCTCCCTTACCCGGGGCCGGGGTGAGTAATCCGCTCGGGTTTGCTTTCAGGAGCTTTTGTTCCCTGAGCGCTTTCCGTAGAGTTCCGGAGGACGGGAACACAAATGGCGGCCTCCTGGTCTCCGGCCCGGAGGAGCCGAGAGCCCAGGGCCGCACTCCTCAGTGCGCCCTCAGAGAACAGCGCCCGTTACTCCCGTCTGCCTGACCTCCGGCCGCGCTCCGAGCTCACCGAGCCTGCGACCGGTTCAAGGTAACACCGAGCTGCGAGCTTACTGTCGGCTCTGTCTCTGTAGCCGGCTTTCCCGTTCCAATACCCGCAAGCTCTGCGACACTCAGACACCCCCGATCCTTCTGTGACCCTGCGGGACCTGAGGCCACGCTGACCCCGCGTGGGCTTCGCCCCGGTTTAGCCTCTGGAGCGATGTCCCTCAGCGGAACAGACTTTTAAAAGTCCTGATTTTGTGCGCGGTTGCTCCGCCGCTTGCCGGGAGCCGGCCCCTCCCCCCGGGGTCTATCTTCCCGTCGCTTTGGATTCACTTCTCCGCCGCTCCTACCTTTCAGAAAGTGGTTGTTTTTCTGTTTCCAGAATTGCTGTTCTTCTTCTCTTCGATCTGCGGATGGGTTTTCAGGTGTTTGCAATCTTTAGATAAGCTATCTAGCTGATCTCCGGCTAGCTGAAGCAGTCTCAGCTTGCTACTTCTCCGCCATCTTGACCGATTGAAGCATTTTAAATACTTCAAACATTTATCCTTAGAATAATCGCTTGTGTTGAATACTATTATTATCACCATTTTACAAATGAGGAAACTGAGGTACAGAAAGATCAAGTGGTTTTCCCAAGGTCACACAGCTAATATGTCATAGGACCAGGATTTGAAAACAAGAAGACAGCCTCCAGAGTCCTTGTTTTAACTATTTACTAAGGAAGAGAAAGAGGGAGAAGGAAGGGAAATAAAGAATTCAAGAAGAGAGATTAAAAAAAAAAAAATTAAGGATGAAGAACAGAAAGTTAGAAGCAATACTCGGAAGTGCTGATGTAATAGAAATGGCGGGACAGAGGTCAGTTTTATCAAAGGAGCAACAAATGCTCCGTGCATTCCTTTCCAGTAGGGCTAGATTACATACATAAGGAGAGAGTAAATCCCAGTCTCATCACTTGAAGTAAATCCACTAATGCCTTGGAGTCTCAGAGATCACCATCTTTCTTGGCAAAATATTTATCCTTCAAATCATTCCATAGGCCAATTGACAAATGTCAGGTTATACTCTTGAGCAGTCCAGTCCTGTTTTCTCGCATAAATATATGAACAAACACATCCACTTCACATAGACCCTATAACATTTCTGAGAATTGTAGACTTTTTTTTAGATCTTCAATAAAGTAATGTAATAAATGCATTGTTGAAATTTTTTTACTGCTTTATATACGATTCCTGAGAATAGAACTGTTTCCCTTTTCCATAAAAGTGGACTGTTTCCTTTTGTGCAATTTCAAATATAATGTTTTATATCACTGTAGTTTCAGATGTTTATTTTTTATTATTGAGAGTCAAAAAATGAGCTCAGTTGGGAAACAAAATGTATGATTCCGCATGCCTTCAAAAATGCAAACCTGAAGCATTAAGTGGAACTTTCCCCAGGATACTGTGTTTCAGTTCCAACTGGCTACTAATTACTTACAGTGAAAGTGTCACACTGCTCTCCTTTCAGCACTTTGTTGGCCAAGTGTCTCTGGCAATAATCTCTCAACACATAAGCACCATTCCCTTTCATCACATTATTTAATCAATAAAGCAATGCCCTCGCACCAGCCAGGCCCAGAGCCATCTTGTCACAAGTGCTAAATAAATGAAACAAACACCAGTCCTGCTCTACAACCTCTCCATTAATAAACATGAATCGAGATTCCTTTAATACAAAATCCACTCTCTTGAATTTACCACTGCACACGTAGGCACATTTATGATGTTACAAAAGAAATTTTTTATTATGATGGTGAGATTAGACCAAGATCCACCCACATTTGGGTGAGGTTCTTTTGAATCAGCCTCTTCAATGCTGTTCACCAAGACAGATGTTTTCCTCACTTCCTGCCTGCATGAAGGAAGCCCACCTTGGCAGGGTCCTCCTCTCAGCAGGGAAGGAAGGGTTCCCTCTGCTGTTCAGTCTAAAAAGGAATGATAGGTGAACTTAGGATGCCCCATTTGCCCATTTCTCTCTACCAGGGATCCTCTATTATGGAGATGTTGAGCTTCCAAGGATAAAGTTTGGATCCCAATTCATTCTCTCCCATTTCTTACTGATTATGAAGCCACAGAAGAGAGAATGTCTTAGCCTTAGGCTCTCCCAAAAATCTAAAGCCTATGAAGCCTTAAAAGAGTGGGGTTAGTGTCTCCCCTTCATACCTCCATAGTCTAACAGATCCTGGCACATGCTAGATATACAACAGGCATTAAATGGTTGGATGACTTCTTTGGATACCATCAAGAATCACCTTCTATGGAAGCTAGCATTTATTATGCACATACTATGTGCAAGTTAATTTATTTAATCCTCTCTTTATAAAGATAAAACAAAACAAAACTGAGGAGCAACGAGAATGAGTAAGTCATCCACAGTCACAGCAGGTGAGAGACAGAGCCAGTATTTCAACCCACCCACTTTGACTCCAAAGCCTGTTCCCTCGTGACTGTTCTGCTGTTCTCCTCCCAAGTTTTATCAGACACATCATGACTTCCTAACTTTCTCTTACATGGCTGCATGGATAATTATATCATGAGAAACACTAGCCAAGAAAAGTATCAAAATAATAATTCACACTGGAAGACATCATTAATGTGTTTGGCAAATGTTAATCCCAATGATTGAGTGTACATTCTGCATGGGCATCTTTTGCTAAAAGCTACTGAGAATGCAACACAGTGCTAAGATATAGTCTGACTTCATTTGAACCATAAGCCATTAAAGTTCTCAAAAGAATGAAACTATTCTTACTGTATAGAACATGATTTGACCTATTAAGTTTCCCTACAGCTGAATATGGTTTGAAAAAGAAGTGCTAACTAGACAGGAAAATGTTAATATTAGAATGGATTTACACTGAAATATAATGTGCTCATTTACCTTTTTGAAAAAATCTGCTATTTGTGATTCAATTCCTACAAGTTTCAAGGTCTGGTTTTTTCCTGGGCTCCTTGGAATTGAATAAGTTCTTATAACCAGCTGACATTGCTACCAGCATTTCTAGTGTAAGCCAGTTATCCCCAAATTCTCTGGCATTCAGGAAGCAGGAATCATGTTTTTGTAAAATAGATCACTCTGCTATCATTCCATTTTCTGTGAGAAGACTAGCCCCTCCACAATACTTCATGTGTTCCCAAAGGGCTTCCTCTCTGCAATTCCTAGTCCTCCCAAAATCAAAATTACCCCCCTTGCCCTCTGACCTCCAGGTGAAATCTTCTTCATTCCTACTTTGTCACAAGCATGGGAGAGAGCTCCTAGTCCTTCATTACCAAAAGCATCATTAAATAAGGGCTGCTGTGTAAAACTGACTTTTATTAAGGATTATGGAAAAAAATCATATTATATCACAGATCAAAAACCAACTTCAAGTAGAATGCTTTATATCATAAATACATTCAACCATTCTGCAATAGGTAATCTCTCTGACCAACTCTCTCCCTTCAGCCCTGACCCTCAGCCATGTTCCCTTTCTATAAGACTTTTTAACACCATATTTCTTCTTCCCGAACAGTGCTCAAGCTCTAATACAACTCCTTCTTGAGTTGCCAGGAGAGAACAGTGAAATTCTTGTTATTTTATTATGTAAAGTGAATAAAGCAATTCCCCCATATCTAGGTGGGTTGGGGGAACCACTCACTTTTTATAAGCAAAGATCCTAGAAAAGGATTTTCCTTAGAGAAAGCAAATCCTCTTTTTTGAAAGTAGTCATATCAAAAGGCATCCAGCCACCTTTTAACCTTGTTTTTCTCAATACCGTATTGTTGGGAGTTCTAGGAGATGAAAAGAGTTTTTCCTAAGTAGTCAAATCTCTCAGCAATATGGATAACTACCCTTTATCCTAAAATAGTGCTTTAAATAAGATGCCTAGATAAAGTTAGCTTAAGTATTCTTTTCCTTAAGTTAGTTAAAAGTTAACAGTTCAAAGTTAAAAGTTAAGTTTCCTTAACTTTCCTTAAGTTTCCTTAAGTTAGCTTAAGTATTCTTTTCCTAAATAAAGTGTAAATACCTCCTCCTCTGTGTGATAAGCTAGTGTCCCCCTCCTCTGTGTGATAAGCTAGTGTCATTTAGGATGAGTGTCACACTGTTCTCACTGTTCAATAAATATTTGCTAAATAAATTGGTAATCACAGTCACTTCCCAAAGGAAAGGTGACAAAAGGTACAGGTAGAGTAAAATTACTTTATTTTCACTCTAAGAGCAAAAACTTTAATAATTGCCTTGAGTCTGTTTTAGCAAAAATTAGGCACTTGGTTTTCATTAGGAAAGACATTTAGAGATATTTCTCCTAATGAAAATCTAAACCCAGGCCTTTAAAATGGCTTAGTGATAGTGATGATTCTTCAGAGAGCTCACCAGTTTCTCAGCCCTATGGGACATGCTGATAATTCATTTTATAGGTCAAGTGCAAGTGCATTTATTAATGTATGCTCTGATCTAACCCACATTGCAGGATTAACTTCACAGTGCTTGATCAATGATTCTCAAATTAATGGATTCATCAGCACTGCCTATTGAGACACCCTCGTCATTTATATTGCACTTCTTCCAAATCGTAATTAGGCATGTTATCTGTGCAGTCTCTACGTGGACTCTTAAAAAGAAATCTGCATCAGAAGGAAGTGTAGAGATTTTTATTGCCTTGAAGACTTTGATCCATCAGTGACCTCTGTTCTGTTGCATCAGTGCTCCTACACCTTGATAGGTATCTTCTCCCATCCTGAAGTTGTCCCTATCCTAAATATTCCACTCTAAGATTATATTCTATATTGGGCCTTTTCTGTGCCCACAAAACTTTTGATTCTACTACTCCATGGAAATAATTCAGCAATCCTCTAACCACCAAACTTTCACCTTTCATAGAATCTGTACAATCTGGTATCACGGACAATGCATTCCTACCTGGACTTCTTCAGCAACTTGCCCCTAAGACAGTGCCTTTCCAGATCCTCTTCCTATCTTTCTGGTCAGAATTTGTCTCTCTTTGTGGCTTATTCAGCCTTCCTCTAACCTCTGCCCTTGATTCTCAACTCTTGTTCCCTCATTATTGCCAAATGTTAAAGAGGAAAGCAAAAGTATAAAAATAATAAATAAGAAATAAATCCCCAAATACCATTAATAAAAGCCTATATAAAAGAACCAAATTCTCCAGTAGAAAAGATTTTCATATGCCATGGAATATTATTCAGCCATAAAAAAGAAAAAAATCTTGCCATTTGTGACAACATGGATGGACTGTGAGGGCATCATGCTAAGCAAAATAAGTCAGAGAATGACAGATACAATGTGATCTTACTTATATCTGGAATCTAAAACAAAACTCACAGAATCAAAGAACAGATTGCTGATTGCCAGAGGTGGAAAAAGGAGGATGAGCAAAATAGGTGAAGATGGTCAAAGGTACAAACTTCCAATTATCAAATAAATAAGCCCTAGAGATGTAATATACAGTATGGTGACTATAGTTAACAATCTGTAGTGCATATTTGATAGTTATTAAGAAAATAGATCTTAAAAGTTCTTTACATGAAAAAAATGTGCAAACAATGTGTGGTGATGGATTTGACTAGACTTATATATAAGTAGCAAATCACCTTGTATACCTAAAACTAATATAATGTTATAGGTCAATTATATTTCAATTACAAAACAAGATTTTCAATAAAGATAAAAATAGACTGGTTACAAACTCAAAGTTTGAATACACAAAGAAATTCACTTATACATATTTAAAGGAGGAACACCCAAAATACAAAGGCACAGTCAGGTTGAAAGTAAAGGGGGAAATAAGAAACCTGGCCCTAGAACAAACAAATAAACAAAAACTTTAGGCACTGTATTAATAGCAGAGAAAAATGCAATTTAGGGCCAAAAAGTATTATGAAATACAGAAGGTCATATATTGAAAACACTAATAATTTAACAAGTTCACAAGAAGACAAAAATTTATAAATTTGTATATACCTAACAAAATAACTTCAAGATATAGTAAGCAAAACTCAATTGAGATGTAAAAATAAATTGATAATATCATAACCATAATGATATATATTTTTTTTTAACTTTTTATTTTTTATAAACATATATTTTTATCCCCAGGGGTACAGGTCTGTGAATCACCAGGTTTACACACTTCACAGCACTCACCAAAGCACATACCCTCCCCAATGTCCATAATCCCACCCCCTTCTCCCAAACCCCCTCCCCCCAGCAACCCTCAGTTTGTTTTGTGAGATTAAGAGTCACTTATGGTTTGTCTCCCTCCCAATCCCATCTTGTTTCATTGATTCTTCTCCTACCCACTTAAGCCTCCCTGTTGCATCACCACTTCCTCATATCAGGGAGATCATATGATATATTTTAATGACCTCCTCCTACTAATTGATAAATCAAGGACAAAAATATCAGTATGCGGTGTATCAAACTTTTCATATACACCAGTTAAGAATGCACATTCTTCTCAAGGCCCTATAGAAGATTTACAAAATTTGATCCTCTACTAGAAAATAAGACAAATTTCAACAAATATCAAAGAATATCTGTCATTCAGATCACAATCACTGAATTAATACAATATTAGCACTCAAAGATGAAAAAATAACTCCATATATTTAGAAATTTTTAAAAATACATCTAAATTTTACATAAATTATAATTCTTAAAATGGTAGTTTCAAAATACTTATAATTAAACAATAATAAAAATTCTACATATCAGACTGGTGGGATGCAGCCAAAGCAATAGTCAGAAGAAAATGTATATTGTTTACTTCATATATTTTTTTAGAAAAAGAATAAAAATCAATAACTAGCTACTCATCTCAAGAAATTAAAGAACACAACATCAAAAACTGATGATATACTACAAGTTGGCTAACTGAACATAATAAAAAAGAAAGAAAATTAGAAGAATAAGAAAAAGTACAAAGTATAAGAAATAAAATAAAAATAAAAGCAGAATTCAGTGATATATTAAAAAAAAAAAGAGAGAGTCAATAAAAGTAAAACCTGGTTTAAAAACAAACAAAAAGGCTAATTAGACAAACCACTAGCCAAAATGGTAAAGAAAACAAAGAGAAAAGGCAAATATATAACATTTAATGTGAAGAGAAAGGACACAGCTACAGAAATAATGGAATTGGGTTTTTTGGTTTTGTTTTCATTTGGTTTTCGTTTTTTTATTTTTTAAGTAGGCTCCAAGCCCAGCATGGAGCCCATCATGGGGCTTAAACTCATGACCCTGAGATCAAGACCTGATCTGAGTGAAAATTGGATGTTCAACTGACTGAGGCACCCAGGCATCCCAGATAATCCCATGATTATCTTTTTTAATCAAAAAGAATACTACCAAAAAAAAGAATACTATGGCCAAATATGCAATTAAGTATGCAACCTAAAACAAAAAGGATAATATCTTAAAAACATATACTTTATCTGATCCATCTCAAACAAAAATAAAAATAAAAAACCTATATGGATATAAAACCTTTACAGAAGAGATATTTAATACATAATTAAAATCTACATACCTCACTCTCCAAAAATAAAACAAAACAAAAGTTAACTTGTTTAATCCTTTTGTACAGGGAGAACCGTATCTAGAACCACAGACTATTAGAGCTAGGTGAATCTGGGCCAACACTTTCTTGCAGATAAGAGAACTAAACTTCACAAAGATGAAAACAGTGAGTCACCCGCACTAATGGGGTCCTCTGAGTCAGGTACTATGTTAAATACATTGCATGCATTATTTTATTTCCTAACAATCCTATAAGTAAGCACTAACATTTTTATTTTGTATATGAGCAAACTACAGTTTATAAGGCTTTAAATATTTGCTCAAGGTCATATAGCTGACATTGAAACTTAAACCTAGATTCATCTGCCCCTTACCCTGTTCTCCTAGCCACAACAATGGGGATCAGGATGCACGGAGCAATGACTTGGTTGATACTTAGTACCCATCCTTCTCAAGAATGCCTTTGCCCTACCACACTGTCTCTTCGAGGGTAAATTACTGAGATATACTAGGGATTATAATACTGACATACCTTGAAGATGTTGCTGTACACAAATGCTATATAAAACAATTTTGTTGGCAAAAGGAACTCTCCATTTGCAAAGCAGCCCTGAAGACAAAACAAGGCTAGTGAAGGATATGTTAATGCTATCTGATTGTTCCATGGAGAACCTAAAGTAAGATTATTAAGCTCCTAACTAGGACTTTCTACTGCCTCTTATGCACTCTCCTGTGTTAAGCATAATAATGGCCCCCAAAGATGTCTGCATCTTAATCCCCAGACTCTGTGACTACATTATGTTGCATGGCAAGGGAAAATTAAGGCTGCACATCTAATGAAGGTCAGTATTCAGGTGATCTTAAAATAAGGATATTTTCCCATATTATATAAATGGGCCTGACGTAATCTCAAGAGTTCTTACAAATGGAAGAGGGAGGAAAAAGAGGGAGAACCAGAAATATAACAAGCAGAAGGCAAGTATGGCCTAATGTTACAGACTTTGAACATGGGGGAATGGGGCCTTGAGCCAGCAAGCCAGGGCAACCTCTAGAAGCTGAAAAAGGCACAGAAAAATATTCTCCCTAGGGATTCCAGAGAGAACACAGCCCAGCCAACCCTTTGATTCTAGTCCAGTGGGACTCGTGCAGGCCTTCTAACATACAGTACTGAAAGATAATAAATTTGTGTTATTTTAAACCTCTGAGTTTGTGATTTGTTACCAGACTAATAGGCATTTAACCACCTCTCCATAAAACAATACAGCGTCATGATCAGGGGCAGGGTCTATGGTGGTTCAGAGAGGCCTACAAAATGGTCATACAAGGAAGGCTCTATATAGCAGGGAAGTAGCAGGGAAGTAGAAGCTTCATGTTTAGAAAACTGGCTCTTCTGATTGCTCGAATGTAAACATTCCAGAAGATGAATTAGAACATGCTTTGAGCAATACTAATAGATATTTTAAATGGTAATCTTCTTAAAAATATTCTAAGTGATCAAAAGAATGTTTCATGTAAAGCACTGAACAGTAATATATAGCAACGAATGAATATAAGCTGTGTTTTCTTTTTATCACTAGCAACTATTTCTTGAGTATCTATAGTGTTTATATACATCCTCTGTAAACCTTTAGGCAACCATGCAAGTTGATATTATCTTCATCTTACACATGAGAAAATGAAAGTTTAGAAAGATTAAGAAAGTTTCCCAAGGCTACCCAGATCATAAATCAGTTTTGGGATTAATGCATAATTGCTTAACATGATAGTAGGAAAAAATAAAACTCATTTGAATGTATAAATTATAGCATGTTTAAGAAACCTCGGTCACAGGCATTCCAGATTTCAAATAATTCAAGCTATCAGATGGACATGTTTTCTGTATAATCGAAGAGAGATCACAGAGGTGAAACACAAAAAAGATAGAAAGAAAGAAAGAAAGGAAGTAAGGAAAGAAGGAAGGAAGGAAGGAAGGAAGGAAGGAAAAGGAGGGGAGGGGAGGGGGAGAAGATCAGCCTTCTGGAATATTACTCACCCATGAAAAATAATGAGATCTTGGCATCTGCAACAACATAGACGGAGCTAAAGAGTTTAATGCTAAGTTAAATAAGTCAAATAACAAATAATAATTCCATATGTGGAATTTAAGAAACAAATGAGGAAAAAAAAAGACAAACCAAAAACGGACTTTTAACTATAGAGTCAAACTGGTTGATACCAGAGGGCAAATGAGTGGGAGGACAGGTGAAATAGGTCAAGAAGATTAAGAGTACACCTTCTCTGATGATCACTGAGTAATGTATATCACTATGCTATACACCTGAAACTAATATAACACTTAATTAAACTGGAATTTAAAAAAAAAAATCTGCCTTTTGGTCTCTGCTTTAACACCTTCTCATTGCGAGATCATGGACAAGTCTCTGCGTCTCAATCTCCTTGTCTGGAAAAAGGAAATTAGAGAATTAAAAACTCACTGTGGTACAAGATAACGTGTATAGCAAGCACAAGATAAAGAGGTACTATCACTACAGCAGTTTTTTTTTTTTTTTTAAGATTTTATTTATTATTTGACAGAGAGAAATGGAGAGCACAAGCAGGGGGAGAAGCAGGCACAGAGAGATGCAGGCTCCCCGCTGAGCAAGGAGCCCCACATGGGGCTCGATCCCAAGACCCTGGGATCATGACCTGAGCCGAATGCAGAGGCTTAACCCACTGAGCCACCCAGGTGCCCCAGTACCCCCTTATTTCCAGGAGATACATTCCAAGTCCGTCAGGGGATGCCTGAAACCAGGGATGGTACAGACCTACTCTACCAACATATTCCATGAAGTTTAATTCATAAATTAGGCAGGGTAACAGATTAACAACAGTAACTAGTAATAACATAAAACAATTCCAACAATATGCTGCAATTAAAGTTACGTGAATATGGTCTCTCTCAAAATATCTTATTGTACTGTACTCACCGTCTTCTGACCATGCGAAATGAGCAAACGCCTGACGGACGTGGATGACGTAGGCATTGCGACGTAGCCTGGTGTAGCGTTAGTCTACTATTAGCCTTCTGATGATTCGTCAGAAGGAGGATCAACTGCCTCCTGGGCGGCTGACTAGAGTAACAGAAAGTGCGAAAGCAAAACCACTAATAAGGGGGAAGCTCTGTTTACCTAATACAAAGTCTAGCGCCCTCTTCACTCCATTCCTCTTAACTGCATCCGTTCTTCCCTCGTGCTGACACTTTTGGCCTTGATTCTCAGGATAGCAGATTCTTCTGCTTCTCCTTCCTCCACGGATTTCTCTTTTTTCACATCTGTGGTTATCAGTTTTCAACTGGTCGGAATTCCTACGTTACCTCTCTGGGGGAAAAAAATGAAGAAGAAATTTAAAATAGGTATTTGACATACATTGATAACTTTTGGTGCTAGGAATGAAAACATCTAGTCAATGTACATGATAGAAATTTCTGAAAACCAAATTTTTTTTTTAAAAAGATTGATTCTTATACCTTTCTGAGCCCTTGTTCTCTTTTTGTATTTCAACAGCTTGTGGATATCAACTAATACATACACACACACACATACATACACTCACACATATAGAATGATGCAAAGTCCTCTTTACTAAACCCTAACACCTCCAAAAAAGAGTGTTTTATATAGTGATGAATCACTGACTCAGTCAGGGTTCCTTTGCTGTGTTTTATTAATGTCTACTATCTACATATGATATAACACAAATGGATTTTTTTCCTCATCAATAAAAATTCTCCAAGGTTTATAGCCCTAGAACAACAACCACCAAAACTCAAAACAGTCAGAGGAAGGTTTCCAGTCCCACCAACCAATTTTCAATCCAACACCACACACCAGTCTTACAAACACACATTTTAACATGAACATGGAATATTAAAATAAAAATGTATATCTCTAGGTAAGATAATCATATTTTACATCACAGACTCTAATTTTAATTACAGCTGGCATATTTCTGCTGCTATGATTTAAATGATTAACTAAGTTGGACAAGGTCTCAGATCTTTAACTACACCCAACCTGTTTGTGATTTTTGGCACTCTACATTTTAGGTGTGTTATGAAGATGACAATGTGCCAGTCATCCAAGCTGTCAAACGCCTGCTAAAATCTGTTCAGAGCCAAACTCATTTGCACTCCGATGAGCACATCCCAAGAAGTAATCACTTAAATACCCACAGTTTCAGGTGCCATGCATGGCTAGCAAAGCAAATTTTATAACAAGCCCAGAATGATTTTTCCCCAAGTGCTGAAATAATTCCATAGAATAAACCAAGGTAAAGCATTATGGGAGCTATTAGTACTATTAGTATAGTACTAGTATTAGTATAGCACTAGTATTATATCATATCAAACATTCGCAGAATAAAGCATTGGGGTCGGACATGTATGCAGTTACAGAATTTAAGCATTCTTCTGAAACAACTCAAGTAACACATTTTGAAACACAATACTAAAAATATGTCCCCTATTTGGTGGAAAGAGCACTTTCATTCACATACTCTGAGTGGGAGTTTAAAATGATATAGATTTCTGACAAATAATTCAAGGATATGCATCTTGATGCCTTACTTAATGTTTCTATACTTTGATCCAGTTATCCCAGAAGAAGGGTTCACCCAGGTAATGAGGGGGTGAGGGTAGTTGAAGAATCTTCTAGACAGGAGGAACCTCATGTGAAAAGTATGAAGTGACAGAAAGTCTAACTATCTTTTCCAGAACTGTTAAAATAGAAACTGTCTGGCGCTCAGGAGTTTAGTCTTCACAATTTTGGCTCTTCCAAACAACCAGGAAGGTGACAGGAGACAGTCTGTAATGTTGCTGAGGTCTGACCATATCTGAATGGCTGGGGCGCTTGAGAACACTGCCTTGCCAGTGACTTTGCCAATCATTGTCTAACTCATCAGGGATTTGCAGAGTTATTTATATTTTGGGGTACACTTCAGTGTATTTTTATGGGGGGAACATTATGTGCTATGTGGTATTTTGAAACTTTGGGGTCCATGGTGGTCTTTCAAAATGAAAAGGTCTTGACCCACTGGAAATGGCAGCAGCCACAGAAGTGTGTGAGAACATGATGAGAAAAACAGATAGGCAGACACCTACTTAGGAATAGTAAGGTACAGTCTGCTATGACGCTGAAGCAGAGGGTGAGTTGCATAGGAACCTTCTGATGGTCAAAATTAAGAGAAGCTGCTGTGGAGAATGGGAGCAGATGGAGGCTTTCAACAAGAATTACCCAGCATTGCTGTGGGTCAGTCTGAGGTAAGAGCAGGCGGTGGCTCTTAATCCCAGGCACTGGACTATTTTTATAAATTCCCCAGCTAAGAGTTTTACATTTGTAAAGTATCACATAAAAAAGAAAACAACATGAGATGGTATGTGGCCCACAAAGCCTCAAATATCTACTACATATATCTTTACAGAAAACATTTGCCAACCCCTGGGTTGCAAAACACACATACGCAGATTTGCTTCTCCGTGTCATCTTGAACGTCTACATTCAACACCCTGCAGTGCACAGGTTACAGGGACTGATTGATCCACATCCACCCTGCAGTGCACAGGTTCTAGGGATTGATTGATCCACATCTAACAGGACCTAAAGGGATTGAGGGAGACAAATATAATAACTGATGTGTAAGACTGTGAGGACTAGGCTGGTCAGAAAAAGAAGCATAGACAGAAAAGGGCTGACACATTTGTGGAAGAATAAATGGGTTGGAGCTCTGAAAAATTGGTGCAATGAAAGTAAGAGAGCAGTGAGCTGAGAATCTCGGAGTATGAACTCAGAGTAGGGTATTTGGTCCAATATTTCAGGGATGAATCAGTTCCAAACTACGTCAAGGGGGATATGGCCTTGGGAATGAGCAGCAGAAATGGAATGCTGGGAGATTCCTGGAGCGGAAGAGCAGAAGGTGGTTTAGGTTCAAGCCCTGAATGAAAATTATCCATATGGTTATATATATGGGGATGAAATGTTTATACTATAAATATAGTATAAGCCAGTGTGTTTTATTTTCTCTGTAAATCAACCACCATGGCTGAAGTCACTGTGCTCATTGTGAAGCCTGAATTGGGGAAGAAATATACACTCCGTCTCAGGAGGCTGTGGGAGCCAGCTCCAGCCTGCCACTGAGGCAGCAGTGAATGAAACCTCAAGAAAAAAGGATGTGATGTTTAAGAGCTTCAACCAAAGAGGGGAAAAAAGGATAAGAATATCGTTCTAGTTCTGGAATAAGGAAAATAAGAACTGGGGACTAAAGAAGAGGTCAGCATTCATGTTATATTCCAAATATTAGCCCTTATTCAGAAAGACTTTAAGTGATCTTATTTATAAGCCAAGGAGATTTTTTTTTTTTTTTTTTTTTTTTTTTTTTTTGGATACTGGATACACGGTAGTTCTTTATTTTCTTAGGAAGATGTGGAATTGATCAGTATTATCAGGGTTGTTTCTGAGCCTTGGAGCTGGTGCTTTAATTACTAAATCAAGTATTCTACTATGGCTCTGACCATTCCACCCCAAGAAGGGATGTACACATTTTGGAGCAACGGAAGAAAAGAGAAGAAATGTCTTTAATATTTTTTTTAGAGGAAATCTTTTCAGTCCCTGAAATAACAAAAGAAAGATATAATTGGATGACATAATCATCAATTATCTCTGTTCCAATAAGGTTCCCATTTGAAGCAGGTAATAGGAAAACTTACCCACAAAAGGAAAACTGTTTATATGCTCCCTTATCTTGGAGAAATTCGATGTACTTTGATGCTCAAAAACTAGGAAACACACACAACATACATACACACAACACAGTCTTTAGCATAGATTATCTTAGATAGAAAAGAAAAGACCTTTTAGATGAAACGTGTTTTTTTGTTGAGGAGAGGATAATCTCTATTTTGCAATACACACATCAGTACATGCTAAATTGTGTTGAAAATATCAGCAGTTTAAAACAAGTCTATTGCACATTTACATTGTATCTCCGTAACCTCAGAGGCAGAAAAAATGTAAGGACCCATTCATTGGCCCTTAAAGCTTTTGAATGAAATTAACACAATCGGTCCATTTGTGTTTCACTGGCCACAGCAAGTTACTGGGCTACTCCTCAGTTCAAAGAGGTGGAGTGTTTTATTCTCCTACAGACCCTGAATATTTCTAAACAGTCATACAGACTACCATTTTTAGTATTTCAAAACTTCTGTCTTGCAGCTTTAAAAAAAATCAGTCAGTGAATTTTGGCCTCATATCAGTATACATCAGTATACATCCTCATGGTTGAAAGGGCTTACAAAGTACATATGAAAGACCAAGAGTGGATATGAGTTTTAGGGGGAAGGAAATGACTGAGCCAGGGGCCAGTGTTGTTGATGAAGGTGGATATATGGACCAGTTAATGACAATGACTGGTAAGGGGGATGGCTAGCATCTGAAGAGAGTAAGCCTCAAAGGAGAGTGATTTTTTTTTTTTTTTTACAATAAAGTTTAAGTGAGTAGGCTTAATAAATTAGAGATTGTTTCTACTTTCCTCCCTGTTGTTTCTCCCATCGTGAGGAGTGCTTGTGAAGGGAGCAGCACACTTGAGGGAGACCTGCTTTTATTTCAGTCACGGAGATGGGCAAGATCCATGGAGAGTTACAGACTAAGGGGAGAGCTTATTCACTATGCAGCAGGGGCTTCCTAGGCAGAAAGCAAAGGGCAGACAAGAAGGGCAGTAACAGGTCAGGCAGCATGCAGAGCATAGGGAGAAAGGACCGGAACAAACAGATAACCAGAGAAGCTGCCATTTAGAAGAGAGCTAAGCTCAAGTGAAAAGAGAGATTTGGGGCAATTAGCTGATCCCACCGGTCCCAGTGAAGCCTAGAACAAAGTGGTTCCTAGTCCTGCACAGGCTGAAATTGCAGTTGGTCTTATAAGCCTGGGGGAACAAGAAACTGCTAAGCCCCACACAGGCCTAGATTCCAAAAGTATCATATGTCACATGATATTCTTCTACCTATCCTGTAGAGGCTTCCGCCTGGCCCTCGCTCAAACAACTGGGTAAAGCAAAGAAAACCCCTCAGCTAGGAAGGCTCTGGTACTTCATTTTTCTTTGCCCTTTCATTCTAATTCAAGAATATATAGAGTTCATGTCTGCAAAAGAATCTTCTGCAAGCTTTGGAAAAGCTTCAGAGAAAAAGAGCATGTAAGGAGAGAATTGCACAAAAAAGAAAAATTTACTTTGAAAAAGGAAAGGAATGTCAGGGTTATGGAGCAAGGTAGAAGAATAGGAATAAAAGTGAGAAACAAAAGTGCAAAAAATGATGCATTCGTAAGTTTGGTCAAAGCATTAAATAGGAGAGGTGGAAAATTTTAAAATTGTGATACACTAAAAATAGTTACAGGAACTTCAAGAAAAGGAACACTGATTCCTGTTGAAGATAAAACTGAAGATTGGTATCAAAAACTACTTTATTTCTCTATTTTAAAAATCTATGGAGAATTGGGGCGCCTGGGTGGCTCAGTGGGTTAAAGCCTCTGCCTTCAGCAGAGGTCCTGGGGTCCTGGGATCGAGCCCCGCATTGGGCTTTCTGCTCTGCAGGGAGCCTGCTTCCTCCTCTTTCTGCCTGTCTCTCTGCCTACTTGTGATCTTTGTCCGTCAAATAAATAAATAAAATCTTAAAAAAAAAAAATCTATGGAGAATTAAGGATATTGTTCTGTGGATTATTCCTTTTTTTTTTTTTTTTTCTTTAGGAACTAGTTTTTGGTTTTGTTTTTTAAAGAGAGACAGATTGCACACAATTGGAGGAAGGGACAGAAGGAAAGAGAGCAATGTCAAGCAGACTCCATGCCCAGCACAGAGCCCCACACAGGGCTGGATCTCATGACCCTGAGATCACGACTGGAACTGAAACCCAGAGCCAGAAGCTCAACCAACTGAGTAATTCAGGGGCCCCTAAGAACTAGTTTTTAACTATGATTTCTTTTGAACAAAACATCTCCCTCCCAATTGCATTGGCTGGTGAAACACAACTAGACATTTCCTTCAGCACCTTGATGAATGACACCACTTGAATAACTCCAATGCACTCAACCCCATAAACCAACAACTCAATCAGACACCCCTTCATACCACTCCTCACCAGAATCACTCACACTTCTCGGAAGAAAGAAATTATTTTTGTATTATAGGAAACTAGACTCGTGCTTGATCTCTAGCTGCTTAATTAGTCAATAGAAATTCTAGCATTTGATTATAGCAATATAAAATTAAGTAGCTTCCAAATAATAATTCTTTATAAATAGCATCTATGGGTCAACAAAATCTTCCTAGTTGATTAAAACTCAACTAAATTAAAACCAAAGTCTAGGGTTTTTAGAAGGTCTGGTTTAATTTTCCTTCACTGCATGAAATAGAGAATTAAAGAAATTCCTGGGGAGCCTGGGTGGCTCAGTCATTAAGCATCTGCCTTTGGCTCAGGTCATGATCCCAGGGTTCTGGAATCGAGCCCCACACTGGGCTGCCTATTCAGAGAAGCCTGCTTCTCCCTCTCCCACTCCCCCTGCTTGTGTTTCCTCCCTTGCTGTGTCTCTCTCTGTCAAATAAACAAAATCTTTTTGAAAAAATAAAGGAATTCCTAAGCTATACAAAGAAGAAAATTGATGGAGAAAAAATGAAAATGTTTGTATGAAAATAAATTAAACTACATTCATAATAATTAAGATATTTTTCTTCTGATAAAGTAGCAAAAAGTGAAAAAAAAACAAAAATACACAATGCTTGCTAAGATGTAGCAAAATAGGTATTTTTATGCAAGGCTAGATTTTTCTAATTCTTTTAGAAAGAAATTTTGTAACATAGCAAATATAAATATGAAATACTTATAAACTTTAACTCAATAATCATACTTTAGGGAATTTATCACCAAAGTCTTATACATAAGATAATTTTACAAACATTCTTTATGATAGTGGAAATTTGAAGGTTTAGGAAGACCTAAATGTTTCCAAATAGGAAAACTTAATTATGTTATAATTAGCCACCATGCAAAAGATTTCAATTATTAAGAAGTAGAGCTCCAAAGACTAATATCATATAAAAAGATTATGTGATGCATAAAATGTTATGAAATTTGAATATACAGGATAGTTACAAATATATATTCACAAATATGGTTTGTCTCTAAGAGGATTATGCACACACACACACACACACACACAGATCATACCCTTAGGATCATTTTGGCTGAAAGGACTAGAAAACCGAATGAAAACTTGCTTTTAAACAGTTAAGGCATTGGATAAGCCAAGATCCTATTAAGAAACAAATGGCACACTTAAATTGAAATAATTTTAATTTGATGAGGATTTATTTAGAAAGGAATTGATCACATAGGTGTGAATGGGATATAAAGGAACCATAGGAGATAATGCAGGAATATGAGACTAGAGGCAAGAAATTTGTTACCACCCGTAAGTCCTACCAGAAGAAGAAAAGGAAGGTAAAGAAAAAATAAAAGATGACTAACCAGCAAAATATTGCATTTTCTTAAATAAAATATTTGGGGGGATCTTGCTAGCAAATGTGCTGAGACCTGCTCACAAAGAAGCCATAGGAAATTTTTCAGCAGCCATTGGGATGGGAAGAAAAAGCCAAAAGAGCAGAATAGGAAAAGAAACCATCATGGGTTCATGACACTATAAACACTGATGTGATACAGTGCTTGGCTGGGGGGAGGGGGGGAACCGTGACCTCACAGTAACAAAAGCACATCATAATATGTGGGGAGAAAGAGCTCTGCGAACATTCAAAATCACTCATCACAAAACTTTGAATCCCAAGGGTCTTCCCTAATATTACCAGACCAAAAATAGTAATTCTAAAAACTGAGACAGATGTGTTATTTCTGGGAGGTCTCTGAATAACTTTTGATCTGCTACTTTAAATTCACAAGGAAGAAACACTGTGATATAACCATTGTCAGGATGCAGTAAGCTTCATTTTGACATCATTTGAAGCAAAATTTATAAAATAAGAACAAAAGGCAACAGTGACATATTGCTTCCTTTGAAAACAGATTAAATTATAGACATCATAATAGTCAGGATGGTATCAGTTACCAACACATATAGTTTTAGAAATGCTGTGTCTAAAAGAAAATGCATTAAAAAAATCCCTGGCTTTGATTATTATACTGAGATTATCTAAGAATATATCCTTGTTTTTAACAATATGCACTGAAATATTTAGGGCTAAAGGGGCATATGTCTGCAACTTCCTCTCAAATGGCTTTGTATGTATAATACATATATAGATGGGAGGAACGATAAGGCAGACATGATAATATGTTAACATTTAGAGAACATGGGTGGTAGATACATAAGAATTCTTTTTCTAATTTTATTTTTCTGTAATCTGAAATTATTTCAAGGTAAAATGTTAACGTATAATGTATAAAATCTCAAGGAATAAATACTTAGATTTTGAATACCTCTTCTTAGTCAAAAAGCAAATGAGAGCTACAGAAGTAATTATTGAAGATGGCAGTGTTGGGGCAAGAGTAGGTAATGGAGATTTGTTTATCACCAAGTGGTTATGGAATATTTCGCACCCTACCAAAATACAGCCATTTTTTTCAGTCCACTGAAAACCAATCACCATTTTATATTGTTAAGGACACGCTCAGTACATAATATGACACACTGTGATCTAGAGTCTACACTGTCTGGTGAACTGAGGCATTGAAGACAGCAAAGGAATAATAGAATTAATTAAAATTATGGTGCCAGATTTGTAAGTGGACTCAGGTATAACTGTCATCAATGTACACAAACAGAAGATTAAGAGTAACCTAAGTGATAATAGATTTGTCATAGAAGGCAAAGCTATATTTAGTTGTTCTCATCTTCTGGTAGAATTTAATATCAGGCAGAAAAAAATACATTTACTTGTCAAAACACAAAAATTAATTCCTTTATGATCTAGAAATAATTTTATTTCTGTAAAATGTTAAAAACCGTAGGCTCTCAATCATACACTCAATATTCGTTTACCAGATATTCCGAGGCCGCCCACCACACGTCAGACTGTATTGCGGACGCTGGGGATGTAACATAGAGAATAGGACTTCTGTCTTCTTCGTGCACTGTAGTGAGCCTAACGAAAATAATGAGACTTAAAAATATATAGTGTTACTGATGCTTGCTAAGATAAAATAATAATAATAATAATAATAATAATAATAATAATAATAAAGAAGGAATGATGAGAACGATGAGATGAGAAATGTTCCGGGGTGGGAGGGGGGGTGAATTTTAGAGAGCGTTTCCAGGGAAGTAATCATGGAGAGAAGATCCTTTGAACAAAGCATATTGGCAGAAGAACATTCCAGAGAGGGAACAGAGAGTACAAAGAACCTGAGGCAGAAGCATGCTTGCTGCGTTGAAAAACAGCAGTTGCCCTCTTCGGCTAGAGGAGAGAGAAACTGACAAGAAAACCAAAAAATGAGGCCAGAAAAGTACGGAGAACTTAAATCACAAGAGGCATTGTAAAAGTAAGGACTGTAGGTTCTACTCTGAGTAATATGGGAAGCCATTAGCAGATGCTTAAAATGACGCGTCATACGCCATTCAGGATCTCTCTGGTTTCGTACCGAGAGAAAGCTGCAGAAGACCAAGGAGGGGAGCAGAGAAAACAAAAACAAAATGTTGCATTTATCAGAAACCCATCTCTCATCCCCAAAGAAACTATCTTCTAATCCAGCAGCATCTCTCTCCTCCTTCACCATGTCCAAAGCTTCTCTTTTTCCATTTGTATTCAGATATGGTTCTTCTCAGGATGCAGTAGTACAGGAATCAATAAGACAGAGCAATTTGAGGCAAACTTGTTGTTCCCATTATAATGGCCAATGTGACTATGTCCTGGTTGTTTTAATATCTAAATTAGTCTGCCAGAATGTAAAATCATTGCTTGTTACTAGCTTATTCTTATTTTAGCAAGTAAGATGCTTAGTAGACATAACTCAACCATTCCAATCAAGGGAGACCTTCACCTTCTACTTTTTCATTTTTGATACGACATGAATTTCTTCCAAGGATATATTCATTTTAGAACTAATAATAATAATTTTAGTGTTATAACTGAGTTAGCCTCTGAGTATATCTCAGTAGCCCCTAAATCATTATTAGACAATAGCCTAAAGTATCTAATTAAATGTATGTATAATATTGAATACTAAAAGAACTGATGGAAAGAAATACCGAGAGTAACCCATGTTATCTAGAGCTGAGAATAAGACCACATAACATAATATAAACATCCTTTTTCTTATATCCATTTGACAATAAATACCAAACCAAAATTAAAACTGTATGTAACAAATTGGCAACACTCCTGACTGAAGACAAAAAGAAGATGATTTCCATTTGGGAGACATTTCCTTATTTATATCATCAATAAGGATAAGTAAAGAAATGCATTCCTGAATTGCTCAAACTCTGTTTTGGGAACCATAATCAAGAATCCTATCAAAAGTGGAGGATTTGTTTAAATTTTTCAATGATAAAATATGTATCATCATTAAGCTGACAAATGCATATATCATCTAAAATTAAATGAGCACAACTATGTTATTTTAAGAGAGAAATGAAATGATTTGATATGCACAGCATGTGGGCTACAAGTGAGTTGTCAGAGAATGAGCACACATTTTGCTCATTGTGTGATAGAGCCTGTGATGGAGACCTATAATTCTAGGTTCTATGCAGCATTCTTCTAGATGTTACACCCACCTCATCTTCACCATCTACACCAACGCCACCCCATCCCAAACCCCCCTAATCTTCAGACTTAACCTCCCTCTACCTCCTGACTTCTGCTAGAGTCGAGGCACTCTGGTCTAGGGTAGGGATACCCATTCCAAACGTCGCTTAGAAATTTTTCTTAAAATTTCTGCAACATTAAAAATGACTCTGTAATCACAATACCCTTGTGACTTATGGAGGGGCAGATCCAGTACATTTCTCCCATTCTTTCCATTAATATGACAATAAATAGGTTTTTGCTTTTATGGACATAAATCCTCAAGTAGGGATAGAACCAGAGGATACAGTTTTGACATTTTGGGAGAGGGAAGGCAGATAGAGGAACAATAAGTAACTCAGAGGACTGGAAAAAGATGAATCCTGATCTGGGAAATGAGGAAAGCCTAGATATATGCATAGAATCCTCCAAAGGCTCAGGTATTGTGAGTACTTAGAAATGGACTGCTAACGTAAAGAAACTTGGTGAAGAGCAGTTTAAGAAGCAGCTGGAGTCTGCATTCCCCCTTCTACTCTGCGGAAGCTGAGCAAATTCTCCCAAATCACCAAACAGAAGACCAGCAGTGAATTCTCTGGCAATTCAGTTTCATCTGACACTATTAAACATAAGAGGGCTATCGAGATTCCCAGACAGCCAAAGAAACTTTATAATAGGAATAACTGAGATTAAGAAAGAAAAAAAAAAAAAAGCACTTAGAGGAAGCAAAAATTCAGCAGGAAAAGAAAGCTTGAGAAAAACTCAATAATCATAGAGATTAGCATTTGTTAATAAAACAGTATAAAAAAGAAGATTCAAGGAACAAAAAAGATCAGATATTTTAAATGTGAGAGCACATTTAAAAAAAAACTCAATAGAATTGTTAGAAAAAATATAGGAAAAATTTAGGAACTTTCCCAAAGGGGGAAAATGAAAGAAATAGAAATAGAAGAGGAGGGGCGCCTGGGTGGCTCAGTGGGTTAAAGCCTCTGCCTTAGGCTCAGGTCATGATCCCAAGATCCGGGGATTGAATCCCGCCTCGGGCTCTCTGCTCAGCAGGGAACCTGCTTCCTCCTCTCTCTCTCTCTGCCTGCTTCTCTGCCTACTTGTGATATCTGTCTGTCAAATAAATAAATAAAATCTTTAAAAAAAAAAAAGAAGACTAAGAAGAGGAAAAAACAAGGAAGCTTGGTGTTTGATTTTAATTCTTTGTAATTGTTATTTAAAAGTAAATTTTCATGTTATCAAAAACTGTGAGGGTACCTGGGTGGCTCAGATGGTTAAGCATCTGCCTTGGGCTCGGGTCATGATCTCTTGAGTCCTGCAATCAAGCCCCACATCCAGCTCCCAGCTCAGCGGAAATCTGCTTCCCCTTCTGCCTCTCCCCCTGCTTGTGCTCTTTCTGTTTCTCTCTCAAATGAACAAATAAAATCTTAAAAAAAAAAAAAAAAGAAAGAAAGAAAATTGTACTGAAAGGCTTATAGTAAAAAGAGATTAGTTCCTTTACCCACTTTTTCCTACTCCTTACTTGATGACTTCAGTAGCAATCACCTGACTCTTTTTCAGCTGTTTTTATTGGCACTTGCCTAGCTTTAGATGTTTAAATAATATGTGTATTTTGCTATGTTTAGACACATAAATTTTGTACATAATCTACTTACTTCCTGTTATGGTAGTTGAATACTTTACTCCCTTATACTCCTGTATCGTCTGCTTTCCCTGCTCTGTGATTCCAGTGCAGTTATATTCATTTTTGTAAATTAAATCAATATCCAGTTATGTCTATGTAAATATTACTCACAGCTGAGCACTCTACTATGATTACATTTCCTTTCTTATATTTTTGCCAAAGTTAATTTTACCATTTTTTAAAGTTGAGGTACAATTTATACACCGTGAATTTTAAATTTAAATTTTACACACCCATCATTACAACTCAATGTGCAATTCCATGAATTTTAGTAAATTTATAGAGTTGTGCAACTATCACTTTGGAACATTTCCATCACCCCAAAAACTCTTTTGCGTCTGTTTGCAGTCAGTGCCTGCTTCTGCTCCCAGCCTCAGGCAACCACGTATCTGTTTTCTGTCTCTGTAAATTTGCCTTTTCTGGAAACTTCATTTAAGTGGAATCATGCCATAGATAGTGCTTTCTGCTTAGCTTCTTTGACTTAGCATAATACTTTGAGATTCATTATGTTGAAGCATGTATTTGTAGTTTTTCGATTGATCAACAGTATTCTATTTTATGGATGTAGAGTACTCTGCTAATCTACTCATCGCTTGATGAATATTTGGATTGTTTCCACTTTTTTTGTTTCTGCTATAAATAAGGCTGCTGTGAACATAAGTGTGCAAGTCTTTGTGTAGACTTATATTTTCATTTCCCTTGGATAAATAAATAGGCATAAGATTGCTGAGATGTATAATAAGTTTCCTTTTAACTTTTTCATGAAACTGGTAACCTGTTTTCCAAAGTAGCTGTTTCATTTTACATTCACACAAGCAATGTCTGAGAGCTCCCATTACTCCTTATCAACATCCACACTTGAAATTGTCAGTCTTTTCTTTAAAGCCATTTCAGCAGGTATACAGAAGTATCTCATTTTAATTTGTAGTTCTCTGATGACTAACTCAAGTATCTTTTCGTGGGTTTATTAGCCCATGATCTATTTTGATGAAATGTCTATGTACATCTGTTGCTCTCTGCATTAGATTTTTACTGCTGCTACATCAAATTGCCACAAATATGGCTGCTTAAAATAATATGCATTCATTATCTGTTTTTGTAGTTGAGAAGTCCATTTGGGCTCAGCTGAGTTTTCTTGTTAAGGTCTCACAAGACTGAAATTATATCAGCAGGATATATTCTTTACCAGAGGCTCTGGGAAAGGCTCTTTCAAGCCCTGTCAGGCCATTGGCCAAACTCAGTTCCTTGAGGTTGTAATCTCTGGTGCTATCATCCAAGGGCTAATCTTTGCATCTAAATGCTACCTGAACTCTTTCTCTTCTTTTTAAATGGATTGTCTCCTTATTAATGAGTTGTAAAGTGCTTAATATATTCTAGATAGAAGTTCTTCAGCAGATCTATCAGAGAGTTGCAAACTTTTTTTGGTGAAAGGACAGGTAGTAAATTCATTGATCCACATATATCTCCTTACCCCAATACTCCACTGTCTTGATTATCATAGATTTGTAAGAAGTTTTATAATTGGGAAATCCACATCCTCCAAATTTATTCTTTTTCAAAGTTTCATTGGCTAGTCCAGGTTCTTTGTGTTTCCATATAATTATAGGAGTAGCTTGTCAATTTCTCCCCCCCCCCCAAAAAAAAAAGGTCTCCTGGGATTTTGATAGAGATTATATTAAATTTATAAAAAAACTGCCATTTTAACAACATAGAGTTTTTCAGTCTAGAACATAAAATGTCTCTCCATTTATCTCAATCTTAATTATTGTAAGTAAGCTCTACATCTAACCCAGGGCTTTAACTCATAACCCTGCAATCAAGAGTTACATGCTCCACCAACTGAACCAGCCAGGCACCCCTTAATCTTAGTTTCTTTCAGTGTTTCATAGTTTTCTATGAGCAAGACTTACTGTACTACTTTGGTTATGTTTATTGTCTTTATTGTCAATATTTTATTCTTTTTGATGCTAATAGGAATGACATTTTATTTTCCAATTGATCATTGCTATAATATAGAAAATAATTTATTTTTGCATACTTATCTTGTATTTTATAAAATTGAACACATTTTTTAGCTCCAGTATGTTTTTTATATTCATTGGGAGTTTTCTACATTCAGGGTCATGTTGTCTGAAAAAAAAAAAGCAGTTTACTTCTTTTCTAATCTGTATGCTTTTAATTTCTTTGTCTTTTCTTATTGTACTGGCTAGAGTCTCCAGTACAATGTTGAATACCACAGGTGAAAGTGAACATCTTTGTCTTATTCCCGATCTTAGGAAGAAAGCATTAAGTCTTTCAAGGTTAAATATGTTAGCTATACACTTTTGCAGATGCCTTTTATCACATTGAACAGTTCCCTACTATTCCCAATTTGTTGAATGTTTTTATCATTCATGATTGCTAGATTTTTTCAAATGTTTTTTCTATGTTTCTTGAGCCAATCATATGGTTTTATCTGTTTTCATTAATAGGTTATATTATAATGATTTGTTTTCAGATGTTTAAAGCAATCTTCCATTTCTGTGATGAATTCCACTTGGTCATTGGGTATCTTGTTTAGTTATTACTGGATTTAATTTTATGTGCTAATTTTTTGAGGTTTTTTTTGCATCTACAGTCAAAGAAATATTAATATGTAGGTTTTTTTCTTGAAATTAAAGATACCTTTAAGTGGCTCTAATATAAGGATAATACTTGCCTCATAGCACTGAGAAGATCCCTTTTACCTCTATTTTCTGACAGAATTTGAGAAGGGTTGGTATTATTTCTCACTTAAAGATTTGTTTATTTTAGAGAGAGAACAACCATTAGCGTCATTGGGGAGGGGGTGCAGAGAGAGAGGAGAGAATCTGAAGCAGACACTCTGCCAAGTGCAGAGCCCAGCATAGGGCTCAATCTCACAACCTTGAGATCATCCATGACCTGAGCCAAAATCAAGACTCAGATGCTTAACCCACTGAGCCACCCAGGTGCCCCTATTTCTTACCTAAATGTTTGCAGAATAGTGAAGATATTTGAATCTGGGCCTTTCTTGGTAGATTTTTTTTTTTTTTAAAGATTTGTTTATTTTAGAGAGAGAGTGTGAGTGAGGTTGGTGGCAGAGAGAGCAGGAGAGAAGCAGACTCCCCACTGAGCCTGGAGCCCAAGGCAGGACGACTCAGTCTCACTACTGGGAGATCATAACCTGAGCTGAAATCAAGAGTGGGATCCTTAAAGGATGGAATCACCCAGCATCTCTGTGGATTTTTAATTACTAATTTAATTTCTTTATTCATTGGTCTATTCTGAGTTTCTGTTTCTTCCTAAGTCAGTTTCAGTGGTTTGTGTTCAGTAGTTTGTGTAGGAAATTGTGTTTCATCTGAGTTTTCTAATTTTTGACATAATATTATCAATATTTCCTTATTTCTCAAGGTTGGCAATGATGTTCTCTCTTTCATTCTTTAATTCCCTTATTTGTGTCTTCTCTCTTTTTTCCTGGTCAGACTCGCTCAGAGGTCAACATAGTATGGATAGCTTGGTGGCCAGCCCATGACTGGCCAGATGTTAAACTGAAATTCCTGGAGTCAGTAGGTTTACATCCTGCTCATAGATCTGTTTGTTGATTGGGAGCACATCCAAATTTCAGGCATTTTGACCCTGCTTATTCAGTCACATTCTTTCAGGTATTTTCTGCATATATACATGGCCTCCCAGAAAGCCAGTGAAGTACAAGGACATTTGCTAGCTAGCTCTTCTATGGTTTTTTAATTGTTTTTGGAATCTACAGGCCTGCAACTCACTGTAAACAGGATTACAGCCTCAGGCTTGAGTCACAGGGCTGATGCTTTCATTATTCTTTTCCTATTAAGATTGCTATGATTGGGGCGCCTGGGTGGCTCAGTCGTTAAGCATCTGCCTTCGGCTCAGGTCATGAACCAGGGTTCCTGGGATCAAACCCCCCATCGGCGCCCTGCTCAGCAGAAGCCTGCTCCATCTCCTACTCCCCCTTGCTTGTGCTCCCTCTCTCGCTGTGTCTCTCTCAAATAAATAAATAAAATCTTAAAAATAAAAATTAAAAAAACTGCTATGATTGCTGGCAATACTGCTGGGTGTGGGATTTTTTTTTTTTTTTTTTTTTGCCCTTTGCTCCAAATCATGTGGGCTCCTTCAATAGCAAAACTGCTGGTTTTCACAGCAGATTTTAAAGATTGCTTGTTCAACTATAGCTACATACTATATTCCAGCTTTACGGAAAAAGGCTTAGTTCAATTTTTGCAGTTTTGTTTTCATAATATTAAATGCCACACTTGAGCTGGGCAGGAGTTAAGAGGTTTACTGTGCAAGTATTTTTTTTTCTTGCTGTCATTTGTAATATGTTTGTGAGACTCCTTGGGATTAAAATTTTGGTTACAAATTATTGTTTAACCTGAAAGCCTGTTTTTCCTTGCAAAACTAAAATCTGTGAGTTTGATATCAACCCCCAGTATAACATTCCTATTGGAAACCATACTTACATTTTCTTGTAAAGTGCTAAAATACTAGCACAGGGGCACCTGGGTGGCTCAGTGGGTTAAACCTCTGCCTTCGGCTCAGGTCACGATCTCAGGGTCCTGGGATCAAGCCCTAGTCAGGATCTCTGCTCAGCAGGGAGCTTGCGTCCCCTCTCTCTCTGCCTGCCTCTCTGCCTATTTGTGATCTCTGTCTGTCAAATAAATAAAGTCTTTAAAAAAAAAATACTAGCACAATTGTGTAATAGTCCAAAAAAAAAAAAAAAAAAAAAGCTACTGGTTTATGGCTAGCCCCACCATGTGAGCTAAAGGACTGAATGGGAACAGCCAAGAATAGCAATAATTTCCATTGCTCTTATCTGAAGGTCAGCAAATCTTTTAGTAATAAATTCTTCTTAATATGTTGTTTGCCTTTGATTTTTTTTTAAGATTTTATTTATTTATTTGACAGAGAGAGAGACAGCGAGAGCAGGCAAACAAACAGGGGGAGTGGGAGAGGGAAAGCAGGCTTCCAGCAAGCAGTGAGCCCAATGCATTCCCAGGACCCTTGGATCATGACCTGAGCCAACCAAGGCAGATGCTTAACCATCTGAGATATCCAGGCGCCTCTTGCCTTTGATTTCTAGAGTGCTGATTTTTTTTTTTCAAAAATTTATGAAGTTTTATGTTTATTTGAGGCTAGAGGACTTGCCATACTTTTCACTTTGCCATAATTAGAAATCTCCCTCCCAAGCCACTTGGCATCCCAGATATCTGTCTGTTTTCGTTTATTTAGTTTTTCCTTATATTTATTGCTAATTGTCCACACACATGCCAATAGTCAAAACAAATTTTCACCAGAAAGAAATCTCCACTTCAATGTTATACTTTTAGAGGCTTCCCTCCTGAGAACTTCCATTCTGCTTTTATGTAGAGTATAAATTAATTGTACCACTAATATCTTAAGATATCACTTCCTAATTATCCTAGGAATTCCCTTCATCTGTCTCCTGATTTAGATTATATCCCCTGAATCTCAAGACTTTCTCTTTTTTGTTTATTCCCTTGTTTTTGATGGAACATAGTCTCTAGTAGAGCTTTTATTAATTTTGTGCTAAAAGTACTGCTCTTCACATAAAATGGTGATAGCAACCTTCAATATGCCTTCTTCTGTAGTGATACTGCTCTGAATGATGTTTCACCTCAGGTTAGGTAGAATTTTTTGTTGTGATTTTGCTAAGTGGAAAACCCAATTTTAAGTAAATAGCCTAATTGCTAGGGAAAATAGAGTGAGGAGAGAGAAGAAAAAGACTCAGAAATAGTCTTTCTTTAATGATATTAAGTTGGAGGAGATAAGATTCTTTTGGATAGAATAAATTCTTTTGGAACGTAAATTGCTGATTCTGGTCTCAAGGCAATTTGAAGACCAAAGCAAAGGGTACTCAAGGAATCACATCACATTCTCACTACGGAAACATAAGGATTATAAGGCTGATGCAAAAAATTACAACCATCCATCCTAACAACACATCAGTATAGACCTTTGCCTAAAAAAGAAGTTCAATGTGCGAAGACAAGAACTTTAGCAAAACTTGGATTAGTTCTGACATACAACCCTTGTCAGGCATCCTCCAAATTTAAATATCTCAAATCCAATGCAAGGAAAAGAAGGCTTTCACTGCTACAGAGACCAGGGTAAAGCCATGGCCCCTGGAAATGACGGGATTGGTTGAGTCTTGGAGAAGAGGGGACAAATGAGGCAGTGCCTTTGACAAATGATTTCATTCATTCCAGAACTGCTGCCCTTCTAATGTTTTGAAGCAAGATATGAATGATTGATAGTCATTCATTTTATATTCAGGATGCAGTTTGATCCCGACATCTTTCTGCAGGCGGCTCCTAGTTTTTATTGGGTATATGCAAACTGATGTCACCCAAGAAAATTCCTAGTTTACAAACACCTTTTGGAAACTCCTCTACCAGCACCATTGAAATGTTAAAAGAAAAAAAAAAAAAAAAGGAAGAAGAAGAAGAGAAAGCTTATTTGCTGAGCTACACTTCAGTTAGACAAAACATGTGGATACCCAAGGTGCAGACGGAGGGCCTGCAATGATTAACCACATATGTATTTTTGCTTCTATGATGAAGATGGAAGCTACTCACATAGTACCGAGGCACATTATGTTCTCCATTAGATGATGTGGACACCAAGGGACCATATATATCATATTTGAAGATTATCTTCTACAATGAAAGTCATTTTGTCAATTCAAGAGATAGATAAATTTACTGCCTTTTCAAGAGGTTTTATCAAGAACTGAAGAAAAAATATTAAGTTCTTAATAATACAAATGTTCATTAGATTTCAGAAAAGTCTTAAAATATTTGTTTGAAGGCTGGATATGTTTTTTTGTTGTTGATGATGGTGAGGTATATGTTTGCATTTTAAAGCAATGAACTGTTTGAGAACCATTTAAGAGGGAAATTCTTTTGGCCTGGCTCATCTAGAAAATAATTTGGGTCCATATAAATGAGGTAAATAATTCCTTTTAAGATAACGCTCAGCATGTTGTGGCTATGAAATCTTAACCAACCTGCAAATCAACTGAGCACATGACTTCCAAAAACTTATAAAGTATTGGGCCAAAAAACAAGATGGACCATGAAGGGGTCAAGGTCTACCTAGCCTCCATACCTAAGTCAATATTTTTCCTTTATGTTCAATTTTATAATGCTACGTACCTCTTCCTTGCTATACTTCCCACAATTGTAATTTTACATTCTTAATTATCTTTTGATACATCAACTTGGCTACAATCCCCAATTATTTAATCAAATACTAATCAGGGTGTTGCTATGAAGGTATTTTGTATGTGTAATTAAAATCCATAATCAGTTGACTTTAAGCAAGGAAGATTTTTCTAGATAATCTAGGTAGACCTGATTCATTCTGTCGAAAGGCCTTAAAATCAAAGCTGAGGTATCCATAAAGACAAAGAAATTCCTGTGTGTGGACAGTATCTTCAGCCCTTGACTGAGATCCTAAATCACTCTTTCTGATAACTTGCCCTACAATTTCAGACTTGCCTAGACACCACACACAATTGAGTAAGTCAAATCCTTGCAATGAATTTCTTAATATATACCTTCCACTTGTTCTACATCTCTAGTTGAATAAATGTCTCTCTCTGGAGTATAAAATTCATAAAGGCAGAGACTATACCATTTTTATTTATATATTTATTTGCAAACTATGATATCCTATGGTGTAGAATAATGCCTACCTTACAAAACCTACAAAAAAAAATTGATGAATGAATAATTAAAGATGGATAAATTTCTATATTTTTAACAAAAATAGTGCCTAAATAGAACTAAAAGCAGGATTATATCTTTCAAATCTCTGAAAGAAATACAAATGAAAAAATACACAGTGTATGTAGTAAAAGGTAGGTAATAAGAAAAGAAACAAGAAGTATAAACTTAGAAAAATAAAGTAAAATTCCAAAAATAAATCTGAAACATTGATTATACTATTTAATGAATATTGGTTTAAAATTCCTTATTAAGAAAGGAAAATATTTAGATTTAGGTTTATGTAAATCCAACTGTTGCTTACAAGAAAAATGTGTAAAACAAAATTAAACAAAAAGCTTAATTAAAAAGAGTGAGATGATCAACAATATTTCTAACAAATGCTAAAAAAGCATAAAGTAGAGGCAGTGATATTTATATAGAGAAGAGAACACCTAAGAAAAAGAAAAGCATATATGACATAAAAAGGGTGAATTTATAAGATTAAAAGGAAACATAAGAATTATGTGTGAGACTCTTCACAGATGATATGATACTATATGTGGAAAACCCAAAAGACTCCACTCCAAAACTGCTAGAACTTATACAGGAATTCAGTAAAGTGTCAGGATATAAAATCAATGCACAGAAATCAGTTGCACTTCTCTACACCAACAGCAAGACAGAAGAAAGAGATATTAAGGAGTCAATCCCATTTACAATTGCATCCAAAACCATAAGATACCTAGGAATAAACCTAACCAAAGAGACACAGAATCTATACTCAGAAAACTATAAAGTACTCATGAAAGAAATTGAGGAAGACACAAAGAAATGGAAAAATGTTCCATGCTCCTGGATTGGAAGAATAAATATTGTGAAAATGTCTATGCTACCTAAAGCAATCTACACATTTAATGCAATTCCTATCAAAGTACCATCCATCTTTTTCAAAGAAATGGAACAAATAATGCTAAAATTTATATGGAACCAGAAAAGACCTCGAATAGCCAAAGGGATATTGAAAAAGAAAGCCAACGTTGGTGGCATCACAATTCCGGACTTCAAGCTCTATTACAAAGCTGTCATCATCAAGACAGCATGGTACTGGCACAAAAACAGACACATAGATCAATGGAACAGAATAGAGAGCCCAGAAATAGACCCTCAAATCTATGGTCAACTCATCTTCGACAAAGCAGGAAAGAATGTCCAATGGAAAAAAGACAGCCTCTTCAATAAATGGTGCTGGGAAAATTGGACAGCCACATGCAGAAAAATGAAATTGGACCATTTCCTTACACCACACACAAAAATAGACTCAAAATGGATGAAGGACCTCAATGTGTGAAAGGAATCCATCAAAATCCTTGAGGAGAACACAGGCAGCAACCTCTTCGACCTCTGCCGCAGCAACATCTTCCTAGGAACAACGCAAAAGGCAAGGGAAGCAAGGGAAAAAATGAACTATTGGGATTTCATCAAGATCAAAAGCTTTTGCACAGCAAAAGAAACAGTTAACAAAACCAAAAGACAACTGACAGAATGGGAGAAGATATTTGCAAACGACATATCAGATAAAGGACTAGTGTCCAGAATCTATAAAGAACTTAGCAAACTCAACACCCAAAGAACAAATAATCCAATCAAGAAATAGGCAGAGGACATGAACAGACATTTCTGCAAAGAAGACATCCAGATGGCCAACAGACACATGAAAAAGTGCTCCATATCACTCGGCATCAGGGAAATACAAATCAAAACCACAATGAGATATCACCTCACACCAGTCAGAATGGCTAAAATCAACAAGTCAGGAAATGACAGATGCTGGCGAGGATGTGGAGAAAGGGGAACCCTCCTACACTGTTGGTGGGAATGCAAGCTGGTGCAGCCACTCTGGAAAACAGCATGGAGGTTCCTCAGAATGTTGAAAATAGAACTGCCCTATGACCCAGCAATTGCACTATTGGGTATTTACCCTAAAGATACAAATGTAGTGATCCAAAGGGGCACATGCACCCGAATGTTTATAGCAGCAATGTCCACAATAGCCAAACTATGGAAAGAACCTAGATGTCCATCAACAGATGAATGGATCAAGAAGATGTGGTATATATACACAATGGAATACTATGCAGCCATCAAAAGAAATGAAATCTTGCCATTTGCGACAACATGGATGGAACTAGAGCGTATCATGCTTAGCGAAATAAGTCAAGCAGAGAAAGACAACTATCATATGATCTCCCTGATATGAGGAAGTGGTGATGCAACATGGAGGCTTAAGTGGGTAGGAGAAGAATAAATGAAACAAGATGGGATTGGGAGGGAGACAAACCATAAGTGACTCTTAATCTCACAAAACAAACTGAGGGTTGCTGGGGGGAGGGGGTTTGGGAGAAGGGGGTGGGATTATGGACATTGGGGAGGGTATGTGCTTTGGTGAGTGCTGTGAAGTATGTAAACCTGGTGATTCACAGACCTGTACCCCTGGGGATAAAAATATATGTTTATAAAAAATAAAAAATTAAAAAAAAAAAGAATTATGTGTGAGATTATAAAAATATAAAAAGTTTATATTGATGATAATAGAAGAAATGGACAGAAATATGTTTAGAGTGGGATTCTTCATAAACCACTATTAGTATGAAGCATCAAATAAAAGAGATTTAGTTGGGGGCAAATTAATGAAGAAAGATGAATTATAACATATTTTTATCTATGAAAAACATATATAGTATTTTATTTTAAAATGTCTTTGAAAATATATTTGGATTATTTTCTAGGATCAATCAACATCCCAGTAAACTACAAAAAATGAAATTATACTGGTCACTCTCTCTGATCATAATAAAACAAAACAAAATGAAACAAAAAATACAAAACCACTAAAAATTAATATTAAAGAAACCCAGACATATATTTATAATCCCTTGGAGTTAAAATAATTTCTCCTAAATAACTCTTGGTTAAATATAAAATCAAATACAAAATGAAATGATATGTATAAAAAGATAAGGGATTTAACCTAAAGCTATATTTAAAAATGAATTAATAAAGTCAAAAGCTTGTGTTAATTTTTTAAAATAACAAAATAAGTAGACAAAATACACTAATCATTTACTTTAAGATATTGGAAAAGATGCAATTATAATACTGTTTTAAGGAGAGGAAAGGTAGAATGTAATGAAAATGATGTTTTATAGGACAGTGGATTACAAAAATAGAAAAAGAAAGCTGATAGATAAAGTCAAGGTCTAGGTCTTTGAGAAAACATAATGCAATTTATCATTCTTTAATAAATCTAATAAAAAGAGATTGTGAGAAATACAAAGATAATTTTCATTTGTGTATGCTGTGTTCAATTGCAACCTAATAAATTTGACAAACTAAATGACAAGGAAGAAGTTAAAAATCTGAATTAACTATAAGAAAAATTTTAAGTTATCATGAAATAACTTTCCCAAAAGACTACAGAATCAGAAAATTAATATTTGAATTTATTTTATGGAGAAATTATTTTAATCTATTGAGAAATTAATAATTCTCTCACAGTATAAGCTATTCTACAACATAACAAAAGATGTAAGGCTTCCCAGTGTACCTAATAAAGTAAGAATTGGTCTAAATAAGAAGCGGCTTAGAATCTCCTAGATTGATGAACTTAGATAACTGCTCTCAAACCCACTTTCCTCATCTGTAAAATGGGAATAGTTAAGGTATGAACCTTATAAAGCATCTATAAAATTAAAATTCATGTAAACCTCAGCCTAGCAGATTCCCAGGGACACAGTGCACAAGTTTGTTTTTAAAGCTAGAATAATCCTGATATAAAAAACCTGTTAAATATGGTTTTAAAGTCAACAATATACTGATTTAGTTAATGAGAAGTAATGTAAAAATCTTAATACAATATATGCAACCAGATTCAACAGACCATTAGAGAATAATCAGGCATAAATGCAATGACAGCTTAGTATTAGGACATGTGCTGTTGCGAATGAGTCCGGCTACATCAATATATCAATTAAGAAAAACACATTATCACATTTAAAGATCGTATACTTAATAGCACCTTACAAGTAAGGATGCAAAGTAAGACAGCTCCATAATAGTAAGATAGCATCTTTATAATGAAACACTAGAAGGAAAGATCGCCGCTGAAATCACAAACAATACACAAATACCTTCCATATCCAGTTTTGCTCAGGGTTGCAATGTAGCTAGCTTAAAAAAAGATCTATGTGTCTAAATTGCTGTTACAGGTAAAGGTTGCTATGTGACACAGTTCTAGCTGAAAAACTGTAAACAGGAATCTCTAGGTCCAATTTGGGAGAAGGAGCAAAGAGAGGGGAGTGGTGGGGAGGTAGAGGTACAGGTGAAGCCTCTTCCTACTCTTGGAGGGAACATGAAGCAATCACAGGGCCATAAAGCCTAAAGCCCCAATCTAAGGATTAAGGAACAGAAAAATTCAAGGAGCCTAAGTTTCCAAGGCATCCTACAACCAAGGTGCCAGACCTAGGTGGCCTAGCTTTAGACTGACCATCCATCCCTGATCCACTGAAAGTCATCAATCCCTTAGTTGTTAAAACCAGTTATTTTGAGTGTGGCCCTTAGAGCAACAGAGTCAATATCACCTGAGAACTTGTTAGAAATCCAAATTCTTGGACACTATCCCAGACCTACTGTCTCAAAACTCTGGAGAAAACACCCAGCAATCTGGGTTTTAACAAGCCTTTCAGTGGATTCTGATACTTGTTTTAAATAAAGTCTGAGAACCTCTGGTTTAAGCCGTTGTCTTTCAGGTCTTTCGAAAAGCCAAATGCTTTAACTAAAGCATTTTAACTAAAAGTATGCTTTAACTAAAAGTATATTCTGGGGCACCTGGGTGGCTCATGTGGTTAAGCATCTGCCTTTGGCTCAGGTCCTAATCCCAGGGTCCTTGGATCAAGGCAGGCATTGGGCTCCCTGCTCACCAAGGAGCCTGTCTCTCACTTTCCCTCTGCCTGCCTCTCCCCCTGCTTGTGCTTGCTCTGTCTCTCTGTGTCAAATAAATAAATAAATAAAATCTTTTAAAAAATAAAAATATTTTCTGCTGATGAGCATTCTAAGAAAATTCACCAGACTTTCAGGAAAAAAGTTGTCAGATATTTCCTTTATACACAAAACTAAATTTCAGATGGATTCAAGATTTAATATGCATATTAAATGGGTGCCATGTGAGGACTAAAGGGTCTAATTGCTAAGAATGAACCTCCAAGAACTCTTACATAAAATTGCAGACTAGAATAAATAAGATTTCGAATGTTTGCAATAACCATCTTACTGTACTAAAAAAATACGTTCCCTGAAATGGCTATCATTTCTCCCCAATTTCCTTGAGTTGAAAGCTCACCCAAAGCCAATTTCACTTTCGACCTCACCAACACACATCCTCCTAGGCCCCTAAACTGTCCAAGACAGGACAATGCTTCTAGCTATTGACTCAGAACAGTAGATAGTCTGATGGCCCCCCCATAAAATAAAGCATCCTTTAAATGAGTGGACTTGGGAACTAACTCCACCCTTCATCTCATTCTCTCTCTCTGGCTGTCTTGTTTCCCATGAGGACTTCTGTGTTCTTTTTCAAGTGTGTACCTCTAGTTTAAGTCACCAATCACTCTACTACCTAGTCTTACTCTTCAAGCTTCACTTCTCTGATTTTAACCCTTACTGGTTTGCCTTTCCATGGACTAGCAGTACAACAGCAGACAAGCCCTGAAGTTCCCAGACTTAAATACTGAACTTAGGGGCACTTATGAACTCAGGGGCTGTTCTGACATCAAATAAGAGTAGCTCTATAGGTTCCAACAAGTGGTGTTCTGGTAAATGTTTAAGAACCAGCTCCCTCTGCATTAAAATAATAATAATAATAATAATAATAATATTGATATAGTTAGGTACACACACATTTATTATAAATTTTTGCTGATATAGAGACTATTTCACATCACACAATTTACAAACAATAATAGAATATATGATAATCTTTTCTGTGAATTCTATATAGCTAATTGGATCTCCTGGAATCCTTTTGTAGTTTTTGTTAAGTTCTTGTATTCATAGCCAAGCTATGGCTGCAAAAGATGAACAAAAGTGGGGCACCTGGGTGGCTCAGTGGGTTAAGCCTCTGCCTTCTGCTCCGGTCATGATCCCAGGGTCCTGGGATCGAGCCCCACATTGGGCTCTCTGCTCAGCAGGGAGCCTGCTTCCCCCCCTTTCTCTCTGCCTGCCTCTCTGCTTACTTGTGATCTCTCTCTCTCTCTCTGTCAAATAAATAAATAAAATCTTAAAAAAAAAAAGAGCAAAAGTGTAGTTCTGATATGAATGCCAGTTGATACATTCCTTTATATTAGCGAGAAAGTAGAACAATGAAGACATATATTAGTGGGGAAGTAGAACAATGAAGAACAATTCACTGCTTTTTCAATGATCTGACTGACTTCTTCGCTCAATAAGAGAATTATTTTTAATACTGGGAGACTATTTCCTCAATTTTGTGTGTTACTCACACTATACAGGTTGCGGCCAAGGCATACCTAAAGGTTTAATCTACATTTTCTCCATCACTTTCTGAAGTCTTGACAATCAACACACATTAAATCAAGTCTTGATATGTAGTGTTCATCTGCTTCCATGATGTGAATATACCCATTTTGTCTTATTTCAAGCTGCCAAAGGAGCATCACTGAGTGTGGAGTTGAGAACAGATGTGTAATGACAGTAGCAGACCACTATACAGTATTCTACCTTACAGACACTGTGGACACAAATAAGCTGAAAAGCATAGATAATAGTTAAATGTAGTAAAATAATTAGCAATTGGTGAATTTTGAGTATACATTAACCTTATTTTTAATATAATTTAGTTAATGTTTACATAAATTAATTTTTAATAATGGCTGTCAAAATTCCTGAAATTTTTTTTTCATGAGCAAATTGTTAGCCCCAGCTCTTCTGTGTTACCATAAAAGAGAACTGTAGAATATATCCATCCAGAAGTAGACTGAATATCTTCCCTCTTAATAATGTGTTCTTCTAAGAAGTCATGTATTACAAAGAATTAGGTAAATGTCCTAAAAATTTGGGTCATCGTGGCTGCATAAATCCTAACCTATTCAAGCAGTAGTCCCTGGGTATCATGGTTGTCTCAGTATTTGCAAGACATGAGGGGAGCCCATGCTAGGAGCTTGCTGACTGATCAAGGGACCTTGGATAGGAGTTGTCTTAGAAGCCCAAAGATGTATGGAAGCAAGCAGTCAAAAAGGCTCTTTTATGCCTTGCTGTGGTTATATTATTATTCATATACATAGGACTAGATTCTGGTCAAATACGGATAACAAAGTATGGTATTTATTTTCTGAGTGACTGTTCTGTGCCAAACATTGTGCTAAATACTACACATGTATCATCTCTTTAAGCCTTAAAACAACCTCGAGTAGTAAGGATTATTATTCCCACTTAAAGCCAGAAAACTGAAAGAGCAATTACGCCCAAGGTCACATGGACAGCTAGTGATAAACTAGGATGGGAATCAGCTGTGTACTTCCCAAACCAATGTTTTGCATGTCCTCAAGTCTGGAGATCCAGGGCCTTTGAGAACCCATTAATAAAATCTTGGATGGTATCCATTCATTCTTCAACATTCCTCTTTAATCTGTTAGCCAAACGTCCCTGGTGTGTATCTGTTTTCAGCTGAAATTGTTAATAACATCCTTTTTCACGATCAGGAGTGTTCTAGTTTGGGTGTTAACCTATATGGTCCCTTTTCATGTAGAAGAATGTGTTCTGCATATAAGAATGTGTTCTGAATTAAGGCAAGCTGTGTTCCTACCATTAAGGGAGTTGGCCAAAAATAGGAGCAGTACAAAACCAGCATCTACTCTGTGCTTCTCCCCCTTACCAGGTCGAGTCTGCACAGACACATCTCCAGGGAATCTATACATTCACGTGTATGAGCAAAAGGGAAACATGAAATTTTCCAAACATAACTCTACTAATTTAAGTATAGGGTCATGCCTTTTGACCTCTGAGGTTACCTTCACTGGTTTCTACTACCTAAACATCATCATCTTGAATGAAATGATTCCCCAGATCTGACTTCCTGTGAAGACCTCATCCTGACCATCTTGGACATATGTCAGAGTAAGTTTCTTTATGTCAATCTGGCAAAGTACAACCTTCCACTCCCAGGAAACCCAGTGGATGCCTGCAAAAGGGGCAGCCTCTCAAAATGATTGTTACGTAAGGTTTTGGGGATGTGAGGCCAACTACATCCAGTTTAGTGGTGTTCTTTGATTATTAAACATAACTCCAGACAGGAAGAAAGACATGGAAATAAAACAAAATTTGGAACAAAGCCTTCAATGGAAATGTATAAATAATATTGTGGGAGAACCAAACAAAAATAATGGCATTTTAAGTGAGTATTTATAGATTAGCTATTAATTATTCTCTTAAAGTGGACGAAAATTAAAAGCCTTATTCTTGTGAACATATCAAGCTTAAAAAGATATAAATGCAAATAATCTGATTTACATCTTGAATGTTATGATTTCTTTCTCTGTAGACGAACAGTGTCTTAAGAAAAATTATTTCTTATGTTAGACAATGTCTTAAGAAAAATTATTTCTCATGTTAATAACAAATGGTTTCACAAGTTTAAATATGTTCTGTGTAGCCTTCATTACATTCAGATTTCCAAACACAGTCCAGTTCTTTTGATACCAATGAAAGAAACAATCTATAGGATATGTAACAGTAATGTTTTTTGGTCTTTCCTATCAGGAAAACTACATTTTTTTTCTGGTCTCAAAATAAGTTTATTACTAGTTTTCTTATAAGGGTCAAAAAAAAAAAAAATCCACAAAATAGCAGCCTAAACAGAAAACCCATTTCTCTCCCTAACATTGCCTAGAGCGATAAAACAGGTCAGCATGCTTGCTTGCTTGCATGTGCGTGTCTGTGCCTGTGTGTGTGTGTGTGTGTGTGTGCGTGTGTGTGCGTGTGTAATATATACATAATACTGGTGCTTTTCCTAGAAGATTTTCTCATTCCTCTCCTGCTAATACTGTTTCAGTTCTTTATTAATGCAATCAAAAATCAAGGATTTAATCGTGACATATAAATACTTTAAACACTGCACACCACAGATGGCTCATAACAATATTAAGTTACAATTTAACAAGCACTTAGAGACGACAGAATAATACTATGGTCAAGTCACAAAAAATATATTGTCATAAAAAATTTGAAACCGACCACTGTGGCATATTACTTTCATTCTTTTTGCTATGGATGTACTCATATTGGGCTGGAATAAATATCAACATTTCTTTACCAATATGATCTTAATGAAAAATTAAGGATTATTATGTGGTTTTTTTGCCAAGTAGAAATTCATAGTTTATTTTTGTCTTGGCACCTATAAGAAAAGAAATGTATGTATGTATGTGTGTGTGCATGTATGTATGAATTCATTTGGAATCTTCCATTCTTATTAATAGCTTCTTTTTAAAGTATGTAAACTCGTCCTTTTATTGATACAGTATAATTTTTAAAGCCTTTTCTAGGGGCGCCTGCATGGCTCAGTGGGTTAAAGCCTCTCCCTTCAGCTCAGGTCATGATCTCAGAGTCCTGGGATCGAGCCCCACATTGGGCTTTCTGTTTGACAGGGAGCCTGCTTCCCCCCTCTCTCTGCCTGCCTCTCTGCCTACTTGTGACCTCTCTCTATTTCAAATAAATAAATAAAATCTTTAATTAAAAAAAACAAAAACAAAAACCTTTTCTAAGCCCTACTGCAAAATGTTTTAGAACATAAGACAGAAGGAAATATGAAATGACTTTTAACAATCCACTGAGAAATCAGCATCAATTGCAAATGTTAACAGCCCTGTACCAAAAGCCAGCCCACAACTCTGGCCTAGCCATCTAGGAGCAGGGGTGGGCTAACTACTGCCCACAAACCAAATATAGACTCAGGCCCATTTTGGTATGGCTTTTTTTACCTAATATGCTTTAATTTTTAAAGAGTAAACAAGTCCAAAAAGAATATGCAACTGAGACAGTATCTGGCCTGCAAAGCCTAAAATATTTACCACGTGCAAGCCCCTTTTTAGAGAATTGTGCCAAACCCTGGTCTAAGAGCTCACAATATTGTCAGGGACATAATATTTGCATACATCCAATAATTTTTGAGAAATATAGAATCCTAACAAAGTGCTAAATTAAAGAATGGACAAAAGGTAAGATGGGAGTTCAGAGAAAAGAGGCAATAATCACTTTGGTCAAAGTTATTAGAGAAAGTCCATGCAGATGATCAGATCTCAAACTTTCCTGTGGTCCTGAATCATTCTGTAGCCCTGCAGATTTTGTAACCCTGCAGATTTCCATTCAGCCCTCTGGAATAGGCTCAAGATTCTGCATTTCTAATTAGCTCCCAGGTGAAAGCCAGGTTGCTCTTTCACACACTACATTTTGAATAACAATGAGTAAAAGGACAGGGAGCATTTGGAAATGTGAAGAGCCTCGCGTAAAGGGGACTGCCTGTTGATGTACTTAGAAGCCATAGTAACAGGCTTAGAAAAATAGTTCAACAGCAGCATAAATGTACCTGTGTTTTCCATATGTTTCATGCCAATGAGATGACAACCCCCAGGGCCCAATTTTCCCCAACCCCGCTACCCAGGTTATTGATACTAGACCAAAGCCAAAAAAGTCTTTTACATTAATATGAAATACACCAATCATTTTTTCCACGAGTCTGAAAGACAGGAAAAGCCCTGTTGAAAGGAAAATGTTCTTATGCTGAGAACTAGATTGATAGGAGCAGAGTTACTCTATAATAGAAATTTTGCAATTTAACTAACTTCTTTTCTGTCCTTTTACATTCAAATTGATCTAAAATGTTATTCAAAATTTTAATATTTTAAATGCTGTAAAATCACTCCTAGATAATCAAAAGCCATTTTTAGCTCTGGCCAGAGTATCCTGTACAAGTGAACCATTCACCCAAAGAACCATTTGCTCTAGGACACTTTAAGCAACCCCATGCATGCAGTTGGCTGAGCTAACCTAAACACTATTAACAGTTGTAAAAATTTTAAGAAGATTTTATTATTTTATTTACTGCAAAATAAACAAATTTGTAGTAGTCTCAAGTACGGGTTAGGGGTGCTTTAAGTTAAAATTATGGTGACAGAGTGAATGATCTTGATCCTGCTGCTTGAAAAAGTCAAGGGCAATCTTTAAAATCAGGCCATCTTCCTGTTATTCATAAAAGCAAAAACGCATCGAGGACAACCAGATCCATTACAACCAGGGAAAAGAAAGTTTAAACCCTGAATAAGATATTTTGGGGAAGCTCGGGTTTTTTTCCCCTCAAGGTTTCACTTAAAGCAGTAGAGGAAAATGTCTTTTCAAATTACCTCTTTGACACCCAAAACCATTATTCCTGGATAGATATAGGCCTAGTGGGGGGTGCTATTGAAATAATCAGAGGCATTGAATTCAATTAGTGATATGGTTAAGTGGTGCCTGCAGAAAGTAGTGTGCGGAAAAATATGTCCCACTCCAGAATTGGTAACCCTGCTTTGCTTCCTTCCTCTTAGCCACATCTACAGATAGATCTCCCAAGGGCCGCTTAGTTAGAAAGGGTCCCTTTGTAAGGGCTTATTCAGCCAGAGCAGCCTCACCGCGGTTGAACTGCCATTTTGCTGTAAAGCTTAAATTGACCTTGCGCCTCCCCACCCCCAGGGGAATTTATTTAAAAACAAGTCCAGGAAACCAGTTCCAGGTAACAAAGTCCAATACAAGGGTGGGTCAGGCCAGGTGGAGGTATTCAATCAGTGGGGGCGCATACTGTCTCCTAGCTACCAAGGAGTATGGGCCCTTGCCCTTCAGGAACCTTTTGGCCCCAATCCTAACCAATGTGTGATAGGCTAAATCAAATGTCTACTAGGGTAAATTGTAATTCAGTTGGTCGCCTAGCAATACTGTGGAGTTTCCTGTGTGTGTTACAATCTCATTGGCCACCTGTGTGTGGCCAGGGCCAACCACATGGCCTTTGCTCTATAAAAGTTAGTCTGGAAAGCAGGGAGGGGTCATCCTCTCTATGGGGGCGGCCCCGACCAGACTGTTTGACGGTCTGTCTGATTCCTGATGCTTGGCGCGAAATAAAGCTTTGCTTGACCTTCGCTTTGTATTAGTCTTGCTCCTTTAAACATGGACCCATTATTGGGGTACCCAATTTTGGGGGGACCCAACACCTTCCTACTTGGAGCTACCTTTCCCAGAAACCTTCTAATTTCTCAGCCCTCGGAAAGTGCCCCAGGGTCTCTTTTATTTTAACATTTACAGCTTGTTCATTTTTAAGCCTGTAACATATAGAGTAGCGCTCTCCAGTCCAGTTCTCAGCTCAGTCGCTGAATTGAGAGGCTTAAAACTGATGAAAGCTTTGACAAATAGGTAAGATGAGGAAAAGTTGAAGGAACTGAAGTTACTCAAACTGAAGAAAGGAGAATGAGAGGTAAGAAGATCAGTGATGTGCTACAGCCAGCAGATCCTAGCTCTTAAGAGCTGATTGTTAAATTTTTAGGAATTAGGCTAGCAAATTGTTAAACACAGCCATTAATCGAAAGTAAATTATACACTCTTACATATTGCAAACAAAAGGAAAACAAAGGGTCCAAGGAAACTTCAGGGGTGATGGATGTATTCATGATTTTGATTGTGGTGAGGACTTCAGGAAGTGTATATATATGATACCACAGAATGATTGCTAAGACATTCCAAATCTTGTTTTTATTTCCTTGTGAAATTTTATGTAGATTTAAATAAGCTTAGTCTTAATAATTAAACCCTTCATTTTTCTCATGGGATCTGTTCCTATGTAGACAGTGGTAGAGAAGTTTAGAATCTGTTTCAGAGAAGGGAAGCGTGAGTTGTGCTGGTCAGTGATAACTTTGTCGCATGCCACTGAAAGCTCTTCTGGGGACTGTAGCTTCATGATGGCACAGGTGGAAACCTCACCAATCTACTCAATAGCTCACTTTCAGGGGCTGAGAAAGCAAGTGGCATGATTGATCCAAGGCTGGAGGCCAGCAAGGAAAGCACATTGGCAGCTTGAGAAGGTAAGGGAATTGGGGAAAGCGTAAAATTGTGGTTGAAACATCATTCTGGAGTACGGACTGGAAAGGCAAACAAACACAGTCTATATTTTCTAAATCTGTGGTCTTTATAAAAACAGGAAATGTAAAAAAATAAAAATAAAGTGATTTCAGATGACAGCCAGTGTCCACTGTAATTTGTCTCAGAATCAGATGAATAGGTAAAATATTTTAGCTCACAACTATCTTTGAATGGGATTCTGTTACATTCTATTTTGAACTTTTCAAAATCATATCTTGGTAAGTTATTATAAAAACCGCCTAAATCATTTATAATTAAGTGTGATTTTGCTAAAGTTTGCAGCAACCATCTTGTCCTTGAGAACCAGTTTGGTATCCTGCTTTGCAAACAGCATTTAAAGTAAAAGCATTTAGCAGCTGCCATTTCTCGTGGCAATTCATGCTTTCTAATAAAAACTGAGAAACAATTAGACTCTAACTATTGATCCTAAGCTTTGTCTTAGTTCAGCTTTTGTGGGTTTAAGTAGTATAAACAAACTGGCATTAGCTAGCTCAAGAAAAGGAACTTTACTGCAAGGGCTTGGATTGAAAAGCAAAAGGACTAGAATTACAATAGAACCTGGCCTTGAGATGCTGGAGCAGAATGGCTGTACAGTTTCCAGGTATCAAATCTACATACTTGTTCCAACTGTCCTGTCGGGTAACACTGCAGTTTTTTTCTGTTCTACTGCCTACAAGCTTTCTCAAACTTTGTGCCCCCCCCCATGGTTTTGCACAATACCCTCTAGCAAATTCTTACTTCAAATCTCCAAGAAATATGATTATCTCAGTGTATCTTTTGTGATGGTCAGAGATCGAGAGCCAGCTCCTGGATTGGTTCCCAAAGTCAAGGGCCCACTCTAGTCCAATCAACGTTACATGACTGGGACTACCTGATGGGACTAAAGCCACCTAAGCAGAGCCCACGGAAGAACTATGGACATATACGTGATTTTAATTACAATTGTTAGTAGGTTAGGACTGAGGAAAAATGGGCCTGATACCTACCATGCTCATTCTGGGGTATCTTAAGCACACAGCAACAAGACTATAAATAAAATTCTCTACTCATTTTGTTGCCTGTTCGGTTTCTGTCAATTGTATCTATTGATAATTGATATATTTGGATATGTAACTGCCAAAGGAAATATCTGGAACTGGGGCAGAGCTCTATATGCATAGCGTGCTATTATGTAGCCCAACATGGTTTTCATTATTTTTTTCTTGAAGTAAATTCTTCTCACAATTAGTCATCCCACCAGAAGGTAGTATATTGTGATGTAAGGGACAAGACAATCAGTCCACATAAAATCTCCTTATCAATAGACTCTCTGTTAATTTTTGTTTAATAATCACTGTCAAGTTTATGGATAATTCCTACAAGCAAACAAGTAAGAGTTTAACTTTTGTTTATTAAAAACATTTTAGTTGTATTAAACCTTACTTGTATGTACATTGTATCCAAATGCCTAGAAATGCCAAGTTTGGGGATTTTGAATCATACTGCATTCAAATGTCTAGGAGACCTATCTTGTGTTTTTTTTTAAAAACATTTTATGAAGGAGTTAATTGAACTGTACTGATTTCAAGAGCTACATTTAGGAAGTACAGTTATTGTGAACTACATTTAGAATGGTAACAGATTGTGTGAATTAAGTAACTTCCAAGCTAAAACTTATGATAGCTTCCTACCGCATAATGATTATGATTACAACCATCCTGGGCATGCTAAAGCAACAACACATGGCTGTTCTTTGGGGCTCCATTGTTCCTTTTTACAAGGGTTACTTGGGCACTATAGAATTTGGACAGTTATGGGAAATTATCCATTGTTATTTTATTTGCAGTATTAATATGCTTTAAAGGATTGACACATGGTTATTACTCCTATAGGCATTATTAAATTTTTCAAACTCCTTCAACTATTTTCTAAGGGTAAATTAAGTCTTTTAGACAGCTATAATGCCATCTATTTAATAAAGTGTTATTGTGAACATGAACTTTTTGTTTTTTCCTGCTTCTGGGATTCTTGGTCAGTTCATAGGTAGATAGAGAGATCCCCAAGAGAAATAACTATTCCTATTAATTTAAAGAATTGGAGTTTCAAATAGTTGATGTGAATTTTTGAGATGTCACCTTCCAAGCAGTCATATCCAGTTATAAATATATAAAACTAAATAATGGTTTAAAATAAGGAGATTAAAAAAAATCATGGCAAGGGAAATATTAGTAGAAAGTCAAGGACTGAGGAAAAAGAAGGGGAATATCTGGTCACTTTGGTTTATATAAGTGTTAGAACTGAACTTTACATTTAGTTGTACGATTTCTATCAGCCAAACAGAGTAAATTACAAAGAAGAAATACATTTTAGTTCCTCAGTGGCAACAAATACTTTTGCCTTACAAAAGTTCTAAAAATATTTTTATAGATAAATATAACGTATACACACAGAGGTACACAAAACAACATATTCAGCTCAATGAACTATCACCAAATCACAACTAGAAAAAGAACAAAGTCAATACACCATATTACTGCCCCCATTCCCTTCTAATCCCTTCTCCTCCAACCATTATCCTGACTTTCATGATCATCAATTACTTGATTATTCTTTATCATTTGAACACTTAAACTTACAACCTTATACAACACCTTGCTTGTTTACATGTTGTTGGGTCCCCCCAAAATTGGGTACCCCAATAATTGGGTCCACGGACAATAATTGGGTCCGTGATTAAAGGAGCGAGACTGATACAAAGTGAAGGTCAAGCAAAGCTTTATTTCGCACCAAGCATCAGGAATCAGACCCACCGTCAAACAGACCGGTCCGGGCCGCCCCTACAGAGAGGACGGCCCTTCCCTGCTTTCCAGACTAACTTTTATAGAGCAAGGCCATGTGGTTGGCCCTGGCCACACACAGGTGGCCAGTGAGATTGTAACACACACAGGAAACTCCACAGTGATGCTAGGCGACCAATTGAATTACAAATTACCCTGGTAGACATTTGAACCAGCCTATCACACCTTGGGTTAGGATTGGCACCAAAAGGCTCCCAAAGGGTGGGGGCCCATACTCCTTGGTAGCTAGGAGACAGTATGCGCCCCCACTGATTGAATACCTCCACCTGACCTGACCCACCCTGTATTGGACTTTGTTATCTGGGACTGGTTTCCCGGACTTGCTTTTAAATAAGATCCCCTTGGCGGGGGTGGGGGAGTGGGGGGCTCAGTTTAAGCTTTACAGCAAAATGGCAGTTCAACTGGGGTGGGACTGCTCTGGCTGAATAGGCCCTTACAATGTAAATGGAATTATATAGTATTCTTGGGACAGAAGAGGCTGGGAGTCTGGCCTCTTTTGCTCAGCTTTATGAGATTTTCCACATTGTTGCATGGAATTGCAATTTTTCTTTTATATGTAGCATTTTGTTGAGCAAATATAGCTCAATATAGTTAACCCCTGTACTTTTTTTTTTAAATATATTTTTATTTTTTTATTAACCCCTTACTCTTGAAGGGCATTTGGCTTGCTTCCAGTTTGGGGTAATTTTGAACTTTACTGCTGAAAATATTTTTATAAAATGTATCTTGTTGCACAAAGTGCCTCCTGCATTTCCATTGGTTATATTCCTCAGAGTGGGATTGCTAGACCAAAACCTGTTTTCCCGAACTGTTGTACCAAGTTATTCTCACCAGCAGTATGTGACAATTCCTACTGGTTGGGTCCTTAGGCTCTGGGTGCCTCACTGGCTGCAATCAAGGTATTAGTTGAGGCTGAGGTCTCAACTCTGGTTCCCTTAACACCCCTATTATCCATCTTAATTTTAGCCATTCTGATGGGTGTTGAGGAGCATCGCATTATGGCTTTAGTTTCCATTTTCCTCCTTACAAATAAAGTTGAGCACCTTTATACAAGTTTGTTGGTCATTGAGATTTTCTTTTGGAGAGCCTGCTAAAGTACCTGACCTATTTTTCTTATTTATGGTCAATCACCTTTGTAGTTTATACCCCGTTTTTCATATACTTTATATATGGGCCGTAACTTGGCATCTGGTAAATATCTTCTTCCAATCTGTGCCTTGCCTTTCATTCTCTAATGTCGTCTTTGGATAGACCTAAGTTCTTCAGTGATCAATTTAATGTACTCAAGTATGTAATTATTTTCTTCATAGATAGTGACATTTTTGTTCAATTTAAAAATCTTTCTTATCATTAAAACAATTTATAGACATCTCCTAGACATTAAGAAATCTCCTAGAATGTTAATTATTTTATCTCTTACAGTTAAGTGTATAATCAACTTGCACATCATTTGATTTGGGTTATGGTTTGAAATAGAGGTTGTTTCTTCTTTTTCCCACAATGTGAATATCAGTTCGAACAAGTACTGTTTGTTATCTAAAAGTCCTTTTCCCACTGCTTAGGAGTATCATTTTTGTCTTAAATCAAGTGTCCATTTATGTAAAGGTCTGTTTCTGAACCATCTAACTTGTTCCTTTCATGTTTGTCTATCCCTTCACCATTGCCACAGTGTCTTAATTTCCTTGATTTTAAATGTGGTACCCATCCAACTTCACTGGACCTTTGAAAGAGATCTTTGAAAGTTTCTTGGTTATTCTTGATACTTTGCATTTCCATATACATTTAAAATAAGTTTGTCATATTACACACCCCCCCACACACACAGAAATCTGCACAAATACACCTACTGCAATTTTGAATGGATTTCCTTTGAGTCAATTTGGGAAGAACTAAGGTAAAAATATTAAGTCTTGCAACCATGAACATGGTGTATGGTGTAATCCTTTTTTTTTTTTTTTTCCAAGATTTTATTTATTCACTTGAGACAGAGATACAGAGAGAGAGAGAGCGCAGGAGCAGGGGGAGAGGCAGGGGGAGGGGGAGAAGCAGGCTCCCCGCTGAGCTGGGAGCCCAAAGGCAGGCTGGACCCCAAGACCTAGAGGATCTGAGCAGAAGGCAGATGCCCAACCATTTGAGCCACCCAGGTGCCCAGGCTTAATCCTTCTTTCACAAGAAAAGTATTTTTCTTATGATTTTCTAACTAACATTTTTTGTAGCTTACATTATTGTGAGAAGACAGCATACAATACACACACAAAATATGTGTTAATTAACTTTATGTTATTGGAAGACTTCTAGTCAACAATAGGCTATTACTGGTTAAGTTCATAGGGAGTTAAAAGTTACAGTAAATTTTTAACAGCATATGGGTCAGCACCCCTAACACTTGCCATGTTCAAGGGTCAACTGTATTTAAGTCTTTAATTTCTTTCAAAAATATTTCATATTCTCTGTAGAAATGTTGCAATTTTGGTTAAATTTATTTCTAGTTATTTGGTATCTTGCATGCTACTATAAATCATATTTATTTTTTAAAGAGATTTTATGTATTTACTTGAGAGAAACAGAGAGAGAGAGAGACGGTGACAGAGATAGCAGGAGAGAGGAGATCGCTCTGGGCGAGGAGCCTGATTTGGGGATTCCTGGATCATGTCCTGAGCCAAAGGCAGTCGCCCCAGAAATCGTATTTCTTTAAAAGTCTATGTTTGGGGTCGCCTGGGTGGCTCAGTTGGTTAAGAAGCTGCCTTAGGCTCAGGTCATGATCCCTGCGTCCTGGGATGGAGCCCCACATCAGGCTCCTTGCTTGGCAGGGAGCCTGCTTCTCCCTCTGCCACTAGCCTGCCTCTGTGTCTGCCTGTGCTTGCGCTCTCTCTCTCTCTCTCTAACAAATAAGTAAAATCTTAAAAAAAAAAAAAAAAAAAAGTCTATGTTTGTTCCTAATACAGTAAGATATAACTGGTCTTTGAATATTTACTTCGTATCTGCAACTCCGTTAAAATAGCTTATAGACTTAATAACTTCTACACTTTTTAGATTTCTCTCTGCACACATCATCTATGAAGAAATAAATAAATTTTTCCTTCCTAGCCTATACCTTTTATTTCTTCTTCAAAATACTAAATCCCATAATTATTTTAATCTAAGTAATGTGTAACTCCAGCCGTAAATTCAGTAAAAAGATGCCAGGGGATTCAAGACCCTTTCCACCTCACATACTCTCACTCAAGTCCTATGACCAGCTCACTTCCCCTTCCCATCACTTCCACTCCGATAGAGTCTGAGCGGAGCCCAGCGAGCTTGGAGGCAGGCTGCGGAAGCCCGCGCCGCTGGCTTCGTAACCGCTGCGTCCCGGGCACGGCGACAGCCCCGCCCCTTATCCAGACGCAACCAATCAGCGGCTGTCTCTTTCGAGCGCCCATCGGCCAAAATGGCGGCGGCCGTTGGCGCCGAGTCCGGCTTGTAGTTCCATTGCCTTACTCTCCGGTTGCAAAATGTGAAAGGCGAAGGGGCTGGTAGAGGGGGACTGTAGGCGATGAGTCGGCGAAGGAAACATGGGGACAGCCCTGGCCTGAAGAACACGCCGCGCAAAGCGGCGGCGGCTGAGGAATGCAGCTCGATGGTCGAGCCAGGGAAGAGGCGGCTGAGGTCGGCCCGCGGCTCGAGGCCCCGCAGGGTCGGAGAGACGTCTCCCCGGCCCGTGCCGCAACAAGAGCAGCCTCCAGCAGCCGCTTCGTGCAGTAAAAGTACCCCCGAGGGTGAGACGTCGGCAGCGCGGCCCCTCCGGGCTTAAGCGCTGCATCCCCACAGCCCCGCTTGCAATGGGGAATCCTAGGGTGCGGGTGCGGGTGCTGGTGGGGGTGGAGTCTGAAGTGTTTTCTTTCCCTGGGCTTCGCCCCTCGCCCCTCGTGAGTCCGAGAGGAACATGACGCCACTACCCCCATGGTTTTAGGCTCCGAATTTGAGTTGTGCCACGTTCTGTTTGACCGTCTACTTGCTGCTGCTGCTGTAGGAATAGGCCCTGTAATTGACCTGTTTGAGGGAAGGAGGGCGGCGATTTCTAGACTGCTCCAGTCCCGAGTGGCCGAGCGAGGAAAACTATCGGACAGACTGGCTGCCTTCGGCTTATTTCCAGGAGAATTGCCCCATCTCGACGTTCTGCCCTGGCTTGCTCCAGTGAAGGGGGTCATATAAAAAGCTCTAGCTATCTCTAGCGTCCTCAGAGTTTGGGTGATGTCTCACTTAATGATTTATAAACCGGAAGTTCCTGTATGATGGCCCTCCAAGTCGGAAACTAAGGGCCCCTGAGTATTTCATTCTGGTCAATTTTGGGTGTTGTTGTTTGTTTGTTTTTTTTTTTTTCCTCCAGAGATTTCTAATAAATCCCGGTAGGAACTGAAGTTTACACAAAAGCTCTTTGTAAAAGTGTGTTCTTAAAATACGACTTTTGTTACCTTATTTGTCTTTAGTTTACTCCCATGAAGCAATTCTGGAATGAACAAAAACAAATGTTTGTAGAAATTTGAAAGTGATGGTGGACAAAACTTCACAGGAAATGGGTAGCTGAAGTTTTTGGAAGTAATGAGTATAAGTTGGATAGAGTTCATGAAAGGGGGCTAAACAGACTTTTACTGAAGTTTCTTCTGGGAGCTTTTTGGTTTTTGAAATGTATCTTTAAATTACAGGTGGTTCCCAAAACCTCCAAATGCCAGTGGTAATGAATGGAGTGAATAGATTGTACAGTATTATACGTTCATAGAGCTACTGGGTTATATTAAAATACTTGCTATTTACAGTGTCAAATTTGTGAAGTATTACAAGGATTATTATGTGAAAAATTTCAGTTATTAAAGTAATATCTCTGGGAGAAGATTTTACAATTGGACTATAAAAAGTAATCTAAAGGATATGTGACTTTGGGGTATTAGGAAGTAAAGTAATGCTTTACAATGCAATAATTGTTTTTTTAATCTTATTTTATGTAGAAAGATATGAAACACCAAAGAGAGTCCTGAAAATGGATATATTGTCATCTGCCTTCAGTTCTCCTAATGATCCAGATGGACAGAATGATATCTTCTGGGATCAGAATTCTCCAATGACAAAACAGTTAGGTAATTTATTAATATTTTTATCTGGGTAAATATTTGCCAAATGATTAGGATTTAATTATAGCATTTCAGTAGGGTAATAACAGAACTTTTATACAACAGATGTTTTTTGAGAATCTTATGTGATTGTTATGGTACGTATATGATGTCAGTGCTTGGTGATCTAAGCCATACTAATTAAAACTGTTTTCTAAGAAATGACTGCTATTTTTAAAATTAAGTTTTTTGTTTACCATTTATAGAGGTGTCTTTGTTCTTTAGGTAAAGGAAGAAAAAAACAGATTTACACCACAGATAGTGATGAAATCTCACATATTGTTAATCGTATTGCTCCTCAGGTAAATATCATTTTAAACCTATGAAAACTATACTAATAGGCCCACATATGAAAAATGTTTGTTTTTTACAATTAGGTTTTCTGAAAATAAAGCACCAAAGGTTACTTTTACCTTTTACACTACTGAAATGTATATTTTGAAGAAGGAATATAATGTATAATTGGCAATATATATTTTCTTAAGCATATATCCTATATTTTAATTTTTTTAGAGTAATAATTTTTACTTTTTTTAATGTTTAACAGTATACGGCATTATTTTTAAAGTTATTAAAATAATAGACAATAAAAATTCAAACTTTTTAATGTTTTTTGTGATTGGTATTTGTTTATTGTCTATAGCACACTTCTTCCCCATTGAAATTGCTCTTCTTAATACTTGTGGACTAATACAATCATTGAGAAGCATTCATAAAAGTAGAAAACATTGAAGTTAGTTCTCAGCCTGCCTCCTATATTGGGTGACCATAATCTAAATTCTCAAAAATTTAGTTCATTCAGTCATCAACTAGAATTACTTGTCTTGCTCTCTCCATTGGACTATTATGAAGATTAAAGGAGATAAAAATTCCTTGTAAACATAGAGCACTATAAATGTAAGGTTATTTTAAAGTTCATTATGATAGTTAAATTATATGCTGTCATAGAACCATCTTCAAAAGTTTCTTTTTTCAGGTCCTGTACCACTTGAATGAAATAGAAATACAAGTTTAAGGCAGCCTCTATTCTGAACCTATTTACTGTCCTCTCTCCTTTTTCTTATTTAACAATATTTGAATTCAGAAAACATCTAGTTTTTGCTCAGTGTCCTCTCTGTAGGAAGTATGGGATTTTTCCTTGACATACCCTTGGATAGTGACTATATGTTCACCATAAACAATAGATGGCATAGTCCCAAACTGTGGTTACAAGGAATTACCATCATCCAGGTGGAGGAGACTGGAAATAAAGTTTTTCTTAGTGGCTATAAAATATCCAAAATTACAATTAGCACAGTCAAAACAACTCTGTTGCTACTAGCTCTGCATTCCATGTTTGGCATGTCATAGAAATTCATTTTACATATGGTTCATTAGTTAATAGCTTTTATAACATAATACTATTTACTTCATAAGTTAACAATAGGCCTTCATTAATTGTGGGTTTCACATGAAAGAAGCAATAATAAAATGTGTTTGGACTGGCCAGCTTAAGTAGTGATAAAAAGATAGTTGAGTAAATTACTGGACCCTTTACCTAAGTGGGCTGGAAGTAATAGCTCACATAAAGAAATGGCAACAATATGCAAGTGGTAACTTGTATATAAGGAAAAATACAGTAAAATTAGTTGCTTTTAAATGGTACTCTTTTCAACTAAAGCATGTAGATCTTTGGTAGTGTAAGATTATCATGTTCTCAGAATGACATATTCATGTTTTTTATTTTTAGGTGAGTAACCCCCTCAAGTAGTTATTTAAGTCACCTTGGTATTTTCAGAGATGGCTTTTTCTTTTTTTTCAAATTATGCACTTCAGTTTTCCCTGGACAGTCATTTAACTTGCTTGAGGGATACTTTTCATATAGTGTTTGTTAGTCATCATTTTTGTACAACTCTACTCATAATATTCTGTAGGATTAAATGAAGTAATTTGCTTACATACCTTATATAGCACCTGGATTGTAGTTGGAAAACAGTAAATTATGCAAGTATTATTAAAGAGATTTTAAAAATATAACACAAATAGTATAAAAAACATACATAGGGCCCTTGTATATATAAAATTGGATATATAAAGTTGGCATACCTTTATTGTCTAAAAATTGAATGAATTTTAAAATACTTGGTAAATGGACAAAGGGTTCATCATTAAATCATTAAGAATATTTTCCCTAATTCAGAGTTGTTGTTGAAACAAGAGTGAAAATATATATTGAGTCTGTAAGTAAAATTATTGATTACTGGAGCTATTGTGAAGCTAAAATCTATTGTGATTTTAGCTATTGTGAAGCTAAAATCTAGGTTCAACTGGACATCTAAGAAAACTTTGTTGATTAAGAATTATAAAGTACCAAGTTGTAGGGATATTTTCATCTAAACCTAGTAAATAAATATAAACTGATAGCTTCTTCATGCCTAGCATTTTGCTTAATGCTGATCATAAGATCAGTCCATGCTTTCAAGTATCCTAACCTACTGATAAGATTACTTTTAGCTTGTGTGATAGTTATTTATGTTCATTCTAAGTACTCTGTTCATCCTAAATACAAAAAGAGTAGAAAATGGTTAAACCATTTGATTTGTTGGTCTGTAACTAATGAATAAATTCATTTTCTAATTTTTTTGCATGATCAACTAACTGACTGAAAGGAGTAGCAAAAAGATCCAGGATTAAAATGGCCCTTTGTTTTCCATTATAGTGGTTAAATTTCTTTTCCTGCTTTCTCTACTTATTTTGTTCTTATCCCTGCCTTTCTTAGCATCATTTCTAACTTTGCACTTGACTCTGTCCTGAGTTTAATTTAGAGTGTTTTCAATTCAGGTCAACATAGATTGTCCAACCTTAGATAAAGATTATAATAGGATAGGGAAAATTTGGAGAATCAGGTGATACAGAAAGATTTCCATATGTTTCTCTCTATTCTTAATAAGTCAGTTTTCTGTTGGGGAAAAAAAAGACTGCTTTTCCTGTTGAATATGTATTAGTTAATTAAATTCTTAAAATTAATTTTTTAGAAAGTAAAAATTTACTAATTCTGAATGTTTTCATTTCCTGAAACATATAAGGATCACTTCTTACAGCTTTTTATTGCCATCCTCCACCTTCTCATTTTTCTCGAATTTACTTAGTAACTGTCACCTTACCAGAATTTATTGCTTTAGGAAAATAATTTAGTGTAGATAAAGTTTTCTTTTCTTTCTTTCTCTCTTTCTTTCTTTCTTTTTGGTATGTAACTCTTTTTTCCCCCTAAAGTTTTCTTTTCTTTTCTTTTTCTTTCTTCCTTCTTTCCTTTCCTTCCTTCCTTCCTTTCTTTCTCTCTTTCTGGTATATGACTCTTTTTTCCCCCTTCTTCTAAAGGATGAAAAACCAACAACAAACTCCATGCTAGGCATGTGGATTGGTGCAACTGCTATTCCTTGTACTCCTAGTGTAGCAAAAGGAAAATCAAGAGCAAAAATCAGCTGCACAAAGTAAGTTCAAACTTTTCATCTTTCCTGAGATTCAGTGGAGTAGATATTTTTAATAATAATCTGTTTTGGTTTTGTAAATAAATACATCAAAATGGCTAAAAATTAAATTTTTTAGGTTTGACATGTAGAATTTTAGGCTCACAATAATTGTGTTAAAATTTTGAGTTTAATATATTAAAATATGCTTAATAACAGTTGAAAATCTATAATGACTCCTAGAAGTTTTCTTATTTATAATTTCTAAAATTTTTTTAATAGGTTAAAAACACAAAATCGAGAGGAAGAACTTATGAAATTAGCTAAGCAATTTGATAAAAATATGGAAGAGCTAGATGTGATTCAAGAGCAAAACAAAAGAAATCATGGTTTTATCCAGGCAATTTCAGAAGCAGAAACTTTAAGTAATTATAAAGATAATATGCAGATGCAGTTATTATATGATACAGTTCCTGAAATAGATAATTCTATAATAAAGAAGCCACTGAAAGAAAATATCAAAACACCTATGGAAAATGATCAGAATAACAGTCCGAAGCCATTTGACCAAAATGCTGAAGCAGCCTTTAATGCCATTTTTGATGGCTCTACTCAGAAATGTAGTGGACAGTTCAGCCAAGATTTGTCGGATGCTTTTTTGAATCTGAGTAATACCACCTTTGGAAAGAAAAGCACTTTAAAAGAGGAGAAAATCATTACGAATGAAAGTCTGCCAGGTAAAACCCCAGGATCACTTTTTTGTCAAGTAGACACTCCTGGAATCACAAAATCATGTGTGACTTCTTATACTGAGAAGCAAGAAGCTTTCCATAAACCCCTTGACACATTTACTACCAGCGATTTTGAGGATGATTGGGAAAACTTACTAAGTAATGAACCTTTCGCTATGCAAAATGTCAAAATGTGTGAACTTTTCCCTGCTCCTAAAACAGCCCAGATTGCTGATCAAAAGGGAATTTATAATTTTAACAATAAAAATGATAAAAATAAGTCCAGAATGAATACAAGTCTAGATACCAGGTTAAAGGATTCAAAAATTTTACAGGATCTCCCTTCAAAGACACAAAACAAGGAATTAATAGATTTTGGAAAATATGGGTTTTCACTAAATCCAAACGACAAACCAAACAAATTACCACCCACTGGAAATAAAATGAAATTTGAGAAATCTTTCAGTAAAACTGTTATTCAAGACAAAATTCAAGACTGTGCAGTTGCGTCTAACCTGACAGAATATAGGCACACTAAATTTACTTCTAATGTAAATACTTCTGAAAAGTCAACTTTGAACATGGGACATTGTAATGAACAAAAAAATAAGTCCACTTATAATCAGTCTTTTAAAGCACCTGCTAATATAGATAATTTTGGCTCTGCAACTTTGGGCATTGAAAACAGTGTTTATAATCCAAATCAGACTAATGCATCAAAGTTAGGTTCGTTCTTTGATGACTGGAATGATCCGTCATTTGCCAATGAAATTGTCAAAGCATGTCATCAATTAGAGAATACCTGGGAAGGAGATGATGTAGATGATGATTTATTATACCAAGCATGTGATGATATTGAAAGACTAACTCAGCAACAAGACATTAGAAAGGACAGCAAGATACTAGAAAGTAAACTTGAGATCAATAATAGTTCCAAACATGGAGCCAAAAACATGTTTACTACATCTAAACAAGAAAGTCAATCAGTGCAATCAAAGCATTTGAACCTGAGCAGCATTTCAGGCAATGTATCTTTCACAAACAGCTCACAATTAAATAAACAAGTGAAAATGGAAAAAGAAATTTGTGGAAATTCTCCAAGCTTTTTAGGTGCTACGACTAATTTAAAAATATACTCTAAGAATTCAGATGGTCAGATCAATAGTCTACATTATTCCTGGAATAACACTGATTTTCCAGTACAAATGAGTAGTACTGAATCAGTTCGTATGGGAAATTCAAGTTTGAATGTGAATTCAGACCACGGGAATACAGAAACTGCTACTTACAAGAAGAAATTAAGTACTCCGCATTTATCCCATAGGTGCACAACAGATGGAGCGAAGAGTGACCTTAACAGACCAGTTAGATTTCCTAAGTACACATTTACGAAGATGAAAAATTCTCAAGTTCTTTCCCAGTTTAATCAAAATTGTATGTCAACCAGTATTTCTGATACCAAAATTACACAGGGTTTAGAGAGAACTAAAACTGCCAGCCCATTTTGTGGGAAGACTGTTCAACAGCAGTCTTTGGTGAAATGTTCTGAATCTTTGAAACAACCTTCAAAAGGTATGTATAAAAGAGTTTTCTTTGAAAATTATCACCTGGGAAAGTAGCTAAACTAGTTATTTGTTATATTTGTGTAATAAAATTTAAAAAATCACAATGTCTAACTAGAATTCTTAAAGTGACTTTTACAAATAATTATGTTCTAATATACAAAGGGTGGGTAATTTATATTTTCGGATTGCATTAGATTCTTTCTTAGCTTTTAATATGGTGACTAGCATATGGTCAGTACTCAATATTTGTTGAATGTTTTCTGAATTATTTCTTAGAAAATTACACTTTTAGGTAGATATAATGCTGTGAGATTGTTTACTAAATATCTCCTTGTTTCAAAACTTGAATCTTACTCCTATGTTTAGCAGACACTGAGGTGAACGGTGTTTGAAAATTCAGAGCATTCTAATTAAACACATTTTTACTATAATATCTGATATGAAATTGTTAGTTGTGATGGTTAGAACTGTAATTTGCTTAGTCCAACCTGTCATCTTTGGTTCTTCTGATTCCTCTCCCACAGTTCTATCAAGTTCCATTATTTCTACCTCAAAATAATACAACTCAAAATAGTCCATTTTTCTCACTCTTAACCGCTACCATCCTTATCCAAATCAACTTTTTTTTGACTAGATTGTAGTTCTTTTATCTGTCCCTTTTCAATTCTCTCCAAACAGTAGAATAATCTTTTCACAAACAGGCAAACCTGGCATTCCTGTGCTTAACCACAACCTTCAATGCTGGCCTGTCATTTTTCAAATAAAATTCCAGGGGCACCTGGGTGACTTAGTCTGTTAAGCTGCTGCCTTCGGGTCTGGTCATGATCCCTGGGGCCTGGGTTTGAGTCCTGCATCAGGCTCCCTGCTCGGCAGAGGGTGGCTTCTCTCTCTTCCTCTGCCTGCCATTCTGCGCACTTGTGTTCTTTATCTCTCTATCAAATAAGTAAATAGAATCTTTAAAAAAAAAAAAAAGAAAAAAGAAAACAAACAAAATTCCTACTCTGTGTTGATTTACAAGGTTCTGGATTATCACTCCTTAGCCTCTCTGTCTTCTTTTTTACCTCACCTACTAAGCTTCAACTACACTAGCTATCTTTGAATTCCTTGAACAGAATAGTTTCTTTCCTGGACCCCTGGGTGGCTCAGTCAGTTGAGCAGCTGCCTTCAGCTTGGGTTACGATCCCAGGATCCTGGGATCGAGTCCCCCATCGGGCTCTCTGCTTAGTGAGGAGCCTGCTTCTCCCTCTGCCTGCTCTTCCGCTGCTGTGCACATTCTCTCTCTCTCTCAGAAATAAATAAAGTCCTTTAAAAAAAAAAAAAAAAAGAATAGTTTCTTTCCTAGTTCAGGAGCTCTGACTGTCATAGTCCCAACTAAAACTACTTCTTCCCAGCATATATCCCCCCTATTCCTGTCTATTCATAGGTGCTTTTTTATCCTTAGGTCTCAACTTAAATATGACTTCCTCATAGAGACGTTCCTTGAACAATCTATAAATAGGTCAAAAGACCTATAATCTCTCTTATTTCCTTCATTTCTTTTACCACAATTTGAAAGCAAGTATTGATTATTGTCTGTCCTATTTGTGAATACCTAGGCCTGTCACCGCATCTGCCACTTAGATGTTTAGTAAGTATTTGAATGAATATCATGCCACATAATGTGAAAATCTGTTATTCACTGATATTGTAATGCTTTATAAAGGGACTGTGTCTGGCATAACTACTCGTACATCTTAATGCCCAGTTTTTTTCACTGCCTCATGTTTTTACAGATGCTCTTTCCTTTACCAGAAACTTAGTGCCCCCATGTGCATATACCAAATCTGCCTGACCATTTTCCACTTGTTTTTTAAAACACAGTATGTTTCTATCCACCCCAATAATTTAGCTTCAGTTTCTTTGGGTTTCTCCAATACCCAGTGTTACTTCTGTTACAGCATTTACTATGCTAGCTTGTAATTATTGATTTTCTTAATCAGTCTTCCTCACTTGGGGCTAACATTAGGATTCTTATCTATTATGTAGATCAATGCTAATAAGGTGAGGGAGTTTTTAGCTGCTTTTAACATTAGATCATTGTTTTCTGTTTAGATTCTAGATGATGATTTTGTTGGCATTACTGCTACAACTTTCTTATTTAAGTGCTTCCACCTATTTTTTTTTTTAAGATTTATAACAGTAGTATGTTGGTTGTTTAAAAAGAAGGAAAGAAAACAGAATAGATTAATTTGAAGTCAAAAAATAAATTCTCTGTTTCTCTTTCCTCACAGCCATTCCTCAGGGAAAAACCACAGTTAACAGTTTGGAATACATCATGTAGAATATGAAATCATGTATGCATGTTTGTGTGTATGAATACATGTGTATACCTACACATTTATTTAATCAGATGGAATTAAATACTGTGTACCTAAGATTTGGCAACTTGGTTTTGCCTTCATTAAATATAGCTATTTTTCCCTGTCATTCATGTAGTTTTGCTTCAGTCCTTTTCATCACTACATAGTATGTCTTTATACAGATATACCATGATTTATTTAACTGTTTCTCTATTGATGGAAAGTTCAGTTTGGTTGCATTTTTGGCATTATAAACAGTCCTTCAGTGAATATACTTCTACATAAATTTCTCCATGCTCATATGATTGTATCTGTTAATTATTAAAAAATTGATGTAAGATAATGTTTTGAATTTGATGGCTAGCACCAGATCTTCCCAAAAAGTTATATCAGTTTATATTTTTTATCAACATTGACAACGAATACTTCCCTACGTTATAACCTAGGTATTTTGAAACAATTGAAAATTTGTGGTCAAGCTATAATAATTTTAAATATTTGAATTTATATTTAAATATTTGAATTTATATTTAAATATATATTTATATTTAAGTGTAATTAATTGGACCATACTCAACATGAATTTAGTTCATATAGTTATAACTATATTAAAGACTACATCTCTGGAATATTTATTTGAGTTTTCCCAAACACTATCCTTCTGCATTTTTTGTGTGGATAATCTCTCTTTCAGTTTCTTTTATCAGTTTAAGTTTACTGATAGTACCTAATCTTCTAATTAACATTATTCTTCTTGATATTTTCTATTGTTTTACTTTGTTATGTTGCAAGAGGCTCTCCAGAGACTATCTCTGAAACAAAACCCATTTAACTACCTTATTGTTATAAGGCGGGTTGGACAGACCATGGCCTATCTAAATCCAGCCCATAGCCTGTTTTTGTGCAGCCAGCATGCTAAAATGGTTTTCACATTTTAAATAGTCGAAAAAATCAGAAGAAGAGTAATAATATTTCATGACCTTTGAAACTTTCATGGACTTCAGATTTCACCATCACTAAACAAAATTTTATTTGAACACAGTCACATCATTTGTATTGTCCATTTCTGACTGTTTTCATGCTACAATGACAGATCTTAACACTTCCAATGAAAGCCCATATGACCTTCAAAGATTAACATATTTACTTTCTGGCCATTTACAGAATTTTTTTTTCCTCTTTTGCTGACCTCTGCTTTAGGATAAACATTAAGAAAAGCCACTCTTTCTGTGTAACTTGGAATAGTTTGAGACTTGGCCATGTATTTTTATTGAAGATTGAGTTAAAGGAAAGGCTGATGAGAGAGAAATGGATGTCTCTAAATCAAAGTTCCATAGTGTGACTTTATCTACATCATTTGAAATTATTTTCCAAGAATATCACCAAGCCAGTTGTAGGGAACTATGTTCTTTTCTGCTATCATGGATTATTAACCTGTTTTCCTTCCAAACTTACGGTCAATACAGTGCAACTGTGTGTGTGTGTGTGTGTGTGTGTGTGTATGTATTCTGAGTTTATGCTTTTCAACTTTGAGACTAAAATAGTAGACAATTAGTCAAGCTAATTATAAAGTATCTTATAGCATCTTTCTATAAGGAAAAATAGCTACAAATCTGTGAGATAATTAGTTTAGGAAATAAATAAGGCATCAGAGTAATCTGGGGAGTTTATCTGCAATATTTATCTCAACCCTGAACATGCTCTCCCATTTCCAATTATACCAAGAAAGGAAGGGGAGACAGATAATTTATTTTGGATATATAATCTCCCTTAGTTAACAAGGGAAATGTCTTTTAAAGTCTGAACCTTTGTCTAGATGTTAGTGTAAATAATACTTCTCTGCCAGCAGTACTACAGATTAGTATTCTATGACAGGCAGATTTTACAAGATAAACAGTTTTACCAATACAAGGTCATATAAATATGATTTAAGGTGATGGTCTTAATTTTAAAACATCCTTTAAATGAGAAAATACATTTGCTAATCTTAAAGTTCGATTCTTATTAGCATTATGTAGATAATCTTTTAGCCCAACGTGACTAAACTGTATACTTAAAAAGACATTCAAATTGAAGATTTTATTCAAATACTCTCCTTTTTGAAATTTCTAATGTTTATATAAAATGTATTCTCTAAATAAAAATATTTGACAGTGAATTATGTGCTTATTGTCATGATAGATTTCACCAGATCACTCTAAAACATTTGTCTTCAATGGCTAAAATGGAAATCTTGGAGCTCTATAGAGGAAAAAAAGTTGATGTGAATATTAATATAGTTATCTTAGAGGGAAAAATAGACTATTTGAGGTATTCATATTTAATTCATTATATTTGACTACTTTTCTGTTAAAGTTTATATAACATTTAAAATCCCAGTTTTTAAAAAATACTCATTTTGTCGATTATATAAATTAGATGTCCTTCATCTAATTTGCAAGAATTATGTGCTAGGAAGTTAAAATGTACAGTTTTAATCAAATGAACTTTATCACACTGAAAAGGTATATAAAATAAGGACAGATTGATCGGTGCTTGATTTTCCTTTGGCCTAGGGTACTGTGTCTGTATGTGGAATGTTGTATTTAGTAGTTTAGCATGATTTAATAGTTATACCAATATGGCAAGTCTGGATAATAAAAAAGTAAAAATTAAAATTCATATTCAGGATACCTTTATAGTCTATAATAGTAATATCTATATTTTGTTTAATTTTTAGAGGAAGAAGAAAAAAATAAAAAGTATTCTCCTGAAGAAATTCAAAGAAAAAGACAAGAAGCACTGGTTCGAAGAATGGCCAAAGCACAGGCCTCATCTGTAAAGGCAGCTCCCACTTAACATGATTTCTTTTATGAAATATTAGTTGGAAGACAAAGACAGTTAATAGCTATCTATGATAGGAAATATTTTTTCTTGATTTCTCTGTGAGAAATTTAATGCTGACTTATTAAGCATGGACTTTTTTTTTTTTAATGGACTTCTGTTTTATTTAATAAATCAATGTTTGCAATAGTCAATGAAATCTTTCCTTGGAGAGGTATGTGGAAATAATTACATATAAGTTTTGAAAATTCAGGAGAGTTAGCAATTATGTTATAGAATTATAAGAGTAAAGTAGTATATTTTTAAATATTGTGGGTCATCCAAAGATAGGTAATCTACTAATTTTTTATTATAATAACAAAGCTTCAACTCACTAAATAAGTATTTTTTTATAGTTTTACTTTCAATAACTTTTTAAGTTTTTTATATACTTCTGAATCTTAAAAATACTTTCATATTCTTAGGAACTTGGTTGGTGGGAAATAAAGGACTTTAATTTATTTGTAAGGAAATTACTATTTTCAGTTCCTAGTCTGAAATAGATCTTAATTTTAGTTTTCTAAAACATAATGTATTTTGGAAACCTTCCACTATTTTCAGGGAAAATGCTGATTTAAGAAGTTTGGGGGGGAAAAAAGACTAGCTATATAAATAATATAGTACTATTAACATTTAGAACTGTCAGAACCTTTAGATGTCATTGGGTCCAACTTCTTTATTGTATGGATGAGAAATGAATACTGTTATTCTGGAAGTCACAAGGCAAATTAAAGCTATGCTGGGATTAGAATGATTTCTTTTATTCTAATGAACACCTAAACAATTATACCATTATACTTTCAAGTATTAATTAGTATACAAAATAATTTTGTAGGAGCATTAATTATTTCATAGTATAAAACTAAAAAGAAAAATAGTAACTCAAAGTACATTAAGGACTGTTTAATAATAATGCTCATTGTTTCTTGTATTAAAGAATTCATTCCAGAATATAAAAGTGAGAATCTTTCTCTTTTTAGTTTACCTATAACTATTTAATTTTCCCTTAACTATTTTTCTGACTTTACTAATTTGTTCATCTCTATTACCTTATTTTTTCCTTTATGTCTGTTTAGAATTCACTAAGCCAGAAAAATCAAAGCAGAGGTCAGAAGACAATAAGGATGCTTTATTTGTCTTAAATGGCTTTGGGAGACTTGATGAAAGGTATACATGTGAAACACCTATTAGTGCATTCACCACTATTCAGGTGTCTTAGAACTATGATAATATCAAAATAATTAAATGCATTTTAAGCTATGGCTATATAGAGACGTATCATTCTGAAAATTATATTTTCATATATACAGTAGAGTAACACATTCTTCCTTAAGGTATTATTGGAAACAGTAGAGATTAGTGGCCCTTCAGTGAACACACAGAGGGCTATGTAGATCATTTCTCTAGGCTGGCTTTTTCCAATTTTTAGGAAATCTGTTTCTACAGAGAAGAGCCAGTTGGTAGGCCTAACAGCTGTATTCCAGATCAAGCTCGACTGCTGTTTATGCATCTAAGGTTGGCCATGGAAAAACTGACATTAATAATGCCATGATCGCAGGAAACTCCACTGCACAATAGAGCCCATCTATTACTACTCTTTCTTGCTGTAGACAGGCAACCCTGATCCCAGGAAAACTTGGGTTGCTTTATTACACAGTCGAGTGTATGCAGGCATATATCACGATACCTGGGGAAACAGTGCTTATATCATACTGTTGTCATTAACTTTTACATTCCTGAGAACAGTGGCACCTTACTTATCTCTGTCTACCCAATACTGATGCACAATTGTTACTTATCAAATATTTTATGAATTCAGATATATTCTGATGGCAGAGTTCTGCCTCCCCATACTTAAAGCAATTTGACTGATTCCCTGAGCTATTCAGAATTAGGAAATGTTTCTAGGAACAATTTAAATTTAGCCCAATACTGATTAGTGTAAGTGACAATTTATTGAAAGTCTAACCATGATCTTCAATTCTTGCCACAATGAGATGATCAGAATCACTTGTGGGACTCAAAAATAAAACAACAAACGTGTTGTTGTGCCGCCTTTAGACTTCATAAATGAGTACATCTAGGGATAGATTTCAGAAATATGTGCTTTTAGGGCGCCTGGGTTGCTGGGTTAAGCCTCTGCCTTCAGCTCAGGTCATGGTCCCAGGATCCTGGGATCGAGTCCCACATCGGGCTCTCTGCTCGGCAGGGAGCCTGCTTCTTCCTCTTTCTCTTTCAGTCTGCCTCTCTGCCTACTTGTGATCTCTGTCTGTCAAATAAATAAATAAAATCTTAAAAAAAAAAAAAGATTTCAGATATATGTGCTTTTAAAGTTCATTAGCTAATAGCCACCAGGGTTGAAAAAAACCTGTAATTGCTAAACTTCTGTAAGTTGCTAAATGCTTTATTTACCATGAATGATTTTAAGAAATTACTATAACTAATTTGCTTCTTGAAACTATGTAAATAACACTTTTGCTGCCACTTTACAAAAAAACTGAAATAAGCATATTAAGTGACATTCTCAGGGTCACACATAAAGTAGTTGAAGCTAAGAGTTTGAACCCAAGCAGTCTAATTTCAAAACTGCGATCTTAACTGTTAAGAATACTATCATTCTTGGAAACTATTCATAAAAATCACTTGTCTGTGGAAGTTATATGCACAGGAAAGAATTGCTACATTTCAGGCAAGTGTGACAAAAAACCCCACTAGAATTCTATAGCTTAACTCTAGCTCAGGAAAATTTTTTTACAGTCCTAGTTGCTGTTACAGATGACTCCTATACTGTATGTATACATGAGCAGGTGGGTATGTACTGATTATATGAGTCCACACAGAGATCTTTTTCATTCAACCACTAAACAAAAGCATAGAGAAATACATAAAATGTATAGCTATTTAAAATGTCTTCATTTTACTTCACTGTTTAGTAACTTCTGGGTGTTCTGGTTTTAAATCTATTATGGAAAGCTTAATTGCCTAGTCTAAGATGAAATGGCATACCTCAAGCTGCTAGTAAAACTCTGATCCAAGTAATAAAATCGAGGCTTCTGGTTAGATTCATACTATATAGAAGAGTGGTATTCTGCATTTAATTTGTTACAATATGTTATTGTTAAATCCAAGCTCACACAGATTGTAGTTGGGAAAAGGAAAAGTATTTTAATAGTATTTTCAGATAATTACAAATACTTTTTTCTTATATTACAAAAAACTCAAGAAGTGGTAGTTTCTTAAAAGATAGCTCAAACTTCTGTTTCCAGCCAAGATGGAATAATGACCGCATATACCCTTCTTGCTGAAAGAACCAAATTAACAAACTACATGGAAAAGTGGATTTCAGGATGACCTGAGAATGAAGAAACAAAGGGAGCCCTACGATTTTCCAGCTTACCGCCTTGAGGGAGTTTCCAGACCATGATGCAAGAAGGAATTGAGGAAGAGTCCAGTAGACATCATGAGTGAGAAAATGGAGCCGAGAGTCTAGAGAGACTAAGATAGCTAGAGTTCACAGGACAGAGTACCTGTGAGAAGAGGAGACTGAATGCCAGAGATCTGCAGATGATCCCTCTTGATAATTAAATTCAGTACTGATTAGCACATTTATGTGAGGAAGTGGAGGCTGAAGAAAGACATCCAGAGGAATTGGAGCAAACATTGTCTGGTGCTCACAAGCATCTAGTAATAATGCCGGTTCTCAACTAAGGTCACTGGGTAGTAACTCACCTGAGTAGTAGGGAATGATTTGCCCTAGGTTGCACTGCTCTGGGGCCCACCCAATGAATCATAAAAGGAAGGTCAAAAAGGATCAAACCACTCCCAGATAATGCATGCTAGAACAAAGCATAAAAATACTTACAGGAAAAAATCAAATGCCCAGCACCTATGAGAAAATTAACAATGACTGCACTCTAATTAAAAATAACTAGGCATGCAAAGAAGCAGAACACAATCTAAAATAAAAATAAATTGAAACAAACCTGTATCTGATGTAAATGTTAAAATTAACAGATGAGGCTATTAAAATAGCTGCAGCTATTACATGTGTTCAAAACTCAAGTAGAAACATGGAGGATATTAAAGAGACAAAATTAAAACTTTTAGAGATGAAAGCTAGTGTGTGAGGTGAAAATACACTATATGGGATTAATGGCAATTAATACATTGCAGAAGATTACTCATTAGTGAACTTGACCTATCAATAGGAATTATTTAAAAAAAAAAAAAAAGAGCAGTGAGTTGTAGAATAACTTAAAGTAGCCTAATGTACAGTTAGAATCTGAAGGAAGAATTTGGGGGAGAGTATACAAGATATTTGAAATAAATAATGAACTAAGAATTTTCAGACTTTATGGAAACTATTAACTCACAAATCCAAAAATTCAATAAACCCCAAACACAAGAGATATTAAAACTATGAATCCACCTCATAGCCAGTATAAAACCATAAAAGCAATAAAAAAAGAACAAAGATGACTATAACAGAATTTTCATCAGAAATAATCAGAGAAGATAATGGAGAAACATCTGTAGAGAACTAAAAGGAAAAAACCCCTGCCTATGTAGAATTCTATACCCAGCAAAATGTCTTTCAAAGGCAAACATGAAATAAAGTAGCCTTCAGATATATAAAATTTAAAGAATTCATCACTGGCCCTATAAGAAATATTAAAGGATGTCTTTTAAGCAGACAGAAAATGATATTAAGTGAAAATGTGTGTTTACATGAGGGAATAATGAACACTGGAAATAAACATAATTTTAATATATAAGATTTTTAAAATTTAAATCCTTTACAAGATAATTGACTATTCATCCAAAAATAACAATCTTGTGGGCTTTATAACATAAAAAAATGACAATAGCATAAAGGCCAGTAGGAAAAAAATAAGAAAGAGTAGACAATCATAGTCTTGCACATTTTGGCATGCATGGATTTCAGTTACATAACACCAGTTTCCTAACAACATAGTTCACATTTCTGTTAACACAGCATATTAGCTGTGAATACTTGGATAAAATACAAACTTTATAGCTAACTCAGTCGACATATCACTACATAAATAACAGATGTGGATTAGGAGGCATGACCAATCATGTCATTTAATTGTGACAACTGCCCAGTTGACGTTATTTCCAGTTCAGAGCTAAGGAGACGGGGGTTCAGTTTTTCTGTGCATATCTTAGGATCTTTCCCACAATAATTATTTTCTATGTTACACATTCAATACTCATCATCATTCTCATGGAACCCAACACGGGGCTTGAACTCACAACCCTGAAATTAAGAACTAAACCAAGATTAAGAGTCGGGTGTTTAACTGAGCCATGCAGGCAGCTCAGCATTCTTTGTAAATTCATCCATTCTTTTGCTGTGATTGGTTTATGGTGTTACACAGGGCTTCTCCTTTTGGTTGTGCTTTGTTTTTAATACAATTGGACTTAAATAAAAATTTTATGTGTTTAATAGAAAACATTTCCTTGTTTGGTATGAAGAATTTAGTAGTATATTTAAATGCAAATATAGATAACATTGTTTAAGTGCCGAATGGCCCCTGTTCCATTTTTTTTTTTTTAAGATTTTATTCATTTATTGAGAGCACAAGCAGGGGGGAGTTGGAGGAGGGAGAGGAAGCCAGAGAAGCAGGTTCCAGGGAGCCTGATGCAGTGCTCATCCCAGGATCCTGAGATCATAGCCTGAGCCAAAAGCAGACGCTTAACCGACTGAGCCATCCCAGCGCCACTACTGTTTCATTTATAACTTCTAGTCTAGGAGTACTCCTAGTCTAGGCAGAGTAAAACAGATGGAGAAAACTCCTTAACACTATTTAGTAACCTTAGATTTCTTTGTGGTTTAGTGCAGTTTCAGCTGTGCAATCTCCCAAAGTCATGCAAGAAGTGAAAAATGCTAAGGGAGGAACAATGAAAATGAGCCTTAAAGTAAGGAATATTTTCACAAGACACTTAAAAATACTTCAAAATAAAATTTAGTCTTAAAAACACCAACTAATTACTTTTCTGACTGCCTAGCACTGTAAATTGTTCTTGATTATTTTTTCACATGGTATTTAAAATAAATGCCAAGGAAAGGAAATAAGGTATCTAGTAAAATAGGTGAAATATTTGGGTAAAGTGTATTACATTTAGAGGACAAAATATACATTTAAATGTGCATCCTTTAGCTTTAAGATATGAAACATGCTAATCATTATCTCTACATCCCAGTACACAGAAAGGAAAATTTAAACCATAGGGATAAGAGTGCTTTACTCTTGGGAATTAAAACCCCACATCACTCAATTATAATTGTTGCCAAAGCTCTTGAAATAGCATTTCCAGAACTTAGTAATGGTGTACTTAGAAAAAGAACCACAGTTCTGGGCTCTCTAAACATTTTCAGCCTTGTGGATATGGCTTTTACTAATGAGCTTGTTCAAGTAATTCATCAAGCTGTTAATCCTCTGCTTTAAACTTCAATTGACACTATTTTTCTATAGTCTGTGGTAGTACACTTACAGACTCAAAGATTTTAGTTAATAAATTACATCTTTTACTTGGTTCTACCAATGCAGTTTTGTGATGCTGAAAGGTGTTATTAGTGCTTCAAAAGGGAAAAAAACACCCATATTTCTGAGGGGTAGGGAGTTGAAGTATAACTTTCATTTATAACAAAATATTTGTAGAGAAAAAAAATTACCAGGTAGAGATCCTTGACTAGTTATTTGAATACTTCCAAGTTTCTTTGGAGGAAAAAATAAACAAAATATTAACTGATTTTTTTAATGTCTTAAGATTTACTTTGGTGAATTATCACCTATACATGAAACAATACCTAATTTGTTACTGTTTCTGTTTCTGCTACAGAGTTACTCTGTTGTCTTAGGCATACCCTTAGTATGTTCCTGCCTCGAAATTCTAATATGCAAAAAGAAATTTTGTTTATTATTCACTTAATTAGTACTTTCATTTATACCTCACATTTCAGGGTCTTTTGAAAAAACAACTAATTGCTAACCCTTAATGGACACTGACATAAGAATTTAATATGCATTATTTTATTTAATTCAATTCTCCTATGAAGAGGACATTGCTTCATTTTGTAGATAAGGAAATACATAAACATAAGGAAATATTAAGAGGTTAACTTGTTCAATACCACATAGCTAATAAGTGGGAGAGCCAGAATTCAAACCTGTCTGGCACAAGTGTTCACTTCTTAATCATTACTCTATTGCTTAGCATAAAAAATATGAAATCCACATGGTATTTATGAGGAAATTGAAACACAAATGAGATTAAGTGACTCAATCAATGCTATATTCATGGCTAGAACCAGTGCTAGAACCCAGATCTTCCCAACCTTGTCCTACTTAATTTTGCATTATATAATGCCTATAAAGCTGAATCTATTTCTGTTTAGAGTAAGAAAATATAGAAAATTGCTTATAAATCCAAAGGTTGTTGAATTTCACTGCTAAAGGGTCTATTTTTAAATACACTTGACTGAGGGACACCTGGGTGGCTCAGTCAGTTAAATGTTTTGCCTTCAGCTCAGGTCATGATCCCACAGGATCCTGTGATTGAATCCCACATCTGGTTCCTTGCTCAGGAGGGAGCCTGCCTCTACATCTGCCTGCCATTCCCCCTGCTTGTTCTCTCTCTCTCTCTGACAAATAAATAAATAAAACATTTAAATAACTAAATAAACTAGATTAAAATATGCAATAAAATAATGTAAATAATTAGGCTATGTTCAAAAGCCCGAAAAATAAATTCTATGTTTCAAAACACTAAAATAAAAATAACTTTGATGAGTTTCTTTTGATACTCTTGTATATTTTAATAAATTGTTACTTTAATTAAGCCCATGACTAAAACTTTTTCTAAGTTTTCTGTAACAATTTGATTGACACAATTTATTGAATGAACCTTCCTAAACTTAAGGTTGTACATAAATATGTAATAGAAACTCATGGGGTAGGGGGGAAATCTCAGGACAAAAAAAGTTTTCTGTTCAATTATACTTTCAGAATTATTTATATTTTTTAAATCGATAACATTTATTAAGAAATTTGTATGGTCAAACCTCTGGGGTGTTTTGGTTTATTCTTAAGCAGTTTGACTATGGTATCTCTAGGCTTGGTTTTCTTCAAACTTGTTTTAGAATCACTGAGATACTTGGATTATAAATTTTTCTCTTTCACTAAATTTGCAGTTTTTGGTCATTATTTCAGATTTGGTCATTATAGATCAGATTATTTTCTGCTCTATTCTCTTCCTCTCTTTTCCTTCTGGAACTCTAATTATCCTTTTGATATTATACTACAAGTACCTGAGTTTTTTCTTTACACTTTATTTCTACCCCTTTTCCTTCTCCTTTCTTCAGACTGAATAATTTTTATTGATTTCTCTTCAAATTAACTGAGTTTTTCCACTGTTGACTTCATGTGGCTCTTTTACCCATATGAATTTCTAAAATTTCAGACACTGCATTTTTTTAGTTCTAAAATTCCCATTTGGCTCTTTTTAAAATAGATTCTCTGCTAATTTTCCTAGAATTTTATTCATTACAAGCGTATTTTCATTTGTATTATATAGTTTTAACAGGTGCTTTAAAATCTTTGTCTGATTATTCTAACATAGTAATCATCTTAAAATTGGCCTCTGCTGATTATCCCTAGAGATTGGATCACATTCTCTGCATCTTCATACATCAAATGGTTTTGGGTTGTATATTGCACATTGTAACAGATATGTTGTAGAGACTCTGAATTTGGTTATAGTTTGGAAGGAGTGAAGATGGTGGTGAGGTAGCAGGCTGAGATGACATCAGGTCACAGGAGTTCAGTTATATAGTTATCAAAACATCTTGAACACCTACAGATCCAACAGGAGATTGAAGAGAAGAAGAGCAGCAATTCTAGAAACAGAAAATCGACCACGTTCTGAGAGGTAGGACGTGTGGAAAACTGAATCCGAAGTGACAGGAAGTTACACCGCGGGGGGAGGGCCTGGCTCCTGGCAAGTGCTGGAGCAACAGAGCAGAAAATCAGAAATTTAAAAGTCTGCTCTACTGAGGGACACTGCTCTAGAGGCGAAATGGGGGTGGAGCCTTTGTGGGGACAGCATAGTCTCAGATTCCCACAGGATTGGGAACCTGATCCAGAAGGATTGGGGGTGTCTGAGTGTAGCAGACCTCGCAGGTATTAGAGCGGGGAAGCTGGCTACAGAGATGGAGCTGAGGAGTGAGCTCTCAGCTCAGGATTACCTTAAACTGTGATCCGTGGCACAGTCAGACCACTGCTCTTTGAGAAGGGACCCCACAAGTGGCAGATCTGGGGAGACTCACGTTCCTTCTCTGGAGGCAGGAAACTTCTGGGTTTGGAGACGCCAAATGGGGCTGTGTGCCAGAGATAGAAATGCTCAGTCACAGGCTGGGTGAGCTTGGAGCACAGCCAGAGACCAGGGAAATGGGAGTGATTGAGTACTTTTCTCTGAGGGTGCACAGAGGAGTGGGGCCCCGAGCTCTCAGCTCCTCTGGTCCAGAGATTGGGAGGTCGCCATTTTCATTCCCATCCTCCAGAGCTCTATAGAAAGCACTCAAGGAACAAAAGCTGCTGAGAGCGAACCTGAGCAGATTACTTAGCCCAGCCCCTGGCAAGGGCGGGGCAATTCTGCCTCAGGCAAAGACATTTGAGAATCACTACAACAGGCCCCTCCCCCAGAAGATCAGCAAGAACATCCAACCAAGATCATGCTCACTGATCAAGGAGAACAGTGAAATTCCAGAGGAGAGGAAAGCAAAGCATGGAATTCATGGCTTTCTCCCCATGATTCTTTAGTCTTGCAAAGTTAATTAAATTTTTTAATTTTCTTTTTTTCTTATTCTAATTTTTTTTTAATTTTTACTCTTTCCTCTTTTAATTTTTTTTAACTAGTTTAAGATAAATATAAGGTAAGAATACCTTTTATAAAAAATCTTTTTGAAATTTCATTATTATAGTCAGAGTTTATCCTTCATTGTATCTAACTTTATTTTTTGTATATATACAGGGTTTTTTCTTCTAAAAAGTTTTGGGATACAACTACTTCTAATAGATCAAAATATACCCTAAATCTAACACAGGACTTTGTTCTAGTCTCCAGCCTGAGCAAATTCTCTCAACTTTCTTTTTCTTTCTTTTCCCAACCAATTTATCTTATCAACTCCTTTTTTAGAATTTTTTTTTGAATTTTCATCTTTACAGTCATATTCCATCACTTCATTGTATTTACCCTTATTTTTGTATACATATATAAGTTTTTCTTTCTTTAAAATTTTGGAGGTAGTTTCTTCTAAGAGACCAAAATACACCCAAAATCAAGTGGGTGGCTCCATTCTATTCACCAGTCTAATATATATGTATATTTTGAATTTTTTTAAAAAAAATTTTGAGCTTTTTTTTACTTCGTTTCTTTTCCCCATGATTTGGGGTCTCTTCTAATTTAGTTAGCGCACATTTTTCTGGGGTCTTTGCCACCCTTTTAGTATTTTATTCTCTCCTTCGTATATTCTTATCTGGATAAAATGACAAGGTGGAAAAAGTCACCACAAAAAAAAAAAAAAAAAAGAACAAGAGACAGTACTGAAGGCTAGGGACCTAATCAATATGGAGATTGGTAACATGTCAGATCTAGAGTTCAGAATGACAGGTCTCAAGGTGCTAGCTGGGCTCGAAAAAGGCATGGAAGATATTAGAGAAATGCTGTCTGGAGAAATAAAAGCCCTTTCTGGAGAAATAAAAGAACTAAAATCTAACCAAGCAGAAATCAAAAACACTATTATGTGCAATAAAAAATGGAGGTTCTTACTGCTAGGACGAATGAGGCAGAAGAGAGAATTAGTGATATAGAAGACCAAATGATGGAGAATAAAGAAGCTGAACAGAAGAGATACAAACTACTGGACCACGAGGGGAGAATGTGAGAGATAACTGATAACATAAGATGAAACAATATTAGAATAATTGGGATTCCAGAAGAAGAAGAAAGAGAGAGAGGGGAAGAAGTATATTGGAGTGAATTATTACAATTTCCCTAATATTGCAATGGGAAAGAACTTCAAAATCCAGGAGGCACAGAGAACCCCCCTCAAAATCAATAAGAATAGGTCTACACCCTATCATCTAATAGTAAAACTTACAAGTCTTAGTGACAAAGAGAATATCCTCAAAGTAGCCCAAGATAAGAAGTTTGTGATATACAATGGTAAATATATAATACTGGCAGCAGACTTATCCACAGAGACCTGGCAGGCCAGCAAAGACTGGCATGACATATTCATAGCACTAAACAAGAAAAATATGCAGCCAAAAATACTATATCCAGGCAGGCTATCATTGAAAATAGAAGGAGAGATAAAAAGCTTCCAGGACAAACAAAAACTAAAAGAATTTGTAAACACCAAACCAGCTCTACAGGAAATATTGAGAGGGGTCCCCTAAGCAAGGAGAGAGCCTAAAAGTAGTAGGCCAGAAAGGAACAGAGACAATATACAGTAACAGTCACCTTACAGGCAATATAATGGCACTAAATTCATATCTCTCTATTACCCTGAATGTAAATGGGCTAAATGCCCCAATCAAAAGACACAGGGTATCAGAATGGATAAAAAAACAAAACCCATCAATATGCTGTCTACAAGAAACTCATTTTAGGCCCAAAGACACCTCCAGATTTAAAGTGAGGGGGTGGAAAAGAATTTACCATGTTAATGGACATCAAAAGAAAGCTGGAGTGGCAATCCTTATATCAGATAAAGTAGATTTTAAGCCATTATAAGACTATATAAGACTATAATAAGAGATGAGGAAGGTCACTATCATACTTAAAGGGTCTGTCCAACAAGAAGATCTAACAATTTTAAATATCTATGCCCCTAACATGGGAGCAGCCAACTATATAAACCAATTAATAACAAAATCAAAGAAACAAATGAACAATAATACAATAATAGTAGGGGACTTTAACACTCCCTTACTGAAATGGACAGATCATCGAAGCAAAAGATCAACAAGGAAATAAAGGCCTTAAAGGATACACTGGACCAGATGGAGATCACATTAGAACATTAGAACATTCCATCCCAAAGCAACAGAATACACATTCTTCTCTAGGACACATGGAACATTCTCCAGAATAGATCAGATCCTGGGTCACAAATAAGGTGTCCACCAGTACCAAAATATTGGGATCATTCCCTGCACATTTTCAGATCACAATGCTCTGAAGCTAGAACTCAATCGCAAGAGGAAAGTTGGAAAGAACTCAAATACATGGAGGCTAAAGAGCATCCTACTAAAGAATGAATGGGTCAACCAGGAAATTAAAGAAAAACTGAAAAAATTCATGGAAACAGATGATAATGAATACACAAATGTTCAAAATGTGTGGGACACAGCAAAGGCAGTCCTGAGAGGAAAATATATAGCGATACAAGCCTTTCTCTAGAAACAAGAAAAGTCTCAAATACACAACCTAACCCTACACCAAAAGGAGCTGGAGAAAGAACACCAAGGAAAGCCTAAACCCAGTAGGAGAAGATTAATAATAAAGATCAGAGCAGAAATCAAAGAAATAGAAACCAAAAAGCAATAGAACAAATCAACGAAACTAGGAGCTGTTTCTTTGAAATAATTAATAAGATTGATAAACCCCTGGCCAGAATTATCAAAAAGAAAAGAGAAAGGATCCCCAAAAAATAAAATCATGAACTAAAGAGGAGAGATACAACCAATACCAAATAAATACAAACAATTATAAGAACATATTATGAGCAACTGTATGCCAGCAAGTTTGATAATCTGGAAGAAATGGATGCATTCTGAATTTGGTTATATTCCTTTGATGAACCTTCAGGTTTTTGTTTTAGCAAATGGTTAGTTTGGTTATATTCAAACAGAAACCTCTGCTTTGCCTATGGTGAGTAGAAACTCAAATCTCAATTCATACTCCCTTCAATCAGCTCAGCACATGTGTGGTTCTAGGGTCAACCAGAGATTTGGGCAGAGTTTGCTTCTGCCCAAATATTTGGATTTGCCTTATCTAGCTCTCTTTTTTCTGTTTTGTTGTTGTTGTTGTTTTGTTTTGTTTTGTTTTCTCTCTCTCACAACTCTGCTTGTCATAGCTCCTTCCCTTCATTTCTCTGGACAAAAAGATAGCAGCATTTTAGCTTTTATGCATTTATGCATTTTCTCTCAGCATTTTAGCCACTTTGCACTGTGGTACAAATGTTCTTGACCTCAGAGAAAATCTCAAATAAAGAAAACTCACCTTCTGAAGATTATTACTTCCAACTTTTAGTTTTCTTCTAAAATATGCCCACTTTTGTCAATTCTTTAGAGCCCCTAGGTTGCTAAACTTTTATTTCTGTCTAGACTTTTTAGTTATTATCTATAAGGAGAAGGGAGATAGTTAGGAGCTTTTTTTTTTAATTATTATTTTTTTTAATTGAAGGAAAAGCTGTCAATTTCAGATATTTGAAATAGAAAAGCAATAGTATACAGATTTCGTTCAGGAGAAGGTCCCAATAAATATGTCATAAATATGTCATATTTCACAAGGCCCAAAATAACACAAAATATTTACATTTTTTGGAACATAAATGTGGAACATGAATGTGGACATAGCACAGAGGACCATAGGGGAAGGGAGGGTAAACTGAAGGGGGAGAAATCAGATAGGGAGATGAACCATGAGAGACTATGGACTCCAGAAACATACTGAGGATTTCAGAGGGGACCTAGGGTGAAGGGATTAGGTGTAGCCAGGTAAAGCATAGTGAGGAGGGCGTGTGTTGTGTTAAGCACTGGATATTATATGCAACTAATGAATCATTGAACACTACATCAAAGACTAATGATACATACAGTGGCTAGCTGACCATAACTTAAAAAAAAGCAAAACTAGAAGAATTAAACTCGGGAATTTTTTTTAAAATTTTTTATTTATTTGTCAAAGAGAGAGAGAGAGAGAGAGAGAACACAAGCAGGAGGAGTGGCATGCAGAGGGAAAAGCAAGCTACTCATTGAATAAGAAGCCTGATGTGGGACTTGATCCCAGGTATGTGGGATCATGACCTGAGCTAAAGACAGATGCTCAACCTACTGAGCAACATAGGTGTCCCAGGAATTTTTTATTTTTTATTTTGCTCATTTGACCTAGATATTTTAGTACTGTCAGTCTTAAGAAACTGACCATATGAGTTGAAAGTTTTCAACATTTGATTGAAACAAAGTAATAAAAAGGCAAATGATGGAAGTTCCTGGATATTTACTCTTGTTTTATATTTTGCTAGCAATATTAATTGTATGTTCACATACATATGAATAACTTGCATTTTCAAGTTATAGAAAAATAATAGACCATAATTTCATTTCAAAAATTTACTTTTTTAGAAGATTTTATTTATTTATTTGAGAGAGAGAGAAAGGATAAGCAGTGGGGAAGTACTAAGGGAGAGGGAGAGAGAGAAGCAGACTACCTGCTGAGCAGGAAGTCTGATGTGGGGCTCTATCCCAGGACCTGGATATCATAACCTGAACCAAAGGCAGATGCTTAACTGACTGAGCCACCCAGGCACCCCTAACACAAAACGATT